>NC_054382.1:13433380-13769318 GCF_017654675.1 Xenopus laevis
CATCAACACCAGAGTTGAACCAACGGCATACTGGGAGAAATGCCAATGGGTCCCACTGTTCCTTGTCTTTTGAGTGGCAGGTGTGTGCATGGTTGGTGGGAAACTGCAGAGGTCAGGTCAAGCATCAGCAATGGCAGTGTGGTGAGGGGTGGTCATGGTAGGGAGAGGTGGTTGGTGGTGGCAGAACCCTGGAGGTCAGGTCCTCTAGTGGGCCCAATTGTCAGCATTCCAACACTGACCAGCAGCAGTGATTTCCAGAACAGCTGAATAAGTGGATAATGGGTGAAATAATTTGGAATGTTCTACTACTGCGTGTATGTAGCTGTTTTAAATATTAAAGTGAGTGGCAAGCCTCTTGTGCTGGGTCTTGAAAGCCTGAGTGCCAGCTCTTGACAGGGGCAGCATCAATCTGACGGCCCCTCCCAGCAACACCAAGCTTCTCTCCCCTTTCCTCAAATAACAAACCAACCACATGTGATATCTTAGGTGAAAAGGGCGTCAGGTTATTTATTAAATCAAATAAATAATGACCAACATAAACCAAAACTGTTGAGTGTAGGGCAGTGTACAATCACATTTTTCAAATATTTAACTATTAACTAACTCAACATCTGATAGCTGCTGAAGGCTGTAAAGAACTGTACTCAATAGTAAGGGGCTTGCCTGCTGTCCTTCCCAAGCATGGCTTTTCTCCATAACTTATTGCCCTTCCACCGGGCCCCTTCCATTACTTTGGCCCCATGCCTAACCCCAATTAGGGAGGTCAGGACCTATGTTTAAATCTGCCTTTGGTGTCTTTCATTGAGAATGGGTAAGTTTGCTATTAGGGTTTAAAGAATCCATCTTTTTTTAATTTGCTAAATACCAAATCCTCCACCAAAGATTTGGCTGAATACAAAACCAAATCCAATCTCAATTTTTTATATTCAAATAATTATTAATTTTGAACCAAAAAAATTGTCATGGATTCAGTGCATCCCTGCTATCTTATATTTTGGCACAGTATATTAACTATATTGTTTTTGAATTGCTTTGAAGAGCCCAGCTTTCTCTGGATGCATTTGTGCTGAAACCCCCATCCATCCCCACCTTTGAGAGCATTATCATTGCAAACTCCGCCAAGATTTGCCCAAGCCACTACTACCTCAACCCCAGCTATTTGTCTAACCTCTCAGTCCAAAAAAAGAGTAGAAGACCGTTGTTAAAGGGATACTGTCATGTGAAAACATGTTTTTTTCCTAAAATGCATCAGTTAATAGTGCTGCTCCAGCAGACTTCTGCACTGAAATTCGTTTTCCAACAGATTTTTTTTATATTAAATTCTGAAATCCGACATGGGGCTAGACATATTGTCAAGGTTTCCCAGATGCCCCCAGTCATGTGACTTGTGCTCTGATAAACTTCAGTCACTCGTTACTGCTGTACTGCAAGTTGGAGTGATATCACCCCCTCCCTTCCCTTCAGCAGCCTAACAACAGAACAATGGAAAGGTAACCAGACAACAGCTCCCTGGTGGATATACAGTAAGAACAGCATTCAATAGTAAAAATCTATGTCCCACTGAGACACCTTCAGTTACATACAGTAGGAGAAGCAATAGCCTGTCAGAAAGCAGTTCCATCCCAAAGGTCTGGCTCTTTCTGAAAGCACATGACCAGGCAAAATGACTTGAGACGACTGCCTACAGACCAATATTACTAAAAAAAATACACTTGTTGGGTTAGGTATGAAATTTTACATAGTAGAGTGAATTATTTGCAGTGTAAACAGTGTCATTTAGAAGTAAAAACTACTCCATAAAAATCAAGACAAAATCCCTGTACTACATTATCTTAAGAAGGCAAAAAAAAAAAAAAGTAAATTATAAGTAGCAGGGGAAACCAAAAGAACTTTTTACATTTGATGATGTTTGAATCCTTAATCACTTTATGCACTAAAAATATTGTCCCCTATAATAGTTTTGTTGTAACTCTCTTCATAACCATTTCATCATAGGCTTAATTAACAAAGTAAGCAAAACCAGAGGGAAATAATTATGCAGTAAGTCACAAAAACACTACTGTATAGTGGTCCTTTAATAAGCAGTCCATTTATAATGACCAGATAGTTATACATTTGTGAGAGCACACAAAGGCCCTTTTTATTTCCCCCGATGTTCTATATTGTATTATATATATTTTATAACTACATCTTTAGCCTTCCACTAATAACAGAGGCTAAAAAGTAATGTCTGAGTAAAACAATACTCTGTCCCTTCAAATTATAACACTGATCACTGAGTGCCCTTGACAGTTTTCCACCTCTTGTTCATAAAATCAACTACTACCTTTATAAATGTCAGGACGAGCTATAATTTCCCATGTCAGTTTTATTTTAGCAAAGGTTTTTTAGTGATAAATGATGACGGTGGAGGAGCCATTTGATGCCATTTAAGTGAACTCTCTGAATTAAATACAATTTAAGGACTGCCGTACCATCCCGCAAGAGCTTTATGGCTTTAACAGAAGAAATGCCGCAAAAATTCTAGTTCATTTCTTTCTCATGTAGAAAGACATTTAAGTTCCTGATTCTTCAGAGTAATCTTTTGTCTAAAAACCTTCATCGACTGGAAAATATTTTTGTAAGAAATTACCTTGGTTTTAATTTGTATGTAGTTTTTATCTTTCTAGTTTAGGTTTCATTTTGCACTACTTATTTCATCCAAATTTGAAATTTTCAGTTTCTTCATCCATTCTTGCTTTTGCACCTCCTCCAATTTCTATTTATTCTGCCATTCAATGTTATGCCCTCTATTACCTTTCACCTCATCTTTCCTTTGCTTTAGACCTTTTTCATTTTGACCTACTTGCCTTTTGCTCCTCGTCTCATCTATCCTTTGTATTTTTCTCCTCTGACTTTGAGGGGCTTATGGTTTTCATTGTCCCTTTTTTTGTCTTTCACTTCTGGTTTTAGCATAATTAGTATGACGTAGTGCAATTTGTACGGGGAGAGTGTCCACAGCTAAAGTAGAATCCAGGGCTCGAACAGATACTTTTTATGCACCAACTATGGAATTACATGGAATCCCATTCAGTCATACCATTTTGGAAAATGATAGATTTACTCTACAAAGACAAATATTCAGGAATATGTAGCAATGATATTCTGGTGAGGAGAAAAAAAGCAGTATTTACACGCAAACCACCCTTAATGCATTAAAACCTGCCTAGGTATGGATAGTTATTAATCAAAGTCCAATTCTTTCTGGTTGGACTTTTAAAGAGGAAAAACACATTTTTTCGTAGAAATTAAAAGTCGAATTTTTTTAGTAATTTATTAAACCCCAATAGTGTTAAAAGTCAGAATAAAAAAAGTAGTGGATTTGGCCGGAGTAGTTTTCAGAAAAAAAGTGAGAACTTTTCATTTTTTGATAAATAACACGCTCAGTGTCTTGGAAGTCTAGTGTGACATTTAATAGCTGCAGTATGCAGTCAATTTGGGGAAATGTCATTAACAGTAAAATACACTGAGGGTACCACCTCTCTGCACACACAAAACTCTCTGTGTCAAATAGGTATGAATACCTTTTACCCCTATAGCTGTTAAAGGAAGTGTCAGGTTTAACCCAAGATAATAATCGTTTACAGCAGTGATCCCCAACCAGTAGCCCATGAACGACATGTTGCTCACCAACCCCTTGGATGTTGCTCCCAGCGGCCTTAAAGCAGGTGCTTATTTTGAATTCCAGGCTTGGAGTCAAATTTTGATTTTTTAAAAACCAGGTGCACTGCCAAACAGAGTCTCCATGTAGGTTGATAATCCACATAGGGGCTACCAAATGGCCAATCACAGCCCTTATTTGGCACCCTAAGAACATTTTTCATGTAGTGTTGCTTCCCAACTCCTTTTAATTCTGATTGTTGCTCACGGGTTCAAAGGCTTGATCTTTTCTTATACTAGGCTTTTGGCATTAGCCACCATACTACATAAAAGGAATCAATGAAAACTAACAACTACCTGTCTAGCATCCACCCCGTCCTCCTTCACACAAACAGTGGCCCTGAAAGTCAAACAAACTACTTTATTTTAATAATAAACCCAAAGAAACCATCTAAGGGGCAAATTTACTAAAGGGGCGAAGTGACTAACACGGGCGAAAATTCAGCAGTGTGACGTCATTTCGGTACTTCACTGATTTACTCAAGGTCGTTGGCATAACTTCGCAAGCGAAGGAGATAGACTTTAGCGGTACTTCGCTCTCTAATGCCTGTCGAATTTGCACTTTGGCGAATGGATGTAACTACGCAAATTCACTAAGATGCAGATTTTACTGAACGTTACCTCTTGCGCCAGACTGCCCCTAAAACTTTTTATGTGCTAGGAATTGTGTTTATGTCCTAGTTACAGAAATGATGAATATTCAAGTTATTAGCCAAATACGGAACATAAATAAATCAGAAATATTGCAGACGCTTTGTTATGTGGATCTAGTTTGTATATATCTGAGAAACATGAGGCAATGGGTTTGTGTAAAAGATTTTTTTTGTAAAAAAGGCATCACTTTTTTTTCGGTCAGTAAATTAGAAATTTAAGCATATTTCAGGATGTTTTGCTAACCCTGACCGTATTGTGAGCTGATGAATGACGATATTGCTTCTCATTCAAGGTTGAATATATTCTGGATATTGTTAAACCACACAATGTAATGTGGAAATGTGAAGGTTCCTTTCCGGCAGTCATACTACAAAAACAGGTTAATTTAGAAAAACATGGCTTTTATAAAATACACATTTATTTTCTTTTAGAAATCAATTATGTATATTTCTGCTCATTGGCAGTTGTTGAATTTCAATTAAATCAATTCATATTGTATTAATGTAAATTTCATGAGAACAGTCCCATTTAACATTAAGACTTATTATACTTGATTTACCTTACTTTTCAGTGCTATATAGACTATTGCATTTGATTCAATATAAGGTGGCACTGAATCTAAACCTCTGTTGGGTATTTGGCCTAATCCAAACCATTTTTGGGAGAATTTGAAATTTGGCCTAATCTTAGTGCCTGGTTGAACTGAACATATAACGTCATCTGAAAGTAAACCTGTAGCAGACAGAAGGTGCAGATTTTTTTTCATTTTCTGATTCCCACGCTAATAATTTTGCAAATTTACATATGCAAATTAAAGTTCAGATTCAGTTTGGTATTCGGATAGGATACGATTCACTAACTAATAAAAAAAACCTGATCTGGGGTAGTGATTAGCGAATTTGTCCCATTTTATGATAACAGAACAGAACCCAACTTCCTGCTTTTCTAACTCTGAGCTAGTCAGCGGCTTGAAGGGGGGCCACATGGGACATAAATGTTCAGTGAGTTTGTAATTGATCCTCAGCATTCAGCTCAGATTCAAAAGCAAACAGTTATGACCCATATGGCTCCCTCACGTCTCTGATTGGTTACAGCCTGGTAACCAATCAGTGGAAACCAAGAGAGCTGAAAAGCAGGAAGTAGTGTTCTGGCTATTATGTTAGACATCCAGTCACTCCAGCCTTTATACATTACATTTTTGACAAATGAACTATATTAGAAACATTTTTTATTTTGCACAGCCTATTTACCCAGTTTTTATTTTTATACGGAACAATTCCTTTAAAGTCAATGGCTGTTTTTTTGTCACTGCATTTTTTTTGTTGCAGTGAATTTTCCACTGAATTTCACAGATGGTGAAATGCAGAATTTCCATGGCTGGTGAAACAATTCACCCATCACTGGGGTATTCCTAATGAAATACAACCTTGACAATAGCTGATGGCACCCAAGGTGCCTGAAATGAACCCGAAAATGTCCCAGTCTCCTCTCCTCTCATTTTAGGGGCAGATTTATCAAGGGTCGAATTTTGAAGTGGAAAATACTTAAAAATTTGACCATCGAATAGAACCCTCCAACATTCAAATTCGAAGTCGGAGGATTTTATTCATCATACGATCATATTCCAATCGTAGTATGATCGTACGATTCAAACGATTTTCCTTTGAATACAAAAAACGTAGAAAAATTGCTCTGGAAGGTCCCCATAGGCTAACATAGCACTTCGTTAGGTTTAAGTTGGCGAAGTATTGAAGTCAAAGTTTTTTTAAAGAGACAGTACTTCGATTATTGAATGGTCGAATAGTCGAACAATTTTTACTTCGAATCAAAGTCAAAGTAAATTCGAAGTCGTAGTATCCTATTCCATGGTGGAAGAATTCAAAAAATTACTTTGAATTTCGAATTTTTATACCTCGAAAATTCCCTCGAATTCACTTCGACCCTTGATAAATCTGCCCCTATTAAAGTACAGGGGTATGCAGGGACCCTATAGCAAATATTTATTACTAGAAGACAGATTTATGACTAATCCATACCTTGTACACAATTTGTTTGAAGGGACAAGATGATGATGAGTTTTTAGAATATGTAATTTACTATGTTTATTACTGTATCTTTCTATACAGTATGTCAGTATGTCTTTATATATATATATATATATATCTATATATATATATCAAGATGGACAATAAAAAAACTACTTTGTTTACCTTTGTTTTGGTCCCCAGTGCACTGTACTGTACATAATTATTTCTTGACATTTCAGGTTTTCAGAAGGTTAAGAAATATGAGCCACTAGGAACATTTAGAAAATAAAGGACTTCAGTTCAGTGTTACACTGATATATTATTACTTGATAAGACTCGTGTTTGTTGGTTTCACAAGCAGTCAAGAACACTTTCTGGTATATTGGCTTTCATCAGCATTTCCTTTGACTTTTTACATTGCTTCATAGATCAATATTTCTGTGAATATTCCCACATGAGTTAATGCAAGGCGGCTCCGTCAAATGTTGGTAATGGTGGTGTTCATTTAATTCCAGCAGGAAACAAAACATTAAAAGCCTCACTGACAGATTTATTGATTATACATAAGCCATGGCCAACAAGAGGCAAGAACTCAGAAATTCCCAAAGAGGGGTCGTTATTAGCACAATGTAAGTACTGTATGTCACTAAACATTAGTACCTTGTACAGACTAGGATAAACCTATATGTTGAAATGGATCACTGTTTCAGTGGGAAAAGCATAAAATGATCTTTCTCTGAGCAGAATACATTTTTATCTAGCATGCTGAATTGCACTGTTCTATTATTTAAATAAACAATATATTATAGTTACAAAAAAAGACCAGCAACACTGGGGTTTTCATAGAAAACAAAACGTGTTATTGTATTATTTTGGGGACCGAAACGTCACGTCAGTTATGCATATAATACAATAACACGTTTTGTTTTCTATGAAAATTATAAATACTTTTTTACCTTGCACATGGGTAATCCCTGGAGACAGGAGTGCTGTCCAAACCAAAAAGAACATCTTTTTCCTACATGTGCTTTTTCAGCTCGGATATTTTGATAAATAAATGACATTCATGGAAATTAGTTTATTCATGGTTTTATTATTCATGGTGGTAAAAACCACACAATTGTGACCCTTAATTAGTGATTGAAGGCGAATTTACCACAAAATTGAAGGAAAAATAAAATTGTTGTGCGGCAAAATTGCTGCACGCATAAAAATTGTTGCGTATCAAAATTATCCAGTCTCCATCATCAAAATTATTTTGATGCCCATTGACTGCATTTTGCAGATTTTTTGGGACAGATTTGCCCATCACTACCATTAATAAATAGACCTCCACCTGTAGATCACAATAGCCTTGGATATTATGTCTATCCAAGAAATCATCCAAGCCACTTTTAAAGGAGGTAACTGAATCAGCATCACAACATCACCTGGCAGTACATTCCCCAACCTCACTGCCCTCACTGTGAAAAACCACCTACACTGCTTCAAATTAATTATTTTACTCTAGGGGGGGAGATCTCATTCGTTGATCTTTTTTATGGGGAGAAAAATATCCCCCATTATCTGTTGATAATGTCCTCTAAAGTGTAATCATGGCTGAAACTTTGACAGTCCCCCCCCCTCATAGATTGACTTCTCCTTTAGTGATGGGGAATAAATTCAACAGACATGGACGCCCATTGACTTGCATTTCACAAAAATCGCCAATCACTATTCTCCATCCCTCTTACCAGTTTAGTTGCATGTTTCTGCATTCTGTCCAGTTAATTGTCCAGTTAATTCATATTCTTACTAGGGACATACACAGAGGCAACATTATGTTTTATTGCCCTCAGACAGTACTTTGATTTTGCTTATTTGCTTTAGTAGCCACTGAATCCTTCAGTGAATAGACAATCCATCATGTTTTTCACCTTTGGGTTCTGCAGTCCTCCATAAATACAGAACCTACTGAATTAATGAGGGGCAGGTGGGGGTATGCACTATGATGTGCCCCATCTGGCCCCCCTACCTTTCCCCCATCATGCAGATGTTCTAGTCAGGGAGCAGTAGACACAAGCAGAGCCTTTTCGTGCCACCTTCCCTAGGGCAGAGTTGCCTTACATCCACTAGCACTGCATTCTGCACCTAGCATTGACTCTACAGGGAATAGCCAGACCCCAGTCAGTCAACTAACCCATTATAACCCCCTTATAATCAGGTGGTTTTTGTGAGTAGGTAAGAGTTACTACAGAATAGGAGAAATGTAACTGATATCAAAACCAACTCTACAATCATAGATATAAATACTTTTTGCGGAAATTATTTACCATAAATACAGTCTTCTCCTATTATGTCCATGAAACAGAAGAGCTCAGAACAATTACTTTCCTATAATAATCCCTTACATTTTCTATAATCCCTAATGAAAGTTTCCTTCCTCTGTTTCAAGTATTACTGTATGTAGGTTCCCCATACTCCTACTGTGTTTAGATTTCTTTCTACTGAAGTCCTTTCTGTCAAACAAGCCTATTACTTGTCCTTCATTTCTTTATATTGCAGAAGCATGTTCAATAAACACAGGCTCCAGTCCTTTACTTCATCTTATTTTCATCGGCTCAGTATAAATTCCCTGATTTATGAGTTAAGATCCTTATATTCTTCTATTATTAACCTTTTTGCAGAGCAACTCTTTGCTTAAATTTGGAATTTAAATGGCTTTGCTAATCCTTTTTGAGTTAAACAAATGAAGCTGGGGAATACACATGTTAGATTGACTTTTATTATTACTAATATTTGTACTGGCACCCTTCCATGGTTCAAGCTGGTTTTGAAGTTTGCTTATTTAAATGAATGATTAAAAAAAAACTATAATTAAAAAATAAATAAGCTAAATTTTAGTTTGAATCTCATCCAATAGCTGCTGGCAAGCAGAAATAATGTTTGAGGCACAGATTTCTATTCTTTTTATCAATGATCGTATTTTCTTTCCAATTTATTAGATTTGTCTATAAATGTCCTGGTGCCTTGCATTTATATATTTTCAAATTACTTTGTGATGTAGAGGTTTTACATTATGCTGGAAGGATCTAACAAATTGTTGCAGAAATGACTGCTGGCTCTTCTGCTCCTCTTCAGCTTTGGACCAGGGTCTGAGCCCAAGGCCGGCTTGTGGTTATTGCTCTCTGATGTCAGCAAGCTCCCTCTTTCAGCTTTCATATTACAAAAAAGTTATTCTGCTCCTTGGAGTTTGCTTTTGCCATGTTGACTTTAAACAATGAAGTTGTAATGAACTTCAAGCTACCTTACTGCAAACACACGAAGAGCCCAAATTAAAATGAGAATGAAGTCTCTGAGGATTCATGAGTAGAAGGTAAAGACCGGCAGAGCTAATTGTTTTTCCCAGGGAAAAACTAAAATTCTCCTGTACATTAACCTACAATTGTACCTTGATTTGTGATTACTAATGTGCCTTTCCTGCAGATTACTTAGATTGGGTGTATAATTTATTGGTGTAAATAAGATAGTGATTTAACTACTTAGGTTCCTTCATAGTTCCTTCTCTCAAATGTACAGTTTCCTTCTTGAATGCAGTCATTTAACTATGTTTTGCTTTATCTTTGCTCTCAGTAGATAGTATCTTCAGTCTTACTTTCATTATTCCATAACCCAGTCTTGAATAAAATCAATGGCTTTGGTTGCTCAACAGGTCTTAACAGGCATGTACTGTATATATACTCATGCACTGTATAAGAGAGAGAGAGATAGACGCCACTAGAGTATCCAATTAGACCAAGGGTTCCCAACTTTTTTTTAGCAGAGAGTGGCCTCAAAGCAGGTACTTATTTTTGAATTCCAGGCTTGGAGGCAAGTTTTGGTTGTATAAAAATCAGGTGTACTGTCAAACAGAGACCACTTTAGGCTGCCAGTCAACATAGGGGCTACCAATAGTCAATCACAACCCTTATTTGGCACCACCCAGGAACATTTTTCATTCTTGTGTTGCTCCCCAACTCTTTTAACATCTGAATGTTGCTCTCGGGTGAAAAAGGTTGGGGACCCCTGATGTAAACAATCAGGGCCACATTTACATAACAGGCATCCCTAGGCCTGCTGCTGTTCATTGCCTCAATCCCCTCCCCTTCCTTTGTCCACATGCGCAAATTTTCAGCATCGGGTACATCGAGTACTGAGGATTGGTGCACAGGAAATCCCCAGTACTGCAAATCCCCAGTGTTTCCAAACCAATGTTGGGCAGCATGTCGCCCCCCTAAAATGATGCTGACCTAGGCTCGGGCCTTTGTGGTCTTTCCACAAATTGAAGCCTGTAAACAATACATACTAAAGTGCAAAGTGCCATATTGTTAACAAAACACAGCAACCAGAGGTTAACAACATCTAAAATATCCAAAAAGTATATATTCATAGGTTCATAAATATCAAAATAATTGTAGCCAAATAATCGAATTTTCTAAAAAATTATTTCCTTTTTCTCTGTAATAATAAAGCAGTACCTTGTTCTTGATACAAACTATTTCTTCTTGAAAGCAAAACCTGCCTATTGGGTTTATTTAATGTTTACATGATTTGCTAGTAGACTGAGGTTTTTTTTTATTAAAGTCTGAATGCAAAAAACTTGAAAAAATTCAAGATTTTTTTTACTATAACATCAGAATTTTTAATGGAGATTTTTTTTTTGAGATGTATTATATCCTGAGGATGCAAAAAGTCAGAATCCAAAAATCTGCCATCACAGATCCTCCAAGGTTGTATAGAAGTCATTGAGAGAGGTCCCTATGCTATTTGGACGTTTCTGTGGTCTGCACTGGAATTAGCCTAAAAAATCTGGCCAATCGGGAAAAACCTTAGATTATACTCCGAGGATACAAAAAGTCTGAGTCTAAAAATCCGCCATCACAGATCCTCCATGGTTGTATAGAAGTCAGTGGGAGAGGCCCCTATGCTATATGGAAGTTTCTGTGGTCTGCGCTGGAATCAGGAAAAACCTCTGAGAAAATTGTACGATTTAGGTTTTTGCTAATTTTTATTGAGTTTCCCCCGATCCAATTAAATCGTGCTTTTTTTAATAATAAATAAAGTCAAATCGTGGATTCTAGTTTGGTTAGACTTTTTTATTTTAAAAAATTAGAAAAATTCTGTTTTTGATAAATAACCCCCTGAATGTATGAAGATCCAAATTATGGAACGATCCGTTATCCGGAAACCCAAGAATTTTGGATAACAGGTCCCATACCTGTACTGTCATTCTTTTTTTTTTTTACTGATTTTCAAAAGAACAATAAAGACAAAAAAAGAATGACAGTACAGGTATGCGAACTATTATCCAGAATAAAAAAAAAAACAGATGTCATCATTACCTTGTGAAACTATAAAGTCACACTTTTCATCATTCTTCTAAGACTTCCTTAACTCCTTTCAGGATTTCAAAATGCTCCATCTGATTGGAATGGAAAATATATTTTTTGATAAAACGGCCCTTGAGCATCTCCCCCCTCCCGCTCAGCAGTATTAATGTGCGCCTCGTAAATCTGAAGCAGCAGTGTGGAGAGAGAGAGTTCCTTCTAGTTGACACTTTGCTATACTTACATAGGCTGGAGTACAAATTTAAAGAATCTACATTCTAATAAATGATTGAACCTCCTTCAGCCAAGTGAGCCAAACTGCCCTCTGGCAATTTAAACCTAATCAGAGTGTGAGGTTGGGTAGAAACTTTTTGGTTGGGGGTTACAAAAGAAGTTTGTTTTGCTTAACTAGTAATACTGACATTCATTTTTATTTTGTAATTAGGGGCGAGGAAGACAATGGTGTAAAATAATTTTTTTAAAAACCCTGGGCTAAGGGCTAGAGCCCCAATAAAATACAAGATCTTCAGTGTCAGAACCAGTGGAGACATTTTTGAAAGTAAAATCCGAAATGTTCTCACAATTTTCTGAAAACTACTCCGACCAAATCCGCACAGATTTCCCCCCCCCCATTTATCAATACATTTTCACCAAAATTTCTTGTGCAGGAAAAAATTTGTGAAAAAATCCCCGACTACCCCGACTTTTTCGATTTGATGCATATTTCAGGATATCTTCAGGACATCTGCCATTGACTTCTACATGAACTCAGCATTTCTAAGTTGGCGTACTTTTTAACACCATCGGGGTTTAATAAATCACAAAAAATTCCATTTTTTTTCCCACGAAAAAATTGTGTTTTTCCCCTTTAGAAGGCCGATAAGAAAAAAATCGGACTGTAATCAAATATTTATTCTCAATGTTCAAGGAAAACTAGTAACTAATAATGCACTATATGACCTTGCTGAATAGTACTCATTGATCCAGATCTAAGGCTCAGACAGCTCACCATGTCCACCATCTTTATCTATGGTGCCCTGCCTGTGTTGAAGGATCCATGTCATGAGAAAACAAGGTTTCCTGCATCAGTAGATAGGTAGACTTCAGCTTTCCCTCTATTGCATGCCTACATACACATGCGAGAATACTAATACCTGAGCAGGCAGGGTTGATCCTGGGAATTGTACACCTGCCTAAGATTATTTATCCCTTCCTTGGTCCCTGATCTATTTTGAAAATGCATTTGCTGATTTATGCATTGTGGGAATTTTCCATGTGACCATCTTTATAAATAAGCAAGTCTAAAGAACAATCTATCTTTGTTTGGATATTGTCCCTAGGTACAATGCACCACTAGGGAAGATCATCATTCTGGTACCAAATAAATAACACTTATTTAGACCATTCATTAGGGTATCATACTGTACATTTAAAACAGAAGAGCAGCACAACAAATCAATTATATCTATGTCACTTTCAAAATGAACCTTTATTATTCTATATTCCAATTCCTATTGCGTCCATCATCATACAATTGTAAAATTGAGTGAGTTTTTAGAACTAAAAACTATCTACTGTAATGTACATTTCAATTTGTACAGTATATTTAGGGGGTTATTTATTAAAGTCTGAATACCAAAAACTAGAAAAAAAATAGATTGATTTTTTTACTATAAAATCCAAACTTTTACTGGAAAAAAAACAAATTTTTCGAGATTTATTATACCACAAGGATGGAAAAAGTCTGAATCCGAAAATCCGGCATCTCAGACCTACCGAGGTTCTATATAAGTCAATGGGAGAAGTCCCCATTCTATTTGGAAGTTTCTGTAGTCTGCTCTGGAATTAACCTGAAAATCTGACTATTTCTGACTTTTCAGGCAAAAATCTGAAAAAATCAAGTGATTTGGGAAAAGCTCAGAGAAAAATCATAGAATTTGGATTTTCACTAGATTTTTTTGTGTTTGTCCCTGATCTGATTAAATTGTGCTTTTTAATAGTAAATAATGTCCAATCATGGATTATGATTTTGGTCTGAGTTTGGTCTGACTTTTTTATTAAAATACTCGGATTCGGATTTTGAGAAATATGCCCCCCCATATGCTGTTGATAAAATATAGATTTTATGCTGACTATTTTTGCATTGTAATCATTTTGATTAAAGGGGAGCTCTACCCAAAAACTGCTTAATAAAAAAAAAGCTAATAATAAACTTTCCAATATATTAGTTAATATTTTAGTTAAAAGTTATTTTATAAATTTTTTTTTATTTTTTGGTGGGGGTCGCTTTTACCTTGTTCTAGAGAGTAAAGAATGTTGTAAAGTTCGTTCTGTAGGGTTCTTGAACCCTAAACTGGCTATATACTGGAAGATCTCATTTTGATCAAATGTTTTAAAAAATTACTTCTTTTTAATAAATAATAAAAAAGTACTGTACCTTGTACATGTATAGGATCTGTTCTTCAGAATGTTCAGGGCCTTGGGATTTTCAGATCTTTCTGTCATTTGGATCTTCATGCCTTAGGTCCACTGAAAAATCTTTTCATCATTAAATAAATCCAATAGGCTGGTTTTGCCTCCAATAAAGATTAATTATATCTTAGATTTGATCAGTGAAGAATAATTATATCTTAGATTGGATCAAGTACAAGGTACAGGTTTTTATTAATACAGAGAAAAAGGAAATCATTTTGAATTGTTTGGATATATTCGAGTCTATGGGAGATGACCTTCCCGAAAATCTGAGCTTTCTGGATAACAGCTTTCTAGATAACGAATCCCATATCTGTACTTTATTCCAACTAAAATAGAATTAATCTTTATTAGAGGCAAAACAATCCTATTGGGTTTATTCAATGTTTAAATGAATTCTGTAAGTAAACTTAAGGTATGAAGATCCAAATTATGGAAAGATCCGTTATATGCAAAACTCCAGGTCCCGAGCATTCTGGCTAAACGGTCCCATACCTGTATATATTTTATATTCTTCCCTATATGTATGTATGCCTATTCACATATATTCATGTACAAACGTATCATATTTAATTACATTAATGCTATCTCAAGTAGGATTTTCTGAAGGTTTGAGTACTATATATAATTGAAAAGATATATTATTCCAGAGATCTGAGTGTAGGAATTACTCTATGCTGTTGCTCTATGTGTTTTCAATATAGTAATTTTTAAAAAAAATCTCTTAAACTATATAAATGGTGTGAGATTGTGGAAGTCATGCTATTTGCCACACATGAAACCATCACTGGGATCAGTATGCACTTAACTAATGGTCATGTGAATCTAAATTTAATTACTTGTTTTGCAAAGCAGAATATAATTGTGCAGATTACGGGGTAATGTATCACCCAGCGCTGCCAATATTTGTGCTACGAACCAGAAAAAGACATTTCTAAAGAATGCATCTGCTTGAGTTTCCAGTGTGTGAATGTTGCTAATCAGGTTTATTTGCTGTCTACAAGCATTGATTAGGATCAGAACCTTTATATATCCCATTATAATATCGAACCATGCTCCTCCTGCTAACTAGTCTGATAATCACTTACAGAAGCATCGCACAGCAAGAACACCAAGCTAATAGTTTTGCTGTGAACTGTAAATAACATCTAACATATCAAATATCTAAATGCGGTTTAAAATTATGTCCGTTCTCCATTTTTACCTCGTTCCCACTACAGCTGAGGGAAGTGTTTCAGGGGAATAAAAAAGTTCATTAAATAATCTATGTAAATATTGGAGAAGTTTAAAAGATGGGTTGGTATTTGGTTATAGCATAGAAGGAGAACTGTACAGGTATGGGACCTGTTATCCAGAATACTCAGGACCTGAGGTTTTCGGGATAATGAATCATTCCGTAATTTGGATCTTCATACTGTACATATAGGGGCAGATTTATCAAGGGTCGAGTTTCGAAGTAGAAAAAACTTCGAAATTCGACCATCGGATAGAATCCTCCGACATTCGAAGTCGGAGGATTTTATACATCGTACGATCGTATTCAGATCGTACTCCGAATCGAATGATTCGAACGATTTTATCGTACGATCGTACGATTTTCCCAAAAAATTCTTCAACTTAAAAAAACTTAGCAAAACACACAGGAGGTACCCCATAGGCTAAACAGCAATTCGGCAGGTTTAAGTTGTCGAAGTATCGAAGTCTAAGTCTAAGAGACGGTATTTGGATTATCGAATGGTCGAATAGTCGAACGATTTTTACTTTGAATCGAAGTAAATTCGAAGTCGTAGTATCCTATTTGATGGTCGAAGTATCCAAAAAATTACTTCGAATTTCGAATTTTTTTCCCTCTAATTCACTTCGACTCTTGATAAATCTGCCCCTAAGTCTACTAGAAAATCATGTAAACATTAAATAAACCCAATAGGCTGGTTTTGCTTCCAATAAGGTTTTTTTTATATCAAAGTTGGGATCAAGTACAAGGTACTGTTTTATTATTACAGAGAAAAGGGAAATTTGTTTTTTAAAATGTATTTATTTATTATTTGGATAAACTAGTGTCTATGGGAGACTGCTTTTTTCTGTAATTCAGATCTTTCTGGATAACAGGTTGACGGATAGCAGGTCCCATACTGTTACTATCTTAATCCCAAAAAAGCTTGTAGACAATCTAGGCCAAGATCTGGCAGATGGTGGCCCTTTGTCAACAGCTCATTATTGGCTACAGATGAGTTAATGGCTTAAAATTTCCCTGCTTTATGGGCTGCTGTTTTATTTGTGAAATGTCCTGCTCTTTGCCAAAAACACCATTTGTGGAACTAGAACTGCTACGTTCCATCTGGTTATGTTACACTGAATGTGAAGCCAAAACAACGTTCAACTATTTATTCTGTGAAACCATCTGAATCTCTTAAATATTTATAAATAGGAATACAGGGGCAGATTTATGAATGGTCGAATTCGACCATCGAATTGAAATACTTTGACTTCGAATATCGAAGTCAAAGTATTTTTCACCGAATTTGGCCATCGAACGATCGAAGTAAAATTGTTTGATCTAACGATTTTAGCGTAAAGACTAACGATTTAGCGTAAAGACACTTCGGCAGGTTTAATTTAATTAAGTATTGAAGTCAAAGTTTTTTTAAAGAGACAGTACTTCGAATATCGAATGGTCGAAAATTCGAACTATTTTTACTTCGAATCGAATTCGAAGTAAATTCAAAGTCATAGTATCCTATTCGATGGTCGAAGTATCCAAAAAATCACTTCAAATTTCTGGTCGAGTATTGAACCAAATCATAATATTAATCTGCATATGCAAATTAGAGCCAAGAAGGTTTAAAGAAAAAAAACATTTCTACTTCTTCTAAATCTTCTACTTCTAGAGGGTTATTTACAAAAATCCGAATTTTTTAAATCACCTTTTTTTTTTTTTTTTTTACATTTTTTGATGCAGTTTCAACAAAAAAGTGGCAGGTGGCAAAATGCAGACATTTCACCTCAAATCCATGCCTAGCGAAAAAATATGCTCATCACTAATCTTCAGTTGTTAGTCATATAAATTCTGATAATATTTCGGGTGTAGATGCAGTTCGACCAGTTAGTGGTGATTTTGACTATGAAGCACCCATACTGATATAGTGAGTATCTACTTTCTATTTGCCAGAGCAAATTAGGGTTTTCCTTTTAATGCTATTCCTTGTAATATCAAGGTTATAGTTTCGATTATCACACCCTCAGTTCTACAAGTTAGGGGCAGATTTATCAAGGGTGGAATTTCGAAAGTGTAAAATACTTTGAAATTCGACCATCGAATTAAAACACGATCGAACGATCGAAGTAAAATAGTTCCATCGTACGATTAAATCGTTCGAATCGAACGATTCGAACAATTTTAGCGATCGATCAAAGGATTTACTGTCGACCTCTAAAGACTTAGAAAACTGCTCTAGAAGGTCCCCATAGGCTAACATAGCACTTCGGCAGGTTTAATTTGGTGAAGTATTGAAGTCGAAGTTTTTTTTAAAGAGACAGTACTTCGATTATCGAATGGTCGAATATTCGAACGATTTCTACTTAGAATCGAAGTAAATTGGAAGTCGTAGTATCCTATTCGATGGTCGAAGTATCTCAAAAATTACTTTGAATTTCAAATTTTTTTACTTTGAAAATTCCCTCGAATTCACTTCGACCCTTGATAAATCTGCCCCTTAATGTCCCAATGGCAATGTTCAATGCCAACGTCTTCTAGGGGAACTATAACACCACATGGGGTGTTGTTAGGCTGTTTTTGCTTATATTTCCATATTTATAATAAAAATAGGAATTTACTATGCAGAAGTTGCCATAATCATGTAAAGGTAACTGCATGGCTATGAAACTCATCCCTAGGAATGGGAAGGATAAGATAGAAATATTCCATTACTGTTGTTTATTAACTCTGATAAAAAAACACAGCTCACAGCAGAGCATGTCCATGTTTAGAACTCTTTTTCTTGGCTACATGCTGCTCAGTAAAGATACTTAAATAATAATCACTGACTCAAAAAAAAAAGAAGCTACAGAAAAAAAAATAGCCTCAGGCCATTAACAGGTAGTTAATGCCTAGATAGAAAGAGGGTTTCATTATGATAAGCCACTGACATAAGAAAAGTAAAAAAAAATTAAACTGTTTTTATATATAAAGATTATGAGTTGCTAGGGGCAACGGGCAGTTCAAGGTCATTAATGTCTGTTGTCTTGGCAACCAATCTCAGGTTCAGCCTATCAAAAACTCAGGATTCCTGTTTCATGCACATACACACACTCACCGATTTTTTTGATTTTCTGCAAATCAGTTATGGCAATACAGCCTTTAATCTATTTCTACTTGATTGTTTGTTATAAAATGTAATAAGTTAAAAATATATACAGCATTGTCCTTCATTGGTGTGCACAATCCAAAGTAAGTATTTATGTATTCCTTATATTTTCATTTCATATGTTCATTTAGATTATTATTAGTGATGGGCGAATTTGCGCTGTCTCGCTTCGCCGAAAAAATTTGCGAATTTCTTAGCAATAACTGTGTGATGATCAAAACGGTTCTTAAAAAAATTGTCCTTGAGTTTATTTTGTTTATAACAATAAGGTGCAAAGTTACTAACGCTCCTATTTTTTTCTTTTCCCCAAGAATTATATAAAGTACCCTAAAACATGACATAGTTAAACGAAAATAACCTTGGAAAACACTAATAGAAAACATTACCATCTAAAAGCTGGGGAGGTCATGAAACGGAACTTCCTTTTTCAATTGGACAACCGTTTTTTGCTTTGTGATTTTATTGGTTTTCAGGTTTTTCTATGGTTTTTGTATTCTTTTGGGGTTTTTGGGTTCATGATTTTTATATTAAGCTTTTTTAGTACATTGCTTGGCATTCATGTGCAAATTGGTTATTTCATGGTTTCAAAAACCACAAAAGCCATAATCTTGATTAATGGGCCTCCCCATTTCCATTTGTTATGTTAGAAGTACAATTAATTTGGACAAGAATACTGTGAAGATTTTGAGCAGGGCGCAGACAAGCCAGTGTGTATATGACAAATGAAAAAATCTTTGTTGCAGGCTGAATTAAATGCAGCTACAATCAGCTGACACTTTTGATTAGGAGGTAGGACTCTGTTAGAGAATGACACGGGAAAGGTCAGGGCCAATGGGAATTAAAAGGCAAGACTATTGTTTGGTGTAATGGGGTCAATTGACTCCTGTATTTTACACATTACTGACATGGAAGCCTTACAAGATGAGCAGAGCTTTCACACTTCATTGGCTCTTTATGGTAAACACTTTATGGTGGAGTGCATTATACTGACTCATTGGATGGAATCCATTTAGAACATCAATCAATGAAATAGAGGATTTGGCCATTAGAAGGAAAATCACATTTCCTCCAAACATATCACCTTCTTAATGGTAATCAGTCACTGCCTCATTTTGTATAGTGACTCCCTTCCAGCAAACACCCAGTGATTTTCAAAAGTATTTTGTATAAGAAGGGCGTTCATTACATTAAATAGACTATCTAAGACCTTTGCTGAAAGAAATGTTCCTGTCTGCAGAGTTGCACAAGAAGTTATTTGACTTACACTTCCTTATCTGGCTGTAGTTTTGCAAGAAGCTTTATCAAGGCTTATAAGAGAGAGAGAGTCCTGAAGATTCTATTGAGCCCTATATAGATGCCATATAGTTCTACTATATAATAATTTCCTTTGGAGAACTAGCTAGGTGTAAGGTACAGTCTGGAACCCTGGACTATGTCTTGGACCATACCTGAATTAATCCACTGAGCCACTGGGGGCTTTCTGAGTTGATGTGGGCTAGTCTTCTTGATGGCTTCCTGCAACCATGGGTGCTTGATCATAGAAACTCCAAAGCTTGATCCAGCCTGGTATCTTGTCGTTCCAGCTTTACCCCTGCCTGGTTCTCTGTTTGTTTCTGCCCTGACTTCTGTTCCTGAGCTCCAAATCCCTGCCTAGTTCCTGTGCCCCATTCCTGATTACTGTTGACGTCCTGATACTGACCTTATTTTATGGGCTACTCTCTGCCTTCAGCTTGCCCTTGACCTTAGCCTGCCTATTGGACTCTCCTTGTCAGCTTCCTGGCCAGACACTCTGCGAGTTATAGAACTTTCCTTGTCAGCCGCCTGCTGTATCTTTTCCATAAATAAATCTCCACATCTAACATGTCATCTGCCTTTCATCAAGTTCCGGTTTTGTATTACCCACGTTACATAGCACATAGGCTCCTAGCTGCCAGCCATTCACCTCTGGCCAAACCTGACACTAGGGAGCTGCACCTAGCAACCAAAGGGGCTTGTTCAGATTTATTTTTTGACATGATCAGCCAGCAAGGCAAATAATGAAAAAGACTTTGCATAACAAAGAAAAGTATTCAGCATGCACATATACCCTATGTGACAATATATAAATGCATTTTTGTATAAACAGTAAATCTGGCGTGCCCAAGAAATCAGGTAAAAAGAAGGAAATACAATTAAGAAATATATGATTACAATGCACAATAGTAAATATACCATGTATTTATATATACATCTATGTGTTTTAAAGGAACAATAAAATTAAAAAATGAAAGTATTTTAAAGTAAATGTAATGTACTTTTGTGCTGCACTGGTAAAATGGGGGTATTTGCTTCAAAAGCTCTACTAAAGTTTATATAAACAGGCTGCTGTGTAGCCATGGGGGCAGTCATTCAAGCACAGGATACACAGTAGATACCAGATAAGTACTACTAAAGTTTATATAAACAGGCTGCTGTGTAGCCACGGGGGCAGCCATTCAAGCACAGGATACACAGTAGATAACAGATAAGTACTACTATAGTTTATATAAATAAGCTGTGTAGCCATGGGGGCAGCCATTTAAGCACCGGATACACAGTAGATAACAGATAAGTACTACTATAGTTTATATAAACAAGCTGCTGTGTAGCCATGGGGGCAGTCATTCAAGCACAGGATACACAGTAGATAACAGATAAGTACTACTATTGTTTATATAAACAAGCTGCTGTGTAGCCATGGGGCAGCCATTCAAGCACAGGATACACAGTAGATAACAGATAAGTACTACTATTGTTTATATAAACAAGCTGCTGTGTAGCCATGGGGGCAGCCATTCAAGCACAGGATACACAGTAGATAACAGATAAGTACTACTATTGTTTATATAAACAAGCTGCTGTGTAGCCATGGGGCAGCCATTCAAGCACAGGATACACAGTAGATAACAGATAAGTACTACTATTGTTTATATAAACAAGCTGCTGTGTAGCCATGGGGCAGCCATTCAAGCACAGGATACACAGTAGATAACAGATAAGTACTACTATTGTTTATATAAACAAGCTGCTGTGTAGCCATGGGGGCAGCCATTCAAGCACAGGATACACAGTAGATAACAGATAAGTACTACTATAGTTTATATAAACAAGCTGCTGTGTAGCCATGGGGGCAGCCATTCAAGCAAAGGATACACAGTAGATAACAGATAAGTACTACTATAGTTTATATAAACAAGCTGCTGTGTAGCCATGGGGGCAGCCATTCAAGCACAGGATACACAGTAGATAACAGATCAGTACTAGTACAGTTTATATAAACAGGTTGCTGAGTAGCCATGGGGGCAGCCATTCAAGCACAGGATACACAGTAGATAACAGATGAGTACTACTATTGTTTATATAAACAAGCTGCTGTGTAGACATGGGGGCAGCCATTCAAGCACAGGATACACAGTAGATAACAGATAAGTACTACTATAGTTTATATAAACAAGCTGCTGTGTAGCCACAGGGGCAGCCATTGAAGCACAGGATACACAGTAGATAACAGATAAGTACTACTATAGTTTATACAAACAAGCTGCTGTGTAGCCATGGGGGCAGCCATTCAAGCACAGGATACACAGTAGATAACAGATAAGTACTACTATAGTTTATATAAACAAGCTGCTGTGTAGCCATGGGGGCAGCCATTCAAGCACAGGATACACAGTAGATAACAGATAAGTACTACTATAGTTTATATAAACAAGCTGCTGTGTAGCCATGGGGGCAGCCATTCAAATCTGAAAAAGGAGAAAAGGCACAGGATATACAGCAGATAACAGATAAACTCTGTAGTATACAATGGGATTTTTCAAAATATACCTGCTTTCTACTGTGTATCCTGCTTGTCTATATCAACTTTAGTAGCGCTTCTGAAGCAAACACACCAGTTTTACCAGTGCAGGTCAACACTACATTATATTGTCATTCCTTTCAAACACTTTCATTTTTTGGTGCTACTGTTCCTTTAAAACTCATATAGACAGCACACTCATTGCATTATATTTTAAATTGCTAATGCAATGCACATTCTATGCATGTCTCTCTTATAGCATCATATACATAAGAAAATCTGCTTGCTTCATAAAATTCTTTATCAGGTAATACTGTATAATCTCTGTGCTTTGCTGTCACTGTGTTAATAAAATGACAAATTCATTTACCCATTATATCCCTCAATAAATGCCTGATTTAATATTTCCCCATTTCAGTTTTTTTTTATTAGACTTCAGGACATATATTCTATTCCTTTTCATTGCTTTTACATGGCGTTTGTACCGGCGTCTGTGTCTCTTTCCGAAATCTCCGTTTTCCATTTATAATCCATAGCCTGCAGCTACCAATATCACTTGTTTGGATATTCGGCTCGTGTCAGGCAGCAGGCTCCTTTCCTATAGTCTGCCGCTAGTAAATATATTCTGCAGTGATCGATTGCACCATTTGCTCCTTACAAATAATTGCTAATGCAAACTTGCTGGCAGGCAAATCAAACAGCAGACGGAATTTCCGTGTTTTTACACATGTAGCTCATTATACCTGATGTACCTAAAATGCAGTTCTACATTTCCTGACAATTTATAGCTCTGCCTTGGCTTCGTGGCATTTCTGGATCCAACACCAGTGCTACAAATGAATGTATCATACGGAGATATTACTTTGGTCCGAATTCTCGCTTCGGAAAGCTTTGCCATACTTCGAATAACTACGTCAGATATAATTACTAGGGGCACATTTATCAAGGGTCGAATTTCGAAGTTAAAAATACTTCGAAATTCGACCATCCAATTGAAATACTAATAATCGAAGTTTTTTTCATCATATTTGGGTATCCTGCGGTCTAAGTAAAATCGTTCGTTCGTTCGATTAAATCCTTCCGAACCGATTCAAAGGATTTCAGCAATCGATCGAACGATTTTACTTCGACTTCCAAAAACTTAGAAAAATGCTCTAGAAGGTCCCCATAGACTAAAATAGCACTTCGGCAGGTTTAATTTGGCGAAGTATGGAAGTCTAATTTTTTTTATAGAGACAGTACTTCGATTATCGAATGCTCGAATATTCGAACAATTTTACTTCGAATCGAAGTCGTAGTATCCTATTCGATGGTCAAAGTATCCAAAAAAATTACTTAGAATTTTGAATTTTTTTACTTCGAAAATTCGCTCAAATTCACTTCGACCCTTGATAAATCTGCCCCTAGGGATAGGCGAATTTGTCCCGTTTTGCTTCTCTGAAAAATTTGCAAATTTCATGCGTAATTTGCAGAGCAGCAAATTTTGACACCAGCTTTAAAGTCAATGGGCGTCCGTATAATGTTGACGAATGGCGGTTTTGACGTGAACGACTTTTCCGACAAGCGTCTAAAATTATGTGACTTCGCCTACGAATTTTCATGGCAGTTTCATGAATGTATTCACCGTAATAAGCAGCAAATTTGCGACTGGCAAATTTATTCATCCATCACTAGTAACTACGCGTATTCACCAAAATGCAAAGCTTCATATTGGCAAATGAATGCTGCCGTATATTTACTGTCAGTTTAAATATAGTGGGTATATACAGGTCATATAGTATATATGTCTTTATTAGAGATGTTGGGGAAATTGCTGGAAGTGGCCACTTATTAAAAATATCCAAGGAAGCAAAATAAAGACAAAAGAGATCCTCTATTTGCCTAGACATGAG
This sequence comes from Xenopus laevis, assembly GCF_017654675.1. Lineage (NCBI taxonomy): Eukaryota > Metazoa > Chordata > Amphibia > Anura > Pipidae > Xenopus > Xenopus laevis. Next base: position 13,457,651 of record NC_054382.1, read on the forward strand.
CCCACCCTAAAACAAATGTCGCATGACCTCAAATGGTTCAAAACAATGAAAATAACATATATTTAACAGTTACAACTTTTTAAAAATAATAACACATTAAAATATGAAAAAAGCCAGCGTTTTGTGTTTTTTTTATGACTTTCCGGCATACAGGATATGATGTCACTGACACAGTAATATTGAGGATGCAGCTTCGTCTTAACAATTTGCCAGGTAGAACCAGGTGGAAGTAGACTTTGGCGAAAAGGGTAATGTATGGGAAAGTTTACACTTTGATAAATTTTCACCTGAGAGAAAATTCATCTGATGAAATGGAGCGAAAGTTCTCTAGTGCTGAGGTTGGTGGAGTTTTTGATACAAATTTGTGAAAATTTATTGATTTTTAACAGTGATTTGTTAATGGTTCTACAAATGAGCAGCCCTGTGTTTAGGTCCAGTGCTAGCCTAGGCACCGGACCCCAGCGCACCCCCTTATGCGATCACCACATATGATGTCATATGATGTCACTTCTACCACAACACAAAAACTGCGCTTCTACTCTGTCATCACTCCAGCTTAGCTGCTGGATTTGGCCACAAGTCTCCAGTGGTGATTTTTTATTTAAATAAAAATGAATATACTGTAGGCTGCCCCTTTAAAGCTGCTGCCCTAGATACAGACTCTCAGGTACCTGTATATAAATACGGCGTTAAACATGACTTCAGAATGGGACACAAACCAGTCAGAAAGGAGGCATCGCCATATAGCAGGATTTCATTAGATCAGATGCTCCTGAACTAAATGGAAACTATACTTGCATTGGACCATATCTGTTATAAGCTACAAGAATAATAGAAAGAGAACTGTTGCAACTATAACTACCCTGAACATATCCATAATCTTGGCTTAAATATGAGCAGAGTAGACTGGAACCCAACACATCAGAACAAATCTGAGATACTCCTTCCCTTTCACACATTCAACAATATGAGGGTTATTTAATCCAATTTTTCAGATTTTTTCAATTAAAAAAAGTCTGACCAAACTAAAATCCACAATTTGACCTTATTTATTATTAAAAAAAACTCGATAAACTTGAGCTTGATAAAAACAAGGGAAAACCAGAATCGTACAAATTTTTTCTGAGTTTCCCCCGAATCATTTGAGAAAAGGATGGATTTTCGGTCTAATTCCAGTACAGACCACAGAAACTTCAAAATAGGATAGGGACCTCTGCCATTGACAAATACACAACCTCGGCAGGTCTGAAGTGATGGATTTTCTGGTTTGGACTTTTTGCAGCATCTGACTTTAAAAAATCACGAAAAATGTGAGTTTTAAAAATAAATGAAAAACTAAAAATTTGAGTTTTACACCAAAAACCCGACCGGCCTTTAGTAAATAACAGAGCTGTGTGGGTCAGAAAGGTTTAGTAGATGGGGGTGGGATATTATAAAAAAAACATGGGAGTAATGGACAAGGGCAAAGTGTTGGGAAGACAAATGTCCACTCTTTTTTTTACTTTGTTTTTCTACACAATTTGTGATTGACTGCACTAGATTAGGCACATTTACATATGTAAGCACTTATGCAGCACCAACTGAGTATTCATTGACTCTATTGAGGCCTCATATCTGCTCAACTGTTGGCCATCGCCCATATGCCCCATTTCCCTGCTCTGAAGAATTATGTTTGTGGACACATTGATACAAAGGAACTGTGGAATTACCATCAGCTGGGACTTGCTGCTAAGTCTAGGGTCCCCTTAGCAGATTGTATTAATAATATTAGCAGTAATAGAAGCATGTGCTGGGAAGTGGCGTAATTGAGACAAAATTCAGAGGAATAAAGTGTGTTGCAGCTTGTGCAACAAGTACCTGTACAATTGCTTATAGTTATACAGGAGCAGTGACCAGCTCCATGTTGTAGCTCCCACCCTTCCCAGCTATAGTCAGGTGATCCCACTGGTGTCTAATAAAAGGGCAGCCAAGTTTGGGAGTTTTACTTTGAAAGCAGCTAGTAAGTTGCAGGTAAAACTTAGTCCCTTTGTAAAATGTATAATTTAGCAATTGAATTCTTAATGAATCAGATGAAAATTAAGCGTAGGACTGGCCAGATATGGGATGACTTTGACGTAGTTGGCCAGCTTAAATATATTGCAATATATGGACAAACAATCCCTGTTTTGTTTAAAGGGTAAGGCATTTTTTAGTAGCAGTATGCACAAAATGTCTCTGTCTTAAATATATTGATAATGGGTTGAGTGCAGAGGACTCTTGTAGTTGACTATATGTATTTTGTGGTCACACCCTCATTGCACCCCCGCCTAATGTTTTTAAAAAATAGTGGTGAGCACAACTTTCCCTTGTTTGTTATAGTTATACAGGAGCAGTGACCAGCTCCATGTTGTAGCTCCCACCCCTCCCAGCTATAGTCAGGTGATCCCACTGGTGTCTAATAAAAGGGCAGCCAAGTTTGGAAGGTTTACTTTGAAAGCAGCAAGTAAGTTGCAGGTAAAACCAAGTCCCTTTGTAAAATGTATAATTAAGCAATTGAATTCTTAATGAATCAGATGAAAATTAAGCATAGGACTGGCCAGATATGGGATGACTTTGACGTAGTTGGCCAGCTTAAATATATTGCAATATATGGACAAACAATCCCTGTGTTGTTTAAAGGGTAAGGCATTTTTTAGTAGCAGTATGCACAAAATGTCTCTGTCTTAAATATATTGATAATGGGTTGAGTGCAGAGGACTCTTGTAGTTGACAAAAAAAGAAAAGACAACTAACACCTGAATTTTGCACATTGTGTTCATAAATAAATCTTCCTGCCTGTTAGCATGTAGAAATAGTGAACTAATTTCTCTTAGATGTTAAGTAAAAGTTGTTTTTTTCAGTAAAGAGAAAGGATACTATGGCAACAGCACTGTTATTTTTATTCCTGTGTTGTGCTTTGGCACGTCTATTGTGAATTAAGTATCATGCTTCTGATGTTTTTGAAACGACATCATAACCCGCTGTGTGGGACTTGACTACTCATTCTGCTGGCATACGCTACCATCTGTTACCAGCACTAGTCATACCACTAGCATATGCTTCCTAGGTGTGACTGATGGGACACTTTTCCTTCCACTAATACTAATTTCAGCAGCAACTAAAAATGTGCTCTCAAAAATGAGCATCTGCATCTGCTACAGATCTAATAATAATAATAATATAATAATCATGATAAGCAAATGTTTTATAGCAGTTTCATGAAAGTAACGAGTTATGTATAATAATGAATCTTAAAGGAAGGAGGACTGTTCAAGTTAGTGCCAAAGGGTAACTACTGTTTTTAAAAGTAGTCTTCTATTTTTTTTTTTTAATAAAGGAGTTGCTCAAATGTTATGCATACAATTATGAAGGATGTCTATGGAGAAGGTGGCTATATTTCATCTTCCATTCATGTGTGTCATACATCTTTGAAGGCTTAAGGCTCAAAGTGATGGGTTTGAGCTGAAGTTGGATATATGGTTCGCCATTTTTAAATCTACAATTGCTTTATTTATGATTTTGGCCAGTTGAAAATGTTGGTTGGGACACACTAAACGCAAGCCAATGGCATGAAGGTCTGCAGAAACAGCCACCCAAGGCCTATAGCTCATTAAACATTATTATTGATATCTAAGGTGCTGGAACGAGCTTAGACAAATAACAGAAGTTCCAAGCTCTGATAGATAGATTCCGTTGGGCAGCCTGGCTTGTTGTGTTCATACTGACCATAGCTCATTTTGTTCGTCTAAGCTCTTTCCAAGGTTTTTTTCTTTACGTTTTAATGATTTGTGGAAATAATAAAATGCAGCCTTTGATTAGCAGGCCCATGGTTGGTTAGGAATAGGAAACAACCCATTAAGGTCCACAATTCACCCTTTCTATTTAAAGGGGTGGCAAACCTTTAAATGGATACTGTCATGGGAATCTTTTTTTAAACAGTTAATAGAGCTGCTTCATCAGAATTCTGAACTGAAATACGTTTCTCAAAAGAGCAAACAAATTTTTTTTATATTTAATTTTAAAATCTGACATGGGGCTAGACATATAGTTATTTTCCCAGCTGCCCCCAGTCATGTGACTTGTGCTCTGATAAACTTCAGTTACTCTTTACTGATGTACTGCAAGTTGGAGTGACATCAGCCCCCTCCCTTTCCCCCCCAGCAGTCTAACAACAGAACAATGGGAAGGTAACCAGATAGCAACACAAGTAAAAGCTGCCTGGTAGATCTAAGAACAGCACTCAATAGTAAAATCCAGGTCTCACTACCACACATTCAGTTACATTGAGTAGCACAGCCTGCCAGAATGTAGTTCCATCAGCACAGCACATGACCAGGCAAAATGGCCTGAGATGACTGGCTACACACCAATATTACAACTAAAAAAAAATATACTTGCTGGTTCAGGAATGACATTTTATATGGCAGAGTGAATTAATTGTCTCAGAATATCCCTCACTACATCATACTAAAAGTTTATTTAAAGGTGAACAACCCCTTTAAAATGTTTCTTCAGATGACAATAAATGGTATAGAACAAGTTTCTATTTTGCAAAATTTTTATGATTTAAGAAGTCATTAACACACACACAACACAGGGACAGAGAACCAGGGCCCGATTTACCTTTTTTTGCCGCCCCTAGGCCCACTGGGTCCTAGCGCCCACCCACCACCCTGTGAGAGCATGCACCGGGAGCTGGGCACCAGGTCCTAGTGCCTGGTGCCGAACGCGCTTATATCCTCGCCCTGCGAGCGAGTAGGAAGCTGCTGACATTTTCCTCCGGCACCTTCCTACCATGTGAGCTGCTTCCTCGGCCAATTCCAGCTATATTTGGCGCAGTCATGTCAGAGTCATTGCGCCCGCAGCTCCCAGTGCTACTCTAGATGTGTCTGGGTGGCATGCCAACCCTCAAATTTTGCCACCACAAATCCGGACCTGCAGAGAACAGACAACAGCACCAGGATCTTCTAACATCAAACCTATGTTGCTCTATCATAAATAGTGATGGGCGAATTTGTCCCACGAAACGGCGAAAAATTTGTGAAACGCATTGAAGTCAAAGGGCGACAATTTTTATATGCAGCTATTTTTATGACTATTCTGACGTGTGTCAAAAAAATTTCACCGGTAAATTTTCGACGCTGTTTCGATTTATTCACTGGTGCCGAAATGTGGAAATTCGCCGCAAATTCGTGCCTGGTGAATTTATTCGCCCATCACTAATCATAAACCCAATGAAAATAAATGGCACTTGTTGTGAAAAAAATTGATGGAAAGGAAGGGAGGATTTATTTAGTAAAACGTGCTTAGCTTGCCGAATAAATTATCCTTTTGTAATATACGCAGGACAAAGTTATTACTGTTTTGTTTTCATTAACATTTTAATCAGTGATGAAAAAAAATATTGCTAGCAAGAGTGTTGACTCCTAGACTTTAATTAGTATTGTTAAATCAAATTAATATATTCACTTGGCAGGGAATGAAAGGGACTGATAATAAAATGAATCAGAGCAAATTTTTTTTTTAACAAATGGTTTTATTTATTTTTATGTTGTAGTGCCCAGTATTTAATGCTAAAGTGAAAATTAAATTACTTTGTTTGATTGTTTTGTTTCCAAAGTGCATGGTGCAAATGCAGAAATTGTCTAAAACCATATTGTGCATAGTTGGATAATAAGGAAGCTTTAGGAAGGCTAAATATTCATATATTTTGATATATCATTACATTTTCTTTAATGGAAATACTTCTGTTGGTAGCCTTGAAAAAACAAAATCTTACCCCTGATCCCCTGATCGAAATTTCAAAATATGGGCCCTTTTTCTGCATGGGAGCTTCTAAACATACAGGAGGGGGTACTATTTTCTCTTTATATTTCCTTTTACATGGAGGCCCTACACTAATTCTAGCCCTGCAAGTTCTCACACAAACAATACTTCTACAAAGACAAAGGAAGGATGAAAAATTAAGGCCCTAAGACTAGTGTACTATGAGCAGTGGCGGGCCAAGCTGACCGGGCGCCCTAGACGACCCAGGCGGCCACTGCGCTCCCCTCCACAATCTCCTCCGTGCTCCCCTCCACGCTCGCTCGCGCGGACGTGTGCGCTCCTGAACACATTGTGCACACACATGCGCAGAACACCGGAGGGGAGGGTGTTACAGCGCTGGAGGGGATGGAGGCAGGCAGGCAGAGCAAAGCGATGGAGGGGAGACGGGGTAAAGCGCTTGAGGGGAGGGAGGCATGGAGGAGTGCTGGAGGAGTAGCGAACATGGACTAGGGGTAGGCAAAAGTCAGGTACCTGCCCAGCGCCCCCCTTTCGTTGCACCCTAGGCAGGTGCCTCTTCTGCCTACCCCTAGTTCCGGCCCTGACTATGAGGCTCAATACTGCATTAAATAGAGTGCTCTATACATTAAGAACTTGTACATTAGCTATAGGACAGTAATGCCCAACCAGTTGCACATGAGCAACATGTTTCTCACCAACTCCTTGGATGATGTTTCCAGTGGCCTTAAACCAGGTGCTTATTTTCTGGCTTGGTAACAAGTTTTGGTCACATAAAAACTGCCAAACCGAGCCACCTGTAGGCTGTCTACATAGGGGCTACCACATAGTCAATCATATGCCTTATTTGGCACCCACAGGTTCATGCTTGTGTTATTCCCCAACTCTTTTTATATTTGAATGTGGCTCATGGGTAAAAAAGTTTGGTTGATCCCCGTTATAGAAAGCAGTGCAAGCTATTGTCTGATAAATCATGAATGATGCACATTAGGAGGCATTGATGATGTACTGTATGTGGACAACCATGCACTCCCCATACATACCCCTTATATATCAGTCACAAGTTTAGTTTGGCCCCATGCAATTTGTTGTCATGTACAACTTTTTGTACTTCTGACAGCATTAGAGGCTGCTATGGGGCATTATGGATAAAAACTTTAAGATGATGTGTGAGAAGATTTAAGCTTGTGTTTGTGTGGAACCCAACACATTATAACACAATGCCCCCTTCTTTGTTGTGACAATTTTTACTCTGCAACAAGTTGCACTGTGCTGGATATAGCATGCCATGAAAGGGTGCTGCATCCTTTTGAGCTTGTGTCTATCATGTAAGTATTGATGCACTTCCAGTATCTCTGACAATCTGAGTCATACACTGGAACAGCTGGCTAAATAAATTGCTTCATTTTAAATTCAATTACCTATAAGCTGCTTCACAGTTGCAAAGACAGGACAGCAAAGCGGAAACCACATTTTGGTATATCTACTTTATATTACCCGACTGGAAAAAAACAAATGCTCTGATCATTTGTATGTATCAAGTTGTATTGTGACACCGTCGCTGTGCAAACTGCATGCTTAAAGCAGCCCTTACATGCATTCATTAAATGTTAGAAATATGGCAGCTTAGAATTAAACTAGTATCAAACTATTAATTTTCAGTTTCATGACACTATTCCCTTCCCTGACATGTCAAGTCAGATGGATTTTTTTGTCATGATAACTTTGAGGAAGTGCCCGGTTACAGATGCATGAAACGCATTAGTTTGTTGCACACCCACTACTGAATTTTCTACCACCGTGTATGTCTTAATAAAGCTGCATTGATATTATCACACCTGCCTCCCGTGGATATGTCGGTCAGCTCTGAAAGCGGACAAAGTTTCCTGTGAATTAAAGTCCTCTGTGGAAGTTGCGCTGGAATTAGCCTGAAAATCAGACTATTTCTGAATTTTCGGCTAAAATCCAAAAAATTCAGGCTTTTTGGGAAAAAGCCAGAAAAATTGAGCAATTCGGGAATAACTCTACTGTGCAAAAAGCAATAAAGAAATGGGAGCCAGGAGGTTCTGCAGAACCTAAAATCTGACACTAGTGATGGGCGAATTTGCGCCGTTTTGCTCCGCCGAAAAATTTGTGAATTTCCTCCGAAATTCACGAAACGGGGAAAATTTCGCAAAACGGCGCCGGCGACAATTAATTTTGACGCCGGTGAATTTTCGTCAGCGAACTTTCATGGCCGTTTCACGAATTTATTTGCTGCGGCGAATTGCGCAAATTCGCTGTGAATTCACACCTGGCGAATAAATTCGTCCATCACTATCTGACACCCTATCCACTGTGTCTCTTCACTGTAGCCTGGGAAGCTACTCCCTGCTACACCTCCTTGATGGAGCGCAAAGCTGCTCTTTCTATCTTCCCTCACTGTCTTACTCTCCTAGAGAGTTTATAACAATTATATTCCTGCCACTCACTATCCTCATTCACGGGGTCCCTGCTCCCCGACTTCCACACTAGAGGTCCAGGTCCCTCTAGGTCAAACTAGCTTTACTGGGCCTTGTTGTACCCAGGTTCCCTGGAAACATCCAACTGAATCAGCATCCAGAAGCCAAAGAGGATGCTCCACCCCTTCTCACTCACTATACCAAAGTGTGACAGGATGTAGTGATAGCACATCTTGGCCAATAACTGGGATATGTAAATTGCAACTAGCTACATGGGCATCTGCCCAGCAACTAGGGAGATCAGGAAGTGTAGGGATTTAATGCCATAGGGGAACATTAACCCTATGGGTCCCTACATAAGTTACATTCCCAAAAGACACATTACAATAAAAACAACATCCTATACAGACTGATAATAATGGAACAGAGATCACTGAATTAATAGGACTGTGGAGGCATTTGATACAAAATCTTATATGCTGTAAATCAGGGGTCTTCACCCAACAGCATGCAGGGGGGCTATAGCTCAGCCCCCAGCTAAAGGACTGCAGCTTGGACATCACTGCAGTAAATAGTTATGTGAGTTCTGTTTATTATTAACAATAAGCAAAAGCTGCAGGATGCCGAATGCTGTTTGGGAAAGGCCGAGCATCTGGCATGCTAAGCTTTTGCTGAGAGCATGTCATCATCACTTCTTAGTCTGCCAGCAGTAAAACAATTATTTGTGACTGCGTCGGAGTCCTGCAGAGACAGCAGAGATCAAAGGAGTTAACTGCTCAACAGAGAGTCTTCCAGCATCCTTTAGGGCTTACATGCTTTTTAAAATAAAGCACACGGCTTGTTCTTAGAACCGGAGTCTTGTTCTAACAAGGCTTATTAAATTAATGTCCTATGAGAGTTATTCAAATAATATTTTATAGAGGTAACATTCTAGTCTGCCTGTTCAGTATGCTGTCAGTCTCCTCATCTCTACGTCCTCAATTCTGTAGTCGTAGTCAGAATGAACTGCTGATTGGAACGGAAAGACGACCTTGACTTCTACATTTACTTTACATACATATAATATCGGTGTGCACCCAGGAATCCTAATCGTGATTGCTGATATTTTAGCGATTTTAGCTCCGTTTATAACTGATGACATCACGAAGGGCAGTTTAGTATATATACATATACTAAACAAGGTAGCCCCAGCACTCTCAATATATAACCCCCTGAAAAAATATTCTTGCACAACTGAATTGTAACTTTCTTAAAAAAAGACACTTTTAGTTACAAAGTTTGTACAAAGCATGCATAAACTGACGCGCCTAGTGATGGGCGGATTTGGGGCATTTCGTTTTGCCCCAAATTCAAAAAGAATTCACGAAACTGAGAAACTGTCAAAAATGAGGCGCCGTCACAGTTTCGTGAATCTTTCGCCGTTTCGCAAATTTCGTGGGAAAGCCGCAAATTTTTCGGCAAAACGAAATGCCCCAAATTCGCCCATCACTAGGCGGGTCAGCTTATGCATGCTTTGTACAATCTTTGTAACTAAAAGTGTCTTTTTTTAAGAAAGTTACAGTTCAGTTGTGCAAGAATATTTTTTCAGGGGGTTATATATTAAGATGGTGAATTTTCACTGCGGTTTTGCGAATCAGGGGAATTCCCTGCAAATTCGCGCCTGCCAAATAAATTCGTCCATCACTAGATGCACCCTGTCAAGGCAGTGTCCATGCGTCAGTCCTATCCTAAGTGAAAATAAAGTGTTACCTTTGGGGGGAGACAGACCATACCTGCTTTTCTCTTTATTTAGCATGATCTCTTCCAAAGACACCATTAGGTGGGGGTTGGGAGAGCGAGCATTTAAGGAGAGAGCCACCTCCCCAGAAAATATAAAAATTTTAAACAAACAAGCTGAAATGCCGCTCTGTACAAACTAAAAGTGTCTTTTTTTAAGAAAGTTACGGTTCAGTTGTGCAAGAATATTTTTTCAGGGGGTTATATATTGAGAGTGCTGGGGCTACCTTGTTTAGTATATGTATATATACACTAAACTGCCCTTCGTGATGTCATCAGTTATAAACGGAGCTTAGTGAGGTCATTTCTGTCACATACATATAATCACTAAAATATCAGCAATCACGATTAGGATTCCTGGGTGCACACCGATATTATATGTATGTAAAGTAAATGACTGAAGTGACAAATTACAAATGTTGTCATCTGGTTCTGTCTTTAAATAAAATAATAATAAAGATCATAGGGCAGCTGAGATTGAGCATAATTAACGTCAGGTAATACTGTATGTGAGTCAGTTGTATGATTGTTTATAAATACGAGTTTCCTTTCCAGGACCAAGGGATGGTTTTCTAAATTCCTGGTTTTTTTTTTACAATCGCATTTTTTTTTTTTTTAAACTTCATGTTTTTAAACTATTTCTCCAAACGCTAAAAATTCAAGATCAACTGTAAAAACCACAAAAACCTCTTATACAAAACTGCACCAACTGAAAAATGTCAAGATCTTGTAGAAGTCTATGGGAGCTACACTGAACCCATTAGACCATTCTTAATCAATTCAGGACTTTTCTTATTTTTTTCAATAGTAATCCGAATTACTAGAGATTTTTGTATTTTTTAGCACATCATTCAGCATTTTTTTCTTTTTGTACTTTTTATATTCAGCTATGGCATTCATAGTTTTAGAGGAATAGAGTTTAATTGTAGTTTCAAAAATCTTCAAAATTTGACCTTCAATAAATAAAACTCCAAGGGGGTTATTTACTAAACTCCGAATGCAAAAATCCCCAAAAAATAGTGATTTTTTTTTAAATAAAATTGGACTGTTAAAAAAATCACAAATTTTTCGGAAATTATTAAACACAGAGGATGGAAAAGTCCAAATCAGAAAATCCAGCATCTCAAAACTGTCGAGGTTGCATATAAGTCAATAGGATAAGTCCCAATGATTTTTTGATGTGCGCTGGGTTTTGTGCAATACCCCGAAGTTTCCGAAGTTTTCAGGCAAAAAGCATTAGAAATCTGAATATCTTTTTCGGGTGAAAAATCTGAAAAAAAATCTGAAAAAAATCTGAAAAATCTGAAAAATCATGAAAATCTGCTTTTTTTCCCCCAAAATTTTTTTTCGGGAAAATGTAATAATAAATAAGTGTAAAAAACCTGAGTGAATTTGATCGGAGTTTGTAGAAGAAAATGTTAAGATTAAATCAGACTTTGATAAATAACCCCCCAGGTGTCTATTGATCACTGATCGTGATCTGATTGCATCTGATAATGATAGATCTGTTTTCCCAAATGGTGGATAGTCCTTATTGCTAGCCTTGAACCTTTAGTATATGCACTATTTTTCTTCTACTGGTCTTGGTAAAGAAATACCATAACTTTGATTCAGGTGTCTGAAGAATTGTTGTACCAGACAATAATAAAAGTCTAAACAATTTTTCACAACAGGTTGTATAACTGGACAAAAGGATCCCAATGAACCTTTGTTGTGGTTAAAAAAAAAACCTATATAATTACACAAATTAGAATCATGATAATAGTGCTGTGTAATGAACATTGCAATAGAATTTCTGTACTGCTTTATGCAGAGTTTTATAGAAATGGCCCTCACTGTTGACTTCCCTTCATTACCAAGTACAGCAAAAACTAGAGATTCAGGATAGAAAAGAGATTTTAATTCATTGATGATACACATAATTTTGTCTCTGCCAGCCAAGAAGTCCAATATAACCCCCAAAATATTAAGTATATTCCATTTTTCAGATGTTGGGCTATGAGCAAGCCCAGTCTTATTTATCTGAATGCAGAACATAACCCTGGCTTTGTATTTCATTTTCATTATACATTAACCAAGTGCACAGAAAAGGGATAAATGGAGCAGATTATATGACCCAGAAGTCATAGAGCAGCAACAAAAATGAGGTCTGGAGGACTCATTTCTTTTACAAAGTGGCTTTTATCTCAACAGGGTAGCTTTAATATAATCATAAAATGTAGTCATAAAATGTTTCAGTGTGAAATAATAAAAGCACTTGCAAATATGCATTTCAAATTCTACAATTTACTTGAATACAAAAATAAATAAAGTGGTAAAAAAAACAGACAAACAGTCGAAACAGTGAAGTTGTTCAAGACATTGATAAGATCAATGGCAGTGCTGGATATATAAAGAGTTTAATCCCAAAAGGCTGGATTGTGGTAGGGCACGATTTTGTTGTTTGTAGTATTATTGCACATACATGGAGTTATGTAGAAAAAATGGCAAATGGTATTAGACCAGTACAAGACTGGACTCAAACCAAATATTTACCCGCTTGGATATAGTACCTGACCTGACCCACAACTGCCTTATCTGGAATCTGATTGGCAATCCACTGTCCACCACTAATCCGGAAGTGACATACACACACACAGATCTGCGACCTGCAGACCAACATCTGTACCTGCATCCAAAACTCCTACCCTAATCCCACAAGGTACCTGTTTGTTTGAGGGTAACCCATGGGTACCCAACCCGCTGCAGGACTCTAACATCATGTCTTATTGCCTAAAAAGTAAATAATCAATTTTCCTCCCCACCCCTAATTTTCATAGCAAATTAGGATTTGGATTCGGTTCAGCCGGACAGAAGGATTCGGCCGAATCCGAATCCTGCTGAAAAAGGCCGAATCCTGTCTGAATCCCGAACCGAATCCTGGATTCGGTGCATCCCTACAAAAAAGACACAAAAGCATCAATATATTGAAAAATATATATATATTTTTTATGTCACAGTAACTTGCAATAATTATTTTATGACAGGAGAGTACATAATTCCCTATATAAAATCCTCTTTTTGTCAAAAGTATTTACTCACTATAAAATACCGTATATACTCGAGTATAAGCCGACCGAGTATAAGCCGAGGTGCCTAACTTAACGTACGAAAATGTATTTACTCGAGTATAAGCCTAGACACAACTACAGCCCTGTCTCCCAGCAGCGCACATTGCGCCAAAGCGACCCCCAGCGATCAACCGGACTTCTTTGCAAAGTTGATGTGACAGAGAATTGCCAAACGGATTACTGTGTGCATTGTCCCACTGTCCCACTACCATGTGCAGAGGGTGCTGTGTGATATTGCCATCAATGTTAATCTTTCGTATAACCAACAGAGGGCGCTATGTGATATTGCAGTCACTGTTAATACTTCATATAACCAACAGAGGGCGCTGTGTGATATTGCCATCACTGTTAATCTTTCATATAACCAACAGAGGGTGCTGTGATATTGCCATCACTGTTAATCTTTCGTATAACCAACAGAGGGCGCTGTGTGATATTGCAGTCACTGTTAATCTTTCATATAACCAACAGAGGGCGCTGTGTGATATTGCAGTCACTGTTAATCTTTCATATAACCAACAGAGGGCACTGTGTGATATTGCAGTCACTGTTATTCTTTCATATAACCAACAGAGGGAGCTGCGTGATATTGCAGTCACTTTTAATCTTTCATATAACCAACAGAGGGTGCTGTGTGATATTGCAGTCTCTCCCCAAGCGTCCTCTGTTGGTATAGGAATGATTAGCAGTGACTGCAATCTCAGCTAGAGCCCATTGACTCGAGTATAAGCCGAGGTAGACTTTTTCATCACATTTTGGATGCTGAAAAACTCGGCTTATACTCGAGTATATACGGTAGGTCATTCATTTAAAGGAATTGTTCAGTGTAAAAATAAAAACTGGGTAAATAGAAAACTAACTATATCAGAAACATTTTTTATTTTGCACAGCCTATCTATTTACCCAGTTTTTATTTTCACACTGAACTGTTCCTTTAAGCTGCAAATTTGCATTCAATCCTTCCTAACATTCACCTAGGACATCTGGAAAAAAACCTAGGTTTATTTAAAAATCACCACAAATCTCTGAGCTTCTAATGAACAGCGAGGATCTGTTTAGCTGTGTTTCCTTTGGCTATCACAATAAAGCTGCCAGTCACCTTACACGTTAATGTATGTGACCTTCAAACCAAGCTCACAGGTGGTTCTGCTCTTTCACAGCTTATTCATGACTAATCAATATCATTTTTTTAACTTCCATAACATTACAGTAATGACCTTGCATCAGACAGCAACACTAACATCAATACAAAAAATGTTTGTATTTTTCTCTGAAAATAATTTATACATAGAACACTTCATAATGTGTACAGCTGTTTACTATAGCATAACAGTTTTTAGGGAACAACTGCAATTAAATCATTAAAAATGTGATTTAAAGGAACAGTAACACAGCGTTTTGACAATATAATGTACTGTTGCCATTCAAAGCTAAAAAAGGAGAAAAGGCACAGGATACACAGCAGATAACAGATAAGCTCTGTATTATACAATAGGATTCTTCAGAGCATTTCTGTTATCTACTGTGTATCCTGTGCTTGATTGGTTGCCCCCATGGCTACACAGCAGCTTGTTTATATAAACTATAGTAGTACTTATCTGTTATCTACTGTGTATCCTGTGCTTGAATGGCTGCCCCCATGGCTACACAGCAGCTTGTTTATATAAACTATAGTAGTACTTATCTGTTATCTACTGTGTATCCTGTGCTTGATTGGTTGCCCCCATGGCTACACAGAAGCTTGTTTATATAAACTATAGTAGTACTTATCTGTTATCTACTGTGTATCCTGTGCTTGATTGGTTGCCCCCATGGCTACACAGCAGCTTGTTTATATAAACTATAGTAGTCTTTCTGAAACAAACACACCATCTGTACCAGTGCAGGGCAACAGAACATTATATTGTCCTTCTTTCAAACCACTTTAATTTCTTGATGTTACTGTTCCTTTAAATCATTTAATTTGCTTCAATCTAGAAGTTACTATTACCTTTAGTCTTCCTGGAAAGTGTAATCTGAGGGGCCCCCCAATGCTCCAGTTCAACCCTGATGATTTGCATGATGGGTTGCATGCAATTGACATAAACTGGAAGTAGAATGGGTCACACAGGCAATAATATCCAATAAAAATATTCTCTTATTTGAATGGAATTCAAAATGTTCTCATCGATATTGCATACAATATCTGGAAAATATTACAGACTGTACACGCTTGTAAAAAAATTAAAAAAGTGGAATTTCGAGATCTTATAACCCCATTAAATATCTCTATCCATAATTTATTTGCTAACATAAAGAAAAAAAAGATTATACACACTTATAGTAAACATATCAAAAAATGCTGGAGTATTGGAAGCCATAAACCATATGTCAATTTTGGTTCAAATCTGTATTTAAATGGGGTGTTATATGATTAACAAACGTAAAAATACATATTAACAATTTACCTTAAAGAAGTGCTTCCCATACTCTTGGGATGTCCCCCTAGGGCAGTGATCCCCTACCAGTAGCTTGTGAGCAACATGTTGCTCACTAACCCCGTGGATGTTGCTCCCAGTGGCCTCAAAGCAGGTGCTTATTTTTGAATTCCAGGCCTAGAGAAGTTTTGGTTTCATTAAATCCAGGTTTACTGCCAAACAGAGTCTCCTGTAGGCTACCAGTCCTCATAGGGGCTACCAAACAGCCAATCACAGCCCTTATTTGACATCCCCATGGACTTTCTCATGCTTGTGTGGGTCTAACTCTTTTTACATTTAAATGTGGCTCACGAGTAGTGATGGGCGAATTTGCGCCGTTTCGCTTCGCCGGAAAATTTGCGAATTTCTCGCGAAATTCGCAAAACGGCGTAAAAATTTACGAAACTATGCCGGCATCTCGTTTTTGACGCCGGCGCCCACTTTTGACACGAATTCGCGCCTGGTGAATAAATTCGCCCATCACTACTCACGAGTAAAAAAGGATGGGGACGCCCTGCCCTAGGGAGACTTGGAGAAGTAGCAGGGCTAGTTTCATAAAAGATTCTGAATTCCAGTTAAGTTGAGATTTGGGGTACATGCTTATTTGTTTTCCTAGAAATTCTTTCAACTATGTGTTGAAAACATAACCTTATTATGAGCTAAAGGGGGGTCCGACCAAAGGGTGAATCTCCAAACTTAGTCTGAAGTTGACGTTTAAGATTTTCTTTGTTGCAGAAATACTTGATAAAGCATTATCCTCTTGTGATTTTCCCCCCATATTTTCTGTTTTTGAAAATTGTCCATATACTTACAGTACAATAAAACAGGAACATATGTTAGTGAACAACAGGTCTTATTTATTTAACTCTATTCCAGTTCCAGTAACTCCTCAGTATGAAGGCAGCTAATGCACATATGGAAATAACAGCGCCAAAGCCATGAACTTGTGTGGGAATTGTTTGCTACTATTGTGCAGCTGTCCAGGCTTAAGCATGCAAGATTTATGGCAAAAAGAATTACATTTTTGTAAAAATAGCAATAACAAATAGAACAAGTCGCTTTTTACAAAGGCTGCAGCCAAGTCACTTGATATAATCATTATTCCTTATTACGCTGCCAAGAGAAATGGGTTTGAAAAAAACCACAGGGACAAAGGAAAATCATGTATTTAGTTATTATAAATCTGAATGGTTGGTAGCAGCACGAGAAACCATTTCTTCCTGCATTCATTTACTGAGTCTCAGTACAGCATGTAGAACAAGAAAGCAGAAATATATGAACTGTGGATTTAACCTGGTTAGGTCAGTTTTTGTCGCCATAATGAATTACCCCAATCATTTTTTAAATAAAATTTGATGGCTATGCAACTAGAGGCCAGTAAGGTGCATCAAGTAATCTTTATAGGTGAAAAACCTATGACATCCCTATTAAGTAACTACAGTACCTACCACTTCAAGACAATTACGTACGGAACGCATAACTCTTAATTTATTGTACATAAATTCTCTGAATGTCGCCTCCTTTTTTTTTTTTTACCTGGTTGTCTGCCATTGTTGATGATCTTGGGCATGAGCACTGGACCTTGCATCAACTTTAATTACTGAGAATTATTCATTATACAATTATTCTTAATGCTTTATTACAATTGTGTTAAGTGTCCTCTTCTTCTGGGGTCTTTACTGTACGTATAATTAATTAACCAATATAAGTTCATCAGAATAACCTCATCCTGGGTCTCATCACCAGTCTACTAATTACTAATTTTCATTTCCATTATTTTCTGAATGTCTATACTAGTGATGGGCGAATTTATTCGCCAGGCGCGAATTCGCAGCGAATTTCGCAAATTTTCCGGCGAAGCGAAACGGCGCAAATTCGCCCATCACTAGTCTATACAAAAGAATGGGGGTCCCCAATTCCAGTGTAAAGAGTCGAGGAGCAGCACAAGCATGAGAATAGTTCCAGTAGTGCCAAAAGGGCGGTGGTTGGCTATTTGGAAGCCCCTATGTGGATTGGCCTACAGGAGGCTCTGTTTGCCAGTACATCTGTTTTTTATATAACCAAAACTTGACTCCAATCTGCTTTGAGGCCACTGGTAGGCAACATCCAATGGTTTGGTGATTAACATGTTACTCATGAGCCACTTGTTGGGGATCTATGCAAAGATCATAGTACAATGTCAACAGAATATATTTATGTTAATAAGGAGTATAGTTAAGGTACAATAACTATGGTAGAACCAGAGGCCCATGGGTTCCAAAGCAATATTTTAACCTAGCCCTCAATTATTGTTTCACCACCATATTTTAAATCCAGTTTCTTCTGTCTAATTGTTTTAAGATTGCCACACAAATAAAAAGTAGGAATAACGTTGATGTCAAGAAGAAAGATCTAAATCACTTTAGTAAATGGCAGTTCAAATTGCTATACACTAATATACTTTTGCACAGTTCATGAAATATTCTACTTTTCTTTTTTACATAAATAATATATTATTAGGATATCATGCAATACAGTAACAACTACCCAAGCTATTTCGTAGGAAAAAAATTATACGGGCTCATATAGTTAATGTGAGACACTGAATTTTTCATTACAGATGAGTCAGCTAAGGCACAGACTGGTTATTGCTGAGAAAAATGGGAAAGGGTTGATCAATGTGCCTATATATCTAGACAGAATTCCAGTGTATTGTTATGTGCTCATCAAGATTACAGATCAGCAGTCTCCAAGTAGATGGCATCCAGTGAAATGAGGTCGGTAATGCCTTTAATGTCTCTTTCGGAGGCTCAGTGCAATCTGTCATCTGTATCATAGTGTAAAAGGTCACCCAATCTATGGACCAGAACCGGGAAGTCTCTCTAGGGATGAGTTTTCCAGCCTTTCCACTCGCAATACATGTATTAAAAAACAGCTCCATAAAGATCGGAGGTGAATAGTACACAGCAACACATTTGTACCTTATGTGTTTGTGTGATTTGTCAGTGTGGGGTTTTGTCCAGTGGTCAGATATATGAACCAAAGAATATAACATTATATGATAGCTTCTGACTATTTCTGAGAGCAAAAGTCCTATCCACCCCTAGAACTCATTTCCTATTAACAAATTAAAGCTTTATAGCAGGGCCGGGCCAAGTAGACCGGGCACCCTTGGTGACCTGGCTGGCAACCTTGCTCCCCCCCCATGCATGTGCACGTTGCGAATGTGTGCACGGACAGATACACCCTGACGTTGAGGAGGGGGGCAGTGACAGAGGAGAGGGCCGGTGTGGGGAGGGGAAGCGGCATAGGGCGGCAGTGGGGAGGAGAAGCAGCAGAGGGGAGGGCAGACTAGCAGAAGGAAATGACTACAAACTGGGGGTAGGCAGAAGAGGTAATTGCACAGTACCCCCTAATATTGCACCCTAGGCAGGTGCCCCTTCTACCGACCCCTAGTTCAGGCCCTGCTCTATATGCAAACAATCAAAGAATTATATATATTCATGTATGCTAGAACATGAGTAGAACACTACTGGCATATGCTCAGTTTGCAGTTGGTAAATACAGCGGTACTGAGTAGTGATGAGCAAATCTGTCCCATTTCACTTTGACGAAGAATTAACGAAACTATGGAAAATTTAGCGAAATGGCAAAAACGCATTGAAGTCAATAGGCGTCAATTTTTTTTTTTTATGTGAAACAATTTCTCACTAGAGCAATCATTTTCTCTAACTCCAAATGTATAAAAGTCAACAGGTATTTTTCTTAGTGCGACTTTTTTTGTCTCTGTGACAATTTTGCCTTGGAAACCTTTTTTTCGCGCTGATTTTTGAAGCAGTTTCACAAAAAACTTTGCAGGTGGCGAATTGCGGAATTTCATCACAAATCCATGCCTGTCGGAAAAATTCGCTCATCGCTAGTAGGTGCTGAAATCATAGGGGGATTAAAATCTGAATCCTGTGCTGTCTAATGCAGTGCAGCCCTGTACTTAAATACTGTATTTGGATGGAAAAACAATGATATAGGGGATTTTTTTTTATTGTTTAAATGTTTTAAAGTTGGTATTTTCCTCTATATTACAGTACCTTAACCCAGAACCCTCCCAAGACTGCAAGCAGATCAGATAATAGATCCCATACCTTTATTAAATTGATAGACAATAATAAAATGCTAATTAAAAAGTGTGTTGTTTCCATCCATTAATGATGGTGCCCATATGGTTAATGATCTAATGTCATCAAAAATACATCTACAATTAAATACAAAGTATTTTCCTGAGCAGATGTTACTATGATTCCTTTGAGTGACATTATGAGTCACAATTTATGGGAAAAAAAGTAATAGACAAGGCCTCCGCACTTGGTATATTCTTGTCAGGATAACAATCTGTCAAGTCTGTGACAGAACTCTGTTATGTAAATTGGCCCTGTTTTTGGTCGCAACAAGCTGCCTATAAATATCAGTGAAATGGATGCGAAAAGGATGTAAGAAATACAATTGAAGCCTCAAAATAACTGTAGCCCGGTGAACCTCAGCCAGTGGCTCATAACATGTAGCTCACTTCTAGAGCAGCCAAGAGGACATTGCAGATAAATAGCAGGGGACCTCTTTAAACCATAAAGAGAATCACCACACCAGAGGCCACCCCTTCAGGGAGGAACTAGAGGAAGAGAACTTTAAATTGAAGCACCGTAGGTGGTTCTTCGCAGTGAGGGCAGTGAGACTGGGCAATGCCCTGCCAGATGTGATGGCTGATTCTGTTAATGCTTTTAGAAGTGGCTTGGATGGTTACTTTGACAGAAAAGTCTATTGTGATACTAAAATCTATACATATGGGTATATATAGTTTATGTGAGTGTAGGAAGGGGTCAGTGTGAGTGTGTGTATGTATGGATGCTGGGTTTCATTTGGAGGGGTTGAACTTGATGGACTTTGGTTTTTTTTCCACCAGATTTAACTATGTAACTATGCAAAAATCACATTTATTTGGCAACTCTCAAGGTTTTATTCCATGGGTTGGGAAAGTTGTAGATATGTCTCTGTATATTCATAGCTCTGCTGGTTTGCAGAATGTCATCTGATAGGGAAAGTGGCCTGTGTGCAGTACTTTGGAGCACACAAGAGAAGACATAGGGGCGAATGCTCCACCCACCTCGCGCCACTAATTCTCTAAAATGCAGAGTTGCATCTCAGCAGCCAAATGCTGCCAAAGTTAATTTGTCAGCGCATTTCTTAGCAATCTTTCACTAGCGTTCAATTCTGCCTAGGAAATAGGCAGAATTTTTTTTCATGTCACTGAAAAATTTTTTTTTTTGTGAAAACGTTGGAATTTCACGATTTTTCAGCGAATTTTTTGCCATTTGGCAAATTTCACTAAAATCACAAAGATTTTTCAGAGAAATTCGCATTGCATTGACTGATTGCCACACTTCTAAAATGTATAAATTATCTTGAACAGTCAATATTAATAATTGCTTTGTGGCGTTTCTTTCAGTTGATGCTCCATTGAGGATTTGGATTCCCACACCTGTAGTTTTATCATTTGTAGCTGCATGGTCATTCTTCCTCTCCATATCATGTAAAACTAAAGAATGTCTACAGAGTATTCTTGGAGGTTACTTCTCCTTGCTATTCATATTGTATGTTTTAACATCATGTACTGCTAGCCCATTAGTCTCTTACAGGTTTCAGCATTTGTATTGAATAGTTCAAGGCCTACTTGCTTAAAAAAAAGATATATTCTGACAATATTTAAAGAAGTATGCAAACATTTGCAATAAGGTAGAGAAAATATTTCAATTACAGAGCATCTCCTTAATATATACACATTATTAAAGCGCTGCTCATTCTTTATAACTCATAACTATGTACGGACATCACTATAGTTCAGTTTCATTGTATGACAGCCGCTACCATATTTCCTTGATGCTTCCTAGCAGTGTGAAGCTACAAAAATATCTGCATATAACTGTATATCATGGAAATCATTAGCTGAGTCAGCTGGGTAAATGGAATTTTATTTATTATTCAACATATCACATTAAATGGCCAAGACAATTCAGCTCCTTTTGAGATAACAGTAATACTGATCCTTCAACTTGAGAAACTTCCTAGACAATAAGACTGCCTAGTTCTTCAGACTTTGTGGGCATTAATCTGATAAACAATGATGACTGTACTATTTCACTAGCCTAGTCATTAAATACTAGCCATGGCTGGGCCCTTATTACAAATTTACCAGCCAAGTACTTGTAATCCCCATTTATTCCTACCAAGGCTTGACACAAACACCTCTACCCGCTCTCCGCTTCACCTCTATCCTCCCAACAGTTCCTACTTGCCTACCCCCTTTATGTCACTTCTGTGTCCCTTTTATGTCTCCTGGCCTCCTCCCATAATGTACATCATCACCTATCCCTTTTTTCCCAGCTAGATTTATTACCCCAGACAAAAGGTTGCAACTCTATATATAAGGCACTCAGCATTAAGATTGGAATTAATGTATTTTGGGTTGGGGTTGGAACAGTGACTGATTGACAGTACAAGCTCTCTTCATGTTAGAGTAGAGGGACAACAGCACATATTCCAAAGAAGTTTGAAATAGTATTCTTTATTAGCTTCTTAAAAAAAAAAAAAAAAGGCAGAGGATCAAAAAACTTAGAGGTCCCCAATCTTTTTTTTTTAACCCGTGAGCCACATTCAAATTAAAAAAGTTTGGCGGTGCCAAATATGGGCTGGGATTGGCTGTTTGCAGTCCCTATGTGGACTGGCAGCCTACTGGAGGCTCTGATTGTAGTACACATGGTTTTAATGCATCTAAAGCTTGCCTTTAAGCCATAAATTCAAAAATAAGCATCTGCTTTGAGGCCACTGGGAGCAACCTATTGCTCACTAGCCAATGGTCGGGATCCCTTTGTTAGAATATTTAGCTGAGGGTGGATTTGGGGAGCGATTTTGAAAAATTAGTGGTGCCCACTTCAGATTTAATTGTACTTAAGCTCAGGCTACAAAGTGCTGCAGGCTTATGAAGATTCCAATGCTTTAATTGGCTACACTTTGGTTTTAGACCAGCCAACTTACAAGATGGCTATTCTCCAAAAATATACAGGCAGGTCAATGGCTCCTGATTAGCCAATGGCTCAGATGTTCCTGCACAGATTCATTTGTCACACTCCTTGTACATGTTTTTCTCATTTCATACAGAACTCTGTAAAGTATCCTCTCATTATTTGTAAATAAATATATTTAATCAGAATATTAACACCCCACTGATACAGCCACAATACACTCAGCGGTTTTAATACACAGGCCAATAACCATTAATAGATTTTTTACCCATTTATAAAGTTATGCTGAATGCAGAATGTTGCAGTAGTAAAACTGATGTCTATGGCTGCTTTATTCCTAGCCAATCTACACAATCCATGAGGCGTTTCCAAATTCTTCAGCTATAAAATGTATTTTCTGTTAATTTAGTTATATACTGAAAATGCATTATGATTAGTGTGTGACAATGAGAAAAAGTATTTTCTCTGTGATGCAGAAATGTGAATGTTCTTGCATTGTTTTCGTTTTCCCTTTGCGGTGCAAGGTCAATGAAATAAGAGGGGGCAGGGATGAAGCCATTTCTTTTCATTTTCAGTTTGAAATATGCATTATGAGTAGTGATGGGTGAATTTATTTGCGCGAATAAATTAGCGAAGCGGGCGCAAAAATTCGCTGGCGAAAGTTCGCCAGCGTCAAAAAAAAATAGTTGCCGGCGTCCAAAATAACGGCATTAAAAAAAGGGCGTCGGTGTCGAAAAACAGGCGTCGGCGTAAAAAAACGGACGCCGGCGCCAAAAACGAGACGCCGGCGCAGTTTTGCAAATTTTTCGTCATTTCACGAATTCGCCCATCACTAATTATGAGGTAATTTACTGAGACCCAAAAACAAACATGGCAGCACTTGGCCCTTATATTTAATGGGATGATTCTATCCCATTGAATACACTTTTTGTAGAGCTATTTGGTTTCTGTACTGTGCAATGTTGTGATGTGTAATTTTGTTTTACCCAACATATATTTATTTTTTCCATGTCACATTTTGAAACAAGTGCGGTTAAGTCTTCCTTTGTTAAGATTTCTTAATTCAGTATCTACAGTGATTTCATACAATGACTTTAGACAGAATAAGTGATATAATTCTTAATGGCTAGCCATTGATTCATGTTGTGAAGAATGGCAATGATTCATTTGGCAAATATCATACAAAACACTAATCATTAGAAGCATTTACCAGTTATGTACATTTTTGCTTTCTATGATATAGCCAAAGGACTTAGAGAAATATAATGGTGTAGATCAAAGGATTTCCTGCACTATGTGTGTTGTGTAAGAGCAGCTTTGTAATTTCACAGCATGTCCCACAGACCCTTGTCCTATAGTTATTATGGCCTCCGAGGACAACCCTTGGAATTATACTAATACAAACGCCCCCCATTAATACCAGTATAAATACAAACCGTTTCATAAATAAACAGAGTTTTTAACTAGTGATGAATTCATTTTTTCGACAGGCATGGGTCCGTGGTGAAATTCTGCATGTCACCATCTGCTAATTTTCTCGTGAAACCTCGGCAAAAACAAGCCACAACAAAAAGTCGCAGAGACAAAATTGTTACTGTGACAAAAAAGTCGCCAAAAATAAACACCCATTGACTTTAATGCCTTTGGAGTAAGAAAAAAAATTGCGTGCCTAAAAAATTGTTGCATGTAAAAAAAAAATTGCGGGACAAACAGGACAGATTCTTTTTTCACTACTTTTACCCTTTTAGTTGTTTCCGAAGTTGGTTACATATACAGCCCAGTACAATGTGATTGGGCCAGAGATTGAGATTGAAAATTCCACAGCGACGGCCTCACACCCATCGCAACACTTTGCCAGATGAAAATTCGCTCAGACAACGCTGATTTACTAAAATGCAAACTGACGAACGCTTGAGCAAATCAAAGTGAAGATGCGCTAACATTCAATTCTGCCTAGCGTACCTTTGTTAGAGGTCTTGTACTCAGGCTAATTTGCATATGGCGGGAAATTTAAAGTTGAATGGTCGTCTTTATGTTACATGGTGCATCTAATGCATTACATTTACACTGATAACTAGACATGCCAAGGGAACCTTAATAAAGTCAATAGAGTTGTTATAATGAGCCTACTGTAAAATAATGTTCCATATGTTATAAAATGTATGGGAGAAACTGGTTACACAAACATTTTTTTTACTATTTTTGCAGCCTATCACCCTGAAAAAAGAAAAAGAAGCCAGTGTTTTTTGAGCTTATAAGTTTTTCCACTCAAAAATTATGAAGTAAGTGACAGAAGATTGAGGAAGATCTATGTATTCCACTGCACTTCGCCTGGCCTGAGCTGGAGAAGGCAAGTCTGGCGAAAGAGGTAACGTTCAGCAAAATCCGCATTTTAGTGAATTTGCGGAGTTACGTCCATTTGCCAGAGCGAAAAGTTGCCTGGCGATAGAGTGCGAATCTCCGCTAGTGTCTAGCTCCTTCGCCAGCGAAGTGACACCTGCGCCTGTTAGTAATCATCGCCAGCGTTAGTCACTTCACCTTTTAGTAAATCTTCCCCTTAGAGTACATTATACGTTGACCCCATAACTGATGGAAAATAATACTGATTATCCACATGATTAACCCGTGGGGTCAATGATCAGGGGACAAAAACAAGGTGACAAGAAAGTTGGAAGATAGATACAATGTATTAAAGGAGAAGGAAAGCTACGGAGGCATTTTATTGCCAATAGATTAGCTGCAATAGTGCAAACTAGAATGCTATATTTATTCTGTAGAATGTTTTATGTAAAAAGCTCTAGAAACTCTCTGTTTGTTTAGAATAGGAGCTGCAGTATTAATGTGGTGTGACATCACTTCCTGCCCGAGTCTCTCCCTGCTCTGGGCTCAGATTACAGTAGAGAAGGGAGGGGTGGGGGGAGAGGAGCAAACTGAGCATGCTCTTGCCCAGGGCAGTGAGGTTTAAGCTGAGGGCAGGAAGTCTGATAGAGAAGCCAATGTGTACACAATAGAAGGAAAGAAATGCAGTGTTTCTTTTGACAGGGGACTCAGAGCAACACTACTTTGGGGGTTTACTGGTATATTTAGATGGACCTTTCTGATAAGGCTTACTTAGTTTTAACGTTTCCTTCTCCTTTAAGAGTAAATACGAGGGAAAGAAACTACTTCATGTAAGTACAGTAAAGTGACTTCACCAACAACTTGTTTTCAAGGCCATTGGAAATGCTCATATTCCTCCCACTTTATATGATTATGGAGGTACAACCACAGACATTCTTGCGTACCATAAGCTTACCATAAGGGGCCTAGGGGCTAATTCACTATGCGCCGAAGCGCCTAACGCTAGCGTCAATTCGCTAGCATTGGCCATTTTCGTTACTTCGCAAATTCACTTCGCAAGGGACGCTGGCGTAACTTCGCTAGCATAACTTCGCACCCTTATGCCTGGCGAATTTGCGCAACGGACGTAACTACGCAAATTCAGTAACGCGCGCATTGTACTGAACTCTACCTTTTACGCTAGACTTCCTTCGCCACCTCAGACCAGGCGAAGCGCAATAGAGTAGATAGGGATTTCTTAAAAAAAAATTCAATTTTTTTCTAAGTCCCAAAAAACGCTGGCATTTTTTCTATATTATGGGTGATAGGCTGAAAAAGATCGAAAATTTTTTTGGGGCTCCCCTCCTTCCCCCCTACATTTCCTAACTCATGGCAACTTAACTATACAGTGGGCACATGTGTAGGGCAAAATAAAAATTTTATTTGATGCTTTGAAGGTTTCCCAGGCATTTGTAGTGCTGCTACATATTCCTCCATTGAAATTTGAATTTGGCGCCGTTTGCAAATTAACCATCTCTAGCGTAACTTCGTTTCGCTTAGCGAATCAATGCTAGCGCAACTTAGCAACCTTACGCTACCCCTGAGCGCAACTTCAGATTTTAGTGAATTTGCGAAGCGCTGGCAAAACTACGCCTGGGGAAGTGCGGCAAAGTGCGGCGAAGTTACGCCTGGCGCAACTACGAATCTTAGTGAATTTGCCCCCTAGTGTTTGTATAAGAAGAAACATTGCATCATTTTCTACAGTAGCTAAGCCAATGAAAAATGGTCAACTTTTTAAACTTTTTCTGAAACTGTTGAAAGTTTATACTACTTCATTGCATCTTCTGGTTCTGGCCTTCACTGCATCAACTTGTTTTTACTCACTTCACCCTAGGTTACTCAAAATACTGCTGAGATTTCTTTCCCATCTCAGACCAGCCAAAATGCCATTATGTGAAATGAGAGGGTGAGGAATATCTAAAAGGCACAGTGAGTGAGTTCCCTGTTATTCTCTATAATCATATCGCAGGCTCTTATGAAATGTTCTTTTGTCTTGTTGTAACACCATATCCCTTAAAAACAAGGAGAACACAGCAAAAGACTTGAAATCCCAATTAAATAAGGGATTTCAATGGCATTCAATGACATTATTATGTTATAGGCATTTTGAATATTACTTTCACTATTTTCTGAATCTATTTCAATAGGAAATCTATAGTATTCAGTAACCATTCTAATGTATTGCCTTGTAAACTCCAATATTCTCTTACATCATCCCCTGCACCATCAGCATCAATAATTTGATATTTCAGGTATGGGACCTGTTATTTAGAATGTTCTGGACCTGAGGTTTTCTGGATTATGGATCTTTCCATAATTCAAATCTTCATACCTTAAGGGGCAGACTTATCAAGGGTCGAATTTCAAATTAGAAAAACGTTGAAATTTGAATTAAAGAAGACCAACCAAAATTAAATCGAAGTTTTTTTTGGCCGAATAGGTCAGTTTTCGATCAAATAAG
Organism: Xenopus laevis; assembly: GCF_017654675.1. Lineage (NCBI taxonomy): Eukaryota > Metazoa > Chordata > Amphibia > Anura > Pipidae > Xenopus > Xenopus laevis. Next base: position 13,485,119 of record NC_054382.1, read on the forward strand.
TCTGTTTTTGATCGAATTAGAATTGTACGAATCAAAGTAATAGCGCATTCGAATCGTATGATTCAAAGTTTTTCCCAAAAAAAACCTTCAATTTTTATGGGGCAGATTTATCAAGGGTCGAATTTCGAATTAGAAAATACTTCGGAATTCGACCATCTAATTGAAATACTTTGAATTCGAATATCGAATTCGAACTTTTTTCATCGAATTTGGGTATTCTGCGGTCAAAGTAAAATTGTTCGATCGAACTATTAAATCCTTCGAATCAAACGATTCTACCGATTTTATCGTATGATCAAACGATTTTACCTCGACTTCAAAAAACTTAGAAAAAATGCTCTAGAAGGTCCCCATAGGCTAACATAGCACTTCGACAGGTTTAATTTGGTGAAGTATTGAAGTCTAAGGGGGCGATTCACTAACTTTGAGTGAAGGATTCAAAGTAAAAAAACTTTGAATTTCAAAGTGTTTTTTGGGCTACTTCGACCATCGAATGGGTTACTTTGACCTTCGACTACGACTATGACTTCAAATCGAAGGATTCGAACTAAAAATCGTTCAACTATTCGACCATTCGATAATCGAATACTGTCTCTTTAAAAAAAACTTCGACCCCCTAGTTCGCCATCTAAAACCTACCGAACTCAATGTTAGCCTATGGGGAAGGTCCCCATAGGTTTTCCTAAGTTTTTTTGATCGAAGGATATTCCTTCGATCGTTGGATTAAAATCCTTCGAATTGAACGATTCGAAGGATTTAATCGTTCGATCGAAGGAATAATCCTTCCATCGTTCGATCGTACTATCTGTGCTAAATCCTTCGACTTCGATATTCCAAGTCAAAGGATTTTAATTCCCAGTCGAATATCGAGGGTTAATTAACCCTCGATATTCGACCCTTGGTGAATCGGTCCCAAAGTTTTTTTAAAGAGACACTTTTGATACTTTGATTATCGAATGGTCGAATATTCAAACTATTTTACTTTGAATCGAATTCTAAGTAAATTCGAAGTCGTAGTATCCTATTCGATGGTTGAAGTATCCAAAAAATTACTTCAAATTTTGTTCTTCGAAAATTCCCTCAAATTCACTTCAACCCTTGATACATCTGCCCCTAAAAGCCCACCAATTGACTCCAAATAGGTTCTAGGAGGTCCCCCATAGGCCAAAACAGCAATTGTGCAGGTTTTAGATGGCGAATGGTCGAAGTCGAATTTTTAAAGAGACCGTACATGATAAATTTTGAAATTCGAATTTTCAATTTTTTTTCAAATTCAAATCGAATTTTGACTATTCCCTGGTCGAAGTACACAAAAATTAGCTCGATATTCACATTTTTTTTAATTATAATTTTCACTTTGATAAACCTGCCCCTAAGTCTATTACAAAATCATTTAAACATTAAATAAACCCAACAGGCTGGTTTTGCTTCCAATAAGGATTCGTTATATTTTAGTTGCAATCAAGTACAAGGTACTGTTTTATTATTAAAGACAAAAAGGAAATCATTTTTAAAGATTTCAATTATTTGGATAAAATGGAGTCTATATAATAATTGGTTTTCGTAGGTCTTCTAAAATAGAGAGTAGTGTTGAGTGGTTGCATCTACGGTTTGTGTGTCTTATTAATGCAAGCATATTCTATAGTCTGTTAAGATTAAAAAACAAAACATCATACACACTCTAGTTATCTTGAAAGATCCAACATGATAATTTACATTGCGTGGCACTTTATAAAAACAGTACAAGGAGGTGAATAGGGCAGCAATGTTTCATGGTACTGTGTGTTATTAATGGTTGACATTTCAGAATGGACTGGTTTGTTTTAATCAAACTGGACTGGCTTAGCTCCAAGGCTATTGCATTTTGCTAAGGGCATCTTAAATACACTGCATACAGGAATTGGGAATGACAGATTCCAACCAGGAGGGCTAGGTGGCCATGCTCTCTTACTATGAAACGCATATGTGCTACAGTGCTACCAGCATGCAAGTCTCTTTGAAATGTGTGCGTGTGTTGTTTTTGATGAAAAGCACAATACAGAATATTCACAGTGAAACACGTTCCTTCAGAAAAAAAAAGAAGAATATCAGAAATGTGCTCTGTATGAGGGAAAGAAAAAGGCAAAGAATATCCATGAGTTGTACTATGGAACAGGCATGGTCTAGTGTACCAATATATATTCATCTTATAAATAAAATATCTGCTTTAGGGGAAGAGGTTGCGGGTTGAGAGTTAAAGCTTTCACTTCATCTGCCTCTTCTGTTTCCTACTCCTTTCTTATCAGCTCCACCAGCTAGGCCAGTAACTGTTAACGGTTGATAAGGGATTTTGGAGCAAAGTCAATTTTGCCCAGGCTTACTAAAATTTCATTATATGTACATGTATAGCATATATAGTTTTGATTCTAGGGTTGATTTACCAACGCAGATTCTAAGCTGCACCAGTGCAGTTACCATACAAATCAGTCTAGGGCCATGTTTTTAATAACAAGTGCTAGAACATTAAGGTGCCCTAAGGAATGCCTCATTTATTCAGAAATCACTTGCATTCGGAAAATACATGTATTACGCACCTTTCTCCAGAACATAAGGACCTATACCCACAGGTACTGACAGTAGGGAGCACAGTGCAAAAAACATGGCATTTACCCCCATCAGTAGTATTGGATGAATTTGTCCTGTTTCTCCAAAAAAAATTCACGAATTTTGACACCCGCATCAATTTTGACGCCAGTGTTAAAGTTAACGGGCGTCCGAATAATGTTGCCGCGTGACGGGACAACTATTCCGACGTGCGTCCAATTATATTTTTTGAAACTTGCAATTTAGCCAATTTATTCACCGCCAGTGAAACACGGAATTTCACTGCGAATTCGCACCTGGAATAAATGGACCTTTCAGTATTTGCTATCATTTCTAACTTTTATAACTAGCAGACCTATCAAAATATATTGCTGGTGATTATTGGCAAGTACAAGAGTGCAATTTAGCAGATATATTTTAAAGATCAGCCTTGTTTATATGTGTGTGTTGTGACATTCAGGTAGCGAAGACCATAGCCACAGCACAGTTTAAGCACAGAAATGGAGTCTGACGCCATCTTTAAATGTTCAGTGTAGCTTGGCTGGCTTTTATTAGGAAAAAAAATCAATGCTTCAGCACTCTTGCTTCACATAAGAATTAGCAGTCCCAATTCAACACCCACATTGGTGTACACAGTAACGCAAATTCTCCAGCACTTACAGCCTTGGATGTACACAAGTTCCAGAATTCTAGACTCACACAGTCTCTTGGGAAGGATTTTTCTCTTTCTCTCTCCACTCCTTTGGAGCTCTCTCCAACACTTCAGCTTAGCAGGGAAACACAGCTTCTTTCCCAGCTACACACACAGCCACACATCATTCCTGCACATGGAGGCGTCCATAGGCCACTCACCCTCCTCTAGCACAAGGCGGTCTCTGTGGGGATCACTGAGGTGTAGTCCCACACCTCTTTTTAACTGCAGCTCACCTGCAGCCTAATTGCCTAGCTACGACTAACTGGGCAGCTGAAAACACTTAATGGAGCAAGGAATGGAATATGAGAGGCAACAGGACAGAATACATCTCCTTTCTTTCACAAAGCTGAAATTCTGTCATGTTTTATAGCATAAAAAGATTCCAGCAACAGAACATTCAGACCCCAGTGGTCACATAGCCTACCTAAGAAGTTTTTGTTTGACTGCAAGATTTTGATCCCTTAGCAAGAATAATTAGTTGAGTGATTGATGTAGGCCATGGAGCTCCTTGGGGAAATCTAATATCCTTTCATCTTAGATTAGAAAGTACAGATATGGGATCCGTTATCCGGAAACCCATTATCCAGAAAGCTCCAAATTACGGAATGGTCATCTCCCATAGTCTCCATTTTAATTAATAAACAATTCACGATTTTAAAAATGATTTCCTTAACCTCTGTAATAATAAAAGAGTAGCTTGTACTTGATCCCAACTATGATATATTCAGGTAGTGGCCATAGTCCAATTTGCTAAAAACTATATGATTTATTAACAGACATTTTCTAGTATAAAAATCTAAATTATGGAAAGATCCATTATCCGCAAAACCCCAGGTCCCGAGCATTCTGGATAACAGGTCCCATACCTGTACTCTATTCCCTCTATACAATTGTTCCAAAAATGTGGCCATTGTGGGTTTATTAGCCCCACAGGTTGGGAACCTCTATCCCAACTGCTTAACTTTTCAGAGTAGACTAGAATGTACTCAATAAATTGCAATATTCTTACTATCAAGGAAAATGGAAAACGTAAGAACTCTAAAAATCTCTACAAAGTGCAACACAATCATTATAAAAGTTAATCTCTATAATTTGGCATTTCACTTGCCACCAGCATGAGAATCATTAGGCTACCATCTGAGTTCCTAAAGAACGCACAGCAATTCCTTCATACTAAATTGTGGATTTTCATACTTTGACAAACCTGACCTATGAAATTGAAAATGATCTATTAGTAATGGCTTGCGCGGAGGGTCAATGTAAGTGAGATGTGCCGTATATCCATCACTGTCTCGCTAGGTACTGTATTCTTTCCGTACTTTAACAGAACATGGGTCATTTATTAAATTGTTACTAATGAAAAGCCAAGTCATATGAACATGCACTGTGGTTAGGCGATTGCCTAATTGCCCGTACTGAATAAACTTCTATACATTTGGGAGTGCTTGTTTGATACTGACTTATTTTGTCTACACATATGATTAACAAGCCCCAAAAAATTCTCATTCATAGAAAAAAGAAAGATGTGGACAAATGTTGCATTTTGTAAAAATACCCATGTTTATTTTTGCCCTCATGTGTATGAATAAATGAAAGCCATGATATTATAGTGTATCCTGTTTTTTTTACTTCTAAAGGATAATGCAAGACAGGTTCCATGTATTAGTAATGAGGTTAAACCAAGAGTGACAATGCAGATGATATATAGTAACAGAATGCAAACCAAAGTGTAACTTTATGAACCAAATAGGTGCTGCACTGCCATCCTGTAAATGTCCTTACTGTCCTAGACAAAGCTTGCAGTCGTGAGGCATTACCTCTGCAGTGCCACTGTACTTGGTTGGCTTATAACTTGGTGGCCAATCTAACACATTTTGTCATTGGAGGCAAAGAGGAGATGATCAGAAAAGCACCCCAAAGACATTTAGAAGCAAAACACAACCATTGCTTGTGCCCCTTTCTCAGTTGGGTTGTTTTCTACTCTATACTATGTCTTTGGGTCAGTTTTGTTGAGTACCACTTTTTGCCAGAAGTGTTATTCCTTATTCTACGAAATGCATATCAAATTAATGTTGGGTTGTATCTAAAGACCCTTGGGCCCAAGTAAAATATTTGGATTTTGGACCAATATATCCTAATTCATACACAAATAACTCAGCACAAACATTTCCTTAATTTCATGTTCTCTTCACCATGTTTTGCACCCTCATCCTTACATAGGTGTGTTTCTGATTTTCCCTATGTCTTTTGGTGTGCTTTTTCTTTTCCCATGTTTGCCTTTGTTGTGTTCCTTCCATTGTTGGATGATTTATTTTGCTACTAACTTTTAACGGGATTGTCCTATAAAATCAGATAATATCAGGGTTGCATCTAAAGACCCATGGGTCCCTGTGCAACATTTAGATTTTGGGCCAAACATTCCTACTTCAAAAACATACAGAATGTTGTCCTTGGGACCTTTCATATACGAGCTGCTGGATTCAGTCATCATTCTTGTAACCTTTGTAGCTATGCTTCTGGCTAACTATATAAACTGGCACAATGAACAAACTGAATCAGCCACCAAGCTTATGCTTCCACAGAAAATCAGAAGAATGTTGGGGCAGGCCACAGTAGAATTCTTTTATGTGGAAATCCTGCCCTTGCAGATGAAAATGCAAAACTGATAAAAGGAGTCAATTTATTTTTTTGGCTTTTTACCAGATCTACTGATAATTGTAATTAATTTATCAACAAACAATGAAAACAAAACAGATTCAGGAACATGTTCCTAATTAAATGTCATTCAAAGACTTCCATTAATGGTAGCTTGCGGGATTTTACTGATCCTTTCAACAAAGGATTTCTGAGAGAGTGCGGTTGTTATTATGTGTCATATTAAATATGCAAACCATTCATTTATTTATTGATAAATCAACCTCAGACTGTGGCAAATAAATGTATATGAAAAATCTGTTATGTCAAGGGCTGCTTGAAGGCGCAAGATCCTTCATATAATAGTCTGAATTTGACAAAGTTTTGTAAAAAGGAGTTTTCTAATTAAACCTAAAGCAAAGACACCCTTGAGCAGATGTTTGGTCCTGCAACTATGTTTTTAAAATGAAAAAATATTGATCTTCCAGTGGAAAAAACAAGTAATACTAGTACACATCACCAGCTAGTCATGCCAAAGGCATTTCTAAAGACAAATAAGGGTGTACGTGACAACATGATCAAGATTTCTTTGTTTAAGATACATACACACTGTCTATCTATCTGTCCTCACAACATATCAATTCAGGGGTTATTTACTAAAGTCCAAATGCCAAAAAGCTTGAGTTATTTTAACTATAAAAACCACATTTTAGTGGAAAAAAAACTTTTTTTTTTCTTTTCTAGATTTATTATACCCCAAGCGTGGATAAAGTCAGAATCTGAAAATCCAGCATCTCAAACCTGTTGAGGTTGTATATAAGTAAATGGGAGAGGTCCCTATCCTATTTGGACATTTCAGTGGTCTGTGCTGGAATTAGCCCAAAAATCCAACTATTTCCACTTTTTGGGAAAAGTCGAAAAAAAATTATAGATTTTTTCATGTTTGTCCCCGATATGATTTTTTAAATTATAAATAAGGTCCAATCATGGATTCTAGTGTAGTCTGACTTTTTTATTTATATAATCAGAAACATTTTGATAAAATCAAACCCAGTGTCTACTTTACATGGCAGCATTTTCATATTTTCAGGTAACTGATCTCTAATCCTTAATAATCAAGTCATTCACAAGTTTCTTGAAAGCATACAGAACATATATATCTTCAGGTGACACATGGGAGAAGAATAAATCAAAGTCTCTGTACTGTTCTTTCAAACATTCGGATTTAATAGACTTTTTCTGACTTATAAAAGACCACTAATGAGTTCATTTTCCAGCCATCAAATTGGCTGTAGTAGCGAGTTCTGCTCGTGATTGCCCAGGGATCTGCTGGTCACAGCTGGTTTTGCCTACTATGGTTAACTCTTTGCCTCCTTTCATGCCTAAACTTGCTCACTATAAAGCTTCTACTCTACTGCATGAATTGTGCTTTATAATAATAATAATAAATGCTTTACTGAAACTACCGTCCAAAATTTCCAGCATGTCTGATTTTTTGTCACACAATGAAAGATGAAATGACCTTTTCTGTTTCTTGCAGGTCTTTTTGGCATGTTTACAACATTGCAAGTGCCTACAAGCTTCCCACAAGGTCCCATGTGCTTTGTCTTCCCAAGTTGCTGATATTTTTCTGCAAAGAAGTTCCTATGGACTTGGGAAAGAAGCTTTAGAGATACATAACTATAACAGTGCTGTTATTTTTGATACTCCCAACTCTCAAGTTCATGTTCATTTTCATTTAGGTCAGTTAGAATTAATAATATTTAGGGGTAGACACATACCTTGCTATTTGTTACAATATCGTTCTACACTAAAGAACAACAACAACAAACACTGGTGGTAAATCCTCCTACTGTTGCTGATAAAATAATTAAGGGGTCCGTTTACTAAAGTGCGGTAAATCTGACTTTAAGTTTCTGCATGTTATGGCTGAGAATATTTTTCCGCCAGAATATTCGCAGCGACTAAGTTTAGTAAACAGCGATGCGTTCAGAAGTCATTACGATCACTTGCGGTAACTACGTTAACGAACCAGCTTACGTTAGCGGTAATTTTAGCGAGTTGCGAATTTTCAAATTAAGTTTTTGCGAATATTTATGCTATAAAATAGTCTTGTTTTATGGCGGTTATTATGGCAATTTTTACTGTGACATTTATGGCCAGAAATGCATCTTCAAAACTCATATACTTTATTGACTGATGATTATACCATCCAACAACATTACCAGAGTAACACCAATCAAACATTTATACATCATATAAACCCAAGAGAATCATATGAACAAGAAATCATACCAGTTAATCGCTTTGCTTTATAGAAATGCACAGTTTAATGTAGCCAATCACAATGAAACCAAAAAAGCGCAGAGGCTGACGAATCCTTGACTGTGATGCCGCTGCCAATAATACACCTCTGAGCTGAAACTGCTGCTGTTGCAGGAGATAGAAGCAGAAGCCAAAACATCCTGTCAGCAATAGCTACAGATCTCTCTCCTGTCAGCAAAGAATGATGGGTAAAAAAAAAAAAGTATTATGGGATATTTCCTGCCCCTTGATAATTTTCTGGCGAAAAAATACTTTTACGCCACTACATAGGTGGCGGTTAAATTTTGCAAATATTCTTGCTTAAATTTAGTCTTTTGCACGTTAATTAGTGATGGGCGAATTTATTCGCCAGGCGCGAATTCGCGGCGAATTTGCGCGATTCGCGGCAGGTGAATAAATTCGCGAAACGCCCGCGAAAATTCGGTGAAAAAATTCGCCGGCGTCAAATTTTTTTTTTGAAAAAAACGGAACGCCGGCGCCGTTTAGCGAATTTTTCGCCGTTTCGCGAAAACGGCGCAAATTCGCCCATCACTAACGTTAATGTGTACATAGCATTATTTTCAGCGAATGCGATAGAAAATTTGCATATTTATATTTACCGCAGGTTAGTAAACTGGCGAAAACATATTTGGCGACAAATTTGTCTATATCTTGTGTGCATATTTTTACCGTGCTTTAGTAAACGGACCCCTAAGTCTGTGCTTGACCAAACTGGCCTAATCTATTGAAACCTTCTCCACTGCAACATCTTTGCTGATCCCGCGTTTTGCCACCGCGAAAATTCGCCGGCGCTGGAAATTTGTGAGTTTTTCGGCAAAGCAAAACGCCCTAAATTCACCCATCACTATTACCAAGTTGTGACATCATTGACATAAAAATGATAACAGCTTCATTTACACAAATATACAACAGTTCCGCTGGGAATCAGGTTGCATTGGCTGATTCACTAGATAAACGTAGTATATTTTTTTCAGCAACAGAAGATGTTCAAGGTTATTTTAAAAAAAAAGAAGATGATTGATCCAGGAAAAAAATCTCATCACCTGCCTGGGATTAAGAATAATGTGTTTCATCCTATGCGGATAAAATTGAAACTGGATCAATATTGATGGGATCTGTATATATTCAATGGGTTGTCTACTCGACAGCTATGTAAGTAGATTGCAAATGTAATAATATAAAAGCTTACTACTCTACTATACTATCTATTCTACTCTATTAAAATCGTACCACAAATCTATCCAAAATGTTTAAACCTAGATGCAAGTTGGGGCTAAATTTAAGAAATCCCACTTACTGGAAAGATGGCTAGTTTAATTATCTAGCTGCTTGTGCAGGCAATCATGCTGGCAAGGTGCATGAAAGTAAAAACGAAAGTCATTATTAAAAATAACATCATAATAACAGCCATCCATGATGATAAGATAATAAGAAATATAATAAGAAAATGCAGAGCCTAAGTAAAAATAGATAGTTCTACCTTTAACTTGCATCTAAAATCCTACAACATAGGATTTTATGATATTTGTTGTTAAAGGGATACTGTCATGGGAAAGTTTTTTTTTTTTCAAAATGAATCAGTTAATAGTGCTGCTCCAGCAGAATTCTGCACTGAAATCCTTTTCTCAAAAGAGCAAACAGATTTTTTTATATTCAATTCTGAAATCTGACATGGGGCTAGACATATTGTCAATTTCCCAGCTGCCCCAAGTCATGTGACTTGTGCTCTGATAAACTTCAATCACTCTTTACTGCTGTATTGCAAGTTGGAGTGATATCACCCCCTCCCTTTTCCCCCCAGCAGCCAAACAAAAGAACAATGGGAGGTAACCAGATAGCAGCTCCCTAACACAAGATAACAGCTGCCTGGTAGATCTAAGAACAACACTCAATAGTAAAAACCCATGTCCCACTGAGACACATTCAGTTAAATTGAGAAGGAAAAACAGCAGCCTGCCAGAAAGCATTTCTCTCTTAAAGTGCAGGCACAAGTCACATGACCAGGGGCAGCTGGGAAATCGACAAAATGTCTAGCCCCATGGCAGATTTCAAAAATGAATATAAAAAAATGGATTTCAGTGCAGAATTCTGCTGGAGCAGCACTATTAACAGATACATTTTGAAAAAAAAATTTTTTCCCATGACATTTCAAAATCATTAGGTTTATAAGATTCCTTCCACAAGAGACAAAGCCCTTGAGTATTCTTTTATCTCAAATTTTTGGGCCAAGTGAATGTGTCAGTCAGTATATGCAGTCAACATCCTCGAGGTCACTGGAGAATCAACTGGAGTAAATCAAGATTGGGATACTGGGTAGGAATTTGCACACTGACCATTAAAAAAGAACTTAAAGAACCATTATCAGCAACATATATCTTAGATATGATCAGGTTGTAATAAAAAATGGAATATATAAGAATTAAATCTCCCTTCTGCCAGGTTCATAGATTTTTATATTTTTTTTATTATTTTATCCCTTGGTATACAATGTCGTTTCTGCTCCTTGTAAAAACATGTGAAGCAGGTAAAGAAATAACAGAAAAGCAGTAGAGATTCAAAAGTAAAAAAAAAATGGCTGCTCATAGATGTTAATCAATTAAAAACACCACCACAGATAATAATAGCAAGACACAGGTGATTCCTAGTACTACATTAAAGAACAAGAGTGCAGAGGATTAAATACATATCACCCTCTTTATGACCATCAACATACAAGGAGAGCTTCCCTTATGTCCACTTGTATTATTTATACTTAAGAAGACTTCCAACAGGACCTAGATTTAAAAAAGGACTACAAGGAAGTGCAGTCATCTCCACAACTTCTTTTGCTATCATTGTCCTTTAATTACTTAGTCCCACCACAAGTACACAGTTTTAATTCATAAAACTTACAAGCTAAGTATCCTCAGGCCAAGATTTGTGGAAAGGCCACCAAGACCTGGGCCTAGGGCAGTAGGATTTTAGGGGTCGGCATGAGACCACACCCATATTAGTTCAGAAGCTCTGGAGCTGATCATGAGATACAATAATTTTTAAAAATTTCCCATGAGCCAATCCCCAGTGCTCCCGATCTGATGATGAAAGTTGGTGCATGGCCACAAATGAAAGGGATGGGGACAGAGGTGACAAACTGCATCGTCCTAGGGTGCCCATTATGTAAATCCGGCCATGAGTATACTAATAGATTCAACATACACATATTAGGGACATTTGTATGTTTTTGGAGGAGGAAAAAGGAGTACCCAAAGCAAATACACATAGACAGACATGGGAAGAATAGACTTTAGACAAAGCAGTAGTGCTAACTACTGAACTAATCATGGCATCTTCTCCCATAATCTCATATCTTCTTCACCCGGAATTTAATAATATTTTTTACATTGAAATTTGGTTTAATTCCCCTTGACAGTTTCAAAAAAAAAAAAAAAATGTTGACAAGGTAATATACATCATTTGGAACCATGGTAACTTCAACTCCCTAAGAATAACATTTAAATGTATAAAAAGTAGCTTTTTAAGTCAAAGTCAGAAAATGTCTGCTTCAATCAACTGATAATTTAGATAGGATTTTCAGAATCTGCCAGACTGCACAATGACCTCCCACTAGTAAAATGCGACGGTGAAGCACAAAAACTGATATATTCAAGTACTTTATTTTTCAGAGCTTATCAAATTGATTATTGTGCAATCCTAGACTATTAGAAATATGACCTTTTCCGTACTGTACATCCTGGGAGAAAGCGAAGTAATGGTATTGCTCGACTCTTATTACTGTGGGGTGCTTATTCAACTGGAAATAAAATTACTTTTCTTAACTGAAAATTATATCCATATGACCAAATGTCCATCATGTGTACATATATATGACGAGACTTTAATTGAAACTGTTGTGGTTATTGCTTACTGAAGGAAAAGTGTAACAGACTGGATACCGTTAAACTCAGCACATGGGAAAAAATGATACGGAAATGATTATTAAATAGTGTTTAGTCTAAATCTAGAAATTGTATATTGGATTGCTGAAAATTGAATTAAAGACAAACCAACATTTTAACATTTAAATCTGGGCCATTGAATGTAGTGACATATTTGGGGGCCGATTCACTAAGGGTCGAATATCGAGGGTTAATTAACCCTCGATATTCGACTGGGAATTAAAATCCTTCGACTTCGAATATCGAAGTCGAAGGATTTAGCGTAGATAGTACGATCGAATGATTGAAGGATTATTCCTTCGATCGAACGATAAAATCCTTTGATTCGAACGATTCGAAGGATTTTAATCCACCGATCAAAGGAATATCCTTCGATCAAAAAAACTTAGGAAAGCCTATGGGGACCTACCCCATAGGCTAACATTGAGTTCTGTAGGTTTTAGAAGTACTGTCTTAAAGAGACAGTACTTCGATTATCGAATGGTCGAATAGTCGAACGATTTTTAGTTCGAATCCTTCGATTCGAAGTCGAAGTCGTAGTTGTGATTGGCCATTTGGTAGGCCATATGTGGATTGCCAACCTACATTGAGGCTCTGTTTGGCAGTACACCTAGTTTTTATACAACCAAAACTTTCCTCCAAGACTGGAATTCAAAAATAAGCTCCTTGTTTAAGGCCACTGGGAGCAACATCCAAGGGGTTGGAGAGCAACATGTTGCTCACGAGCTACTGGTTGGGGATCACTGATCTAGACTAAGATATAATTAATTCTTATTGGAACAAAAACCAGCCCATTGGGTTTCTTTAATGGTAACATAATTTTCTTGTAGACTTAAGGTATGAAGATCCAAATTATGGAAAGATCTTGAAGACTGAGCATTCTGGGTAGCAGGACCCATGCCTGTATAATATTATAGATTATTCTTGCATTGAAAACTCTATATAACTGGGAAAAGCCATGATTGATAAGGTAAGCTCTACCAAAAACTTTAATGAAACAGTAGAATCTCCGGAGGCCAAACGATGATGAAAAAATGTCAAAAATCTTGCCTGATTTTATCCCATCAAGACATTAGAAAAAAAATTGGTCATATTTTGAAAGCACCACCAGGTTTTCCAGCCTTTCCAATGGATATCTTGACTGCCCCCATCTGATTTTGATTATAGTGATCATAGCTTTGATTTTTGTTTAATTTTGCACTTTTTCCATTCTACACTTGCTAGATTGGCTCTGTATAGAATATTTTGATCCATTCAGACTCCTTGTTTTCTATGTTAATCCATCAGAATCTGAAAAGCTCTGATCAAGGTGGGGGCTTGTATAACATCTGACAAAAGCTTTGTCTGCAGATCTTCTGTTCAAGCTCTAAATCCCAACAGAAGCTTATCAGCTGTTTTTACTGCACCAAGCAACAGTCTGGAGAGTTTATGTTAAATAGAATTCCCTTCAAAAACTTTTTGACCTAACAATAGTGTCTTATAAAAGCATTGCAAAATATTCAGTAACATGGAGGAAATAAAGGGATGACCCCTCTAGTAAAATGATAATAGAATGAAGGGAAACTACTGCACCCACTGGTACCCTCTACCTATCAATACTTTTAATAAGAATACTTCCAAGGAATTCTTTAGCCATAAGATTATTGTAAGTATATCAGTCTGACCTTATCACTTTCTATCGGTCAATAATATTACCAGCAGAGGTCAAACAAGTGAAAAGATCCCAAGATTCTTTTGTTGCAGAGACTCAAGAAGGAAGAGCACTTCCCTCAAATGCCAGAGATTGTATCAAGGGATGGGACCAATCAGTTTAGCCTTAAATAGTGATGTAAATGAATCCTTATGTCTAGGTAAGATTGAAAAATATTTAATCAAAAAGTCCACAACAATGATATGATTCATGAAAAACATTGTAATACTACTACAGGTATGGGATCATTTATCCGGAATGCTTAGAATTATGGATAAACCATTTCCATAGAGACTATTATAATAAAATAATTCTAATTTTTAAAAATAATTTACCTTTTCTTTGTCATAATAAAACTTGTACTTGATGGTAACTACATTGCGTGAGTCCATATTGGTGGCAAATAAATCATTGGGTTTATTTAAAGGACCAGTAACATCAAAAAATGAAAAAAATAATATAGTAAGAGGAGAGCAAAGTAGAAAAATGCTGTGATTTATTAAAGACTACTACACAACATGTTTCGGGTCTTACATACCGTTTTTCAAGGGTATATAAGACCCGAAACTTGTAGTGTAGTAGTCCTTAATAAATCACAACATTTTGCTACTTTGGAGTGCGCTCCTCTTACTATATTAATTGACTTATTAAAGCTGGTATAGCGGTAACCAAGAAGATGATTTGATGCATTCACAGTGAATAGGCAGTGCGGAGAACTTTTTTGCTTAATCAAAATATTTAAATTGTAGCTTAAAGGGAAAACATGTTTTTTTCAAAACGCATCAGTTAATAGTGCTGCTCCAGCAGAATTCTGCACTGAAATCCATTTCTTAAAAGAGCAAACAGATTTTTTTATATTCAATTTTGAAATCTGACATGGGGCTAGACATTTTGTCAATTTCCCAGTTGCCCCATGTCATGTGACTTGTGCCTGCACTTTAGGAGAGAAATGCTTTCTGGCAGGCTGCTGTTTTTCCTTCTCAATGTAACTGAATGTGTCTCAGGGAGACATGGGTTTTTACTATTGAGTGTTGTTCTTAGATCTACCAGGCAGCTGTTTTCTTGTGTTAGGGAGCTGCTATCTGGTTACCTTCCCATTGTTCTTTTGTTTGGCTGCTGGGGGGGGGGAAGGGAGGGGGGTGATACCACTCAAACTTGCAGTACAGTAGTAAGTTTTCTTACCCCCCTTTATAATATCTTTGATCAGATTGCACTATACTAAGATTGTATATTACTGGCAGCGTACCGAAGACAGATCTGTCTGATTTATGAAAGGATACATTACTTAGCCTACATTTATGATTTTCTATTCATATGCAAGTAATGATAACTTCAGTAGCACCAAACGTAATGTGTTTTTGAAATGTTGACCTATTTACTATGTGTTTGATAACTATGTGCAATTGCTGTAATATCTTTTTTGCTTGACAAAAAATAAAGATTTAAAAAAAAAGAGTGAGTGAAGTTTATCAGAGCACAAGTCACATGACTTGGGGCAGCTGGGAAATTGACAATATGTCTAGCCCCATGTCAGATTTCAAAATTGAATATAAAAAAATCTGTTTGCTCTTTTGAGAAATGGATTTCAGTGCAGAATTCTGCTGGAGCAGCACTATTAACTGATTCATTTTGAAAAAATTTTTTTTTTCCCATGACAGTATCCCTTTAAGTTGAAAAATGAAGCTGGTTATTGTAGCTAAACACCACCTAGAAAGCAATATATCCCCCCACCCCAATTCTGTATAAAATATCATTATCAAGTGTTTTTGTAGCAAAAGCCACTCTTTAGTAGTTAATTTTTACTCTTGGCCACCCCTCTATTCATGCAATGCACAATGGGTTATGGCCATAAATGTATTCAGGATAGGAGGAATTCTATCATACTTACCGTGATTCCCCTTTCCTGGCCATCCCCCTAGTCAGCATTAACTGACGGGTATCCCCTCCCACTGACAGATGTGTCCCCTAGCAGAGTTTAAAGCCCCACCTACCTACTTCCTCCCTGTCTCTGTAAAAAGCTCTAAGATTCGGGAGGGAATGCTGACTAGGGGGATGGCCAGGAAAGGGGAATCACGGTAAGTATGATAGAATTCCTCCTTTCCCTGGCCATCCCCCGTCAGCATTAACTGACGGGTAATACCCAAGCAATGAAACAAGGGGTGGGAGAATCAAACAGTTTACTTAGAATTCAGTACTGCTTGAATAACTTTACGACCAAAATCAGCTCTTTTGGTTAGCCTGACATCTAAACGATAATGTTTAACAAAAGTATTAGGACTAGCCCAGGTAGCTGCCCTGCAAATGGCATCTGTAGGTGCTCCTGCTTCTGCCGCCCAAGACGTCGCCATACCTCTGGTTGAATGGGGCCTGACCCCCTCAGGTACTTCTTGCCCTTTTAGCGAGTAAGCCTTCTTGATCATAGTAATGATCCATCTACGAATCGTGGAAATCGAAGCCGCTTGACCCTTGTTAGCTCCACAAGGGATAATGAACATTCTTTCAGACTTCCTAAAGGGTCTTGTAGAGGTCAGATACCTCTCCAAACATCTCTTTATATCCAGAACTTCAGGAATATCCTTCTCCTGATCTGAATTTCTGTCAATGGCTGGAAGACATATCGGTTCATTTAGGTGAAATTCAGACACCACCTTCGGCAGAAATGATAAACTTGGTCTGAGTGTCACTCCCTGATCACTGAAAACTGTGTAAGGAGGGTTAGCCATCAGAGCTTGCAGTTCGGAGACTCTTCGACCTGAAGCTATAGCCACCAAAAATACCGACTTCAGAGTTAAATCCCACATGGATATATTCTCTTCAGGAATGAAAGGAGATATTGAAAAAGCTTCCAGCACAAGCGGCAAATCCCAAGAGGGAGCGAGCTCCTTAACTGGTGGTCTAATTCTTACTGCAGCCTTGAAAAAGCGAACTATCAAAGGATTGCTGGCAAACTGAACTCCCAAAATTGCTGAAAGTGCAGATACCTGAACTCTAAGGGTACTAGTGCTGAGGCCCTTATCCAAACCCAACTGAAGGAACTCCAACACTTGAATCACCTCTGGGTTTTCAGGATTGAATCCTTCCTTCGTAGCCCAAGAAGAAAAAACACTCCAAATCCTATCGTATTTTAAAGAAGTGCTATTCTTCCGAGATTTAGACAAAGTATTTATAAGGGATTCCGAACAGCCCTCTTCCCTCAGCCTGTTGAGCTGAGTCTCCATGCCGCTAGCTTTAGTTGTTGAGGAGCAGGATGAAGAAATTGACCCTGGAACAGAAGGTCTGGTTTGTAAGGGAGTCTCATTGGTTTGTCCACAGCCAACCTCCTTAACAACGGATACCAAGGCCTTCTCGGCCAATCCGGTAGGACTGCGACAACTTCGATCCGGGACCTCAAAATCTTCTTCAAAACCTTGAAGATCATTGCGAATGGGGGAAATACGTAAGCCCAAAGGTTGTTCCAACTGTGGGCAAATGCATCCGTCGCCCACGCTTCCCTGCATGGAACTCTGGAGAAGAAGATTGGAAGTTTGTGATTGTTCACAGAGGCCATTAGATCCAGATCGGGTCTCCCCCATCTTCCCAATATCTTCCGAAAAACCTGGCTGTTGAGGCTCCATTCTCCAGGATCTACTTGCTTGCGACTCAACCAGTCCGCCTTCCAATTCAGATTCCCGGGAATATGAACTGCCGTTATCCCCAAGAGACATGACTGGGCAAATTCCATAATGGGATTCAATTCTTTCATCATTGCCCTGCTCCTGGTGCCTCCCTGACACCTGATATAAGCTACTGCTGAGACGTTGTCCGATCTTATGCAGACTTCCTCTGCCCAAAGTAGAGGTTCGAAAGCCTGTAGAGCTTTCCAGACTGCCCTTAATTCCAGGATGTTGGACTGCAGATGAGATAGATCTTCCTCCCAACGACCTTGGACTGACCACTGCTGGCAATGTGCTCCCCAACCGGAACCCGAAGCGTCTGTGTAGATGTTTAATGGCCTTTGATCTAGCAGAGGGAATCCTTTCCGAAGATTTGAGGCATTCAGCCACCATAACATCTGATTTCTTGCCTCCACTGAAAAGTAAATCATTTGGTTCCAATCTTTCCTGTGTCGATCCCACTGCATCAGAAATAGCCTTTGAATCTTCCTCATATTCCATCTGGCCCAAAGAACTACTCCAATTGTTGAAGTCAAACTGCTTAAAACCTGCATAAATTGTCTTGCTGGAAGACAGTGTAAAAACACCACCGTTGTCATCATTTGCTTTATCTTGAAGATCCTCTCCTGAGACAAGGAAATCATCCCTAGACATGTATCTATCTGAGCTCCCAGATAGACTAATCTCTGAGTTGGTACAAGTTGGCTCTTTTCCAGATTTAACAACCATCCGAACCTCTGTAGCTCCGACATCACTGTGTCTCGATGTCTTTCTAGGATCTCTGGATTTCTGGCTACAACTAATAGGTCGTCCAAATAGTGATAAACCTCTATGTTTTGTTTCCTTAACCTCGCAATGACAACTATTAAGACCTTTGAGAATGTTCTGGGTGACGTGGAAAGGCCAAACGGAAGGCAGGTGAATTGTAGATGCTGCCCTAGGAAAAAGAATCTGAGGAAACACTGATGTTCTACCGCGACGGGCACATGCAGATATGCGTCTCTTAGATCGATTGAGATGAGCCAGTCTCCAGGACTTACCGCCCTCTTGATGGTTAAGATGGACTCCATCTTGAAGGAGCGAACCCTCACGCACTTGTTTAGTTTCCTGAGATCCAGGATTGGCCTCATATCGCCTGACTTTTTCTGGACCAGGAACAGGGGAGAATAAAAGCCTTTTCGCTGTTGAGAATTGGGCACTGGAATCACTGCTTGTTTCAGAATTAGTTTCTGGATATACTCCTTTAAAAAAACCTTCTTGTCTTCCTCCCGAGGGACCGGAGTCTGAAATGATTGTATCTGGGTTTCCAAAGAAACTCTATCATATAACCTCGGGTCGCAATAGCTTTTACCCAAACATCCTTCGTCTCCTTTGCCCAGACCCCTGCAAATTTTAATAATCTTGCTCCCACAGGAATCTGGACAGGCCTCATATCATTGTTGCTTGGCTTGCCTTTTGGGGGATCTAGCTTCCTTGGGTCTGAACCCCTTGAACACATTGGACTGCCCTGTCCTCCAAGTGTTGGCACGAAAAAACTCCTTGCCTGGTCTGTAAAATCTTGAGTCATCCCTACGTCTAGGCATGAAACGATCCTGACGTCTAGGAGGGTTCCTAAAACGTCTGGGAGTTTGAGGGAGAAAAGTGCTCTTCCCTCCTGAAGACTTATTAATGATCTCCTCTAACGCCTTTCCAAAGAGCATCTGCCCCTCAAAAGGAAGTTTACATAGAACATTCTTAGAGGCAGTATCCGCAAACCAAGCTTTAAGCCACAAGGCTCTACGGGCTGCGACCGAAAAAGTCATACTTCTAGCCGCCAATCTGGTTAAATCCACAGCAGCCTCGAGACAAAAATTGCATGCCATCTTGATGTCTTCCAGAACCTGCAAAGACTGCTCGCTTAAGGTCTCCTCATTGGTATCAACAGCCACTGACTCTGTCCAAAGAGACATGGCCTTGATTACTGAAATTAGCGAGACAGAAGGCCTCAACATTGCCCCAGCAACCAAATAGGTTTTCCTCAACTCTGTCTCCATCCTCTTCTCCATAGGATGCTTAAGTGCTGAGAGATCATCAATTGGTAATGCCGTCTTCTTAGAAAGACGTGCTACAGGAGCATCTACTGTAGGGGGAGAGTCCCAAACCTTGGAGACTCCAGCAGGAAAGGGGTAGAACTTCTCCAATCTAGGTTCGACCGGAACTCTTCTTGGTCCCTTCTGCCACTCGGCTGATACTAACTCCTCAACTTCCTTATGCATAGGAAAAGTTTGTCTCACCTTTTTGGAGACAAAAATGGGCGTGGATGTCTGCTCCTCATCCTGCAGAGTAAGGGAATGCCTCACAGCCCTGATCAAGGCTGGAATTAATTTGACATCAAAAGAGGGATCGGATTCATCCTCCGTATCTTCCTCTTCCTCAGACTCTTCATACGGTACTTGTTGTCTAGGATTTGAAGGGCCTGGATTCACCGTTGCTTCCTTAATGCCCTGTGACACAGCTTGAGAAATCCATGACAAGATATCCGCTGGAGACGGATCAGATAAGGCAGACTCAGCCCCCGAAGGGGAAGCTTGACCCTCCAGTTCTACGGATTTTGCTTTTTTGCTAGCTGGAGCAGATTGACCAAAGTCCTTGTCAAGCAACTCGAGGATGCATTGTTTGCAGAGCCTCTTCCCCTAACAGCGGGATTCTTGCAAGCTCTGCAGACTATCACAACATCAGATTCAGATCCAGAAGCCAACCTCTTTCTCCCAGATGAATCTTCCATCTGTAAGAAACAATTTACTTTCAGTACAGATAATGCCTCTTTTCGAAGTAAACACTTACCTGAAAGTGACTCACCATAACCTGAGGGGCGGCACAATTCTCGGCAGCCGGCAATCCTAAGGAGCCTAAGCACAGTAAAAACTACCAGGCCAAAGGCAAGGATGCCGAAAACCGGTTAAGAACTGGCGCCAAAAGGCGCAGCGTGATGACGCCGGCGCGGGCGTCAGAAGTAACGCGAACGCGCGAAAAACGCGCGCCCGCGACAAACGCGCGCGCGCGAAAAAACGCGCGCGCGCGAAAAAACGCGCGCGCGCGAAAAACGTGCGCGCGACAAAAACGTGCGCGCGCACGCGCATACGCGCCGGCAAACAAACGCCAAGTGAGTTAGAGTCCACAGACCTGTAATCCCCGGCCGCTAAGAGGGATCCCCAGAGCGAATGCGCTAAGGCGAACGCTAACCTGGAGCTTCAGGCGGAGAGAGGCCAACTGCGCCTGGATTCCAGCCCTAAAAAGGACCGGGTGAGCCACAAAAGAAAAAAATATACCTCCTGCAGAGGACACCGCAGAGAGAAAAAGAAGACAGGGAGGAAGTAGGTAGGTGGGGCTTTAAACTCTGCTAGGGGACACATCTGTCAGTGGGAGGGGATACCCGTCAGTTAATGCTGACGGGGGATGGCCAGGGAAACAATGTTCTCCACCATCACCAGTCTAGAGCTATACAAAGAATTTTAGTCTGACCATTTTTTTCTTTCACTTTTTTAGCCTGATATCTTTTAAAAAATGATTGAATGAAAAATTGGTGAAACTGTGTGTGAATATTCAGAAAACACTTTGAAGTAAATGAGCGTGTTTTTTGCAGCGACTTTTCCCATGCAAAATACATTGTAGCCAATGGGCATTTTTGCAGTGACTTATTTTGCTTTGGCAAAAATATTTGCCAAATGTGGAACTTACTGATAACCTATTCCTGGCAAAAAAAGTCTCTTGTCTTCCAATCATATACATGAGTACTGCATCTATATGGGTGGAAGGAAGAAGGAACATAGAGGTCCTTGTATTGCCCCTAACCTGCACAAGGAACAAGTCTAGGGCAGGTATTAAGTAGTGCTCTCCACCTTGTGTCCAGACTTTTAATTCATTGGAAGTAACCTCAGCAAAGTCTGCCCATTGTATTCAATAGATTAAGGGGGTTATTTATCAAAATCCTAAATTTTCTCACTATTTTCTGAAAACCACTATGACCAAATCCTCAAAGATTCCCCTCCCCCTTATTTATCAATACATTTTCACGAAAATTTCTTGTGCAGGAAAACACTCAATAAAATCGTGAAAAAATCAGAATCTTCCAATTTTGCTCGATTTGTCACCGAAAACTGCAATGTTTCTCAGATTTGACACCGGAAACCTGCAACTTTTTCGGATTTGATGCTCAAAACCACTTGGGATTATTGTAAGAAACCCATCGCAGATCAGGATATCTTCAAAATGTCAACGGGACCATTGACTTTAACATTAACTCGGGAGGTCTGAGTTGGAGAACTTGTTCTTTGGACTTTTAACACCATCGTTTTTTAAAAAATCTTGAGGTTTTTTTGTTCTACCAAAAATTGTTTTTACCCTTTAAAAGTCTGACCGGGAAAAAAATCGAAATTTAATAAATAATCCCCTAAGTGTAGTTGACTAATATAGCAGATGCTAGAAAAAATGTATATTGTTCAGTACACATACAGTTGGCTAATTGGCTAGAAGGAAAACATCTGATAACTCTAAAATACATCATCATTTTGAAAGGCTCCGCCTTGCAGTAGGTTCCTGAGGGCTTCTGCTATCACCCTAATTATATTAGAGCTGAGGATTTGTCAAATTGGAAAAGATGTGTTGCCATAGCCTGTAACTTTTATTTGGAAGGAACGCTTTGCTGTGCAAATGAGTTTTAAAGTAATACTTTAGAGAGCAATTGGTGCTTTAAATTAATAACTTGAGGTTAAGCCGGCATTCAGATGGTATAATGCATTCGAGAAAATAAAAAAGATGCTGTTATTTTGCCGATGAGTAAATGAACTTATAAAGAGTATCAAAACGCACAAATGAGGTTATAAATGATAGAGGCCTATAAAAGAGCAAACAATTTTATTAACTGCATTTTTTTTATGATGTAATTGTTCTTTATCCTACTAAGTGCGCTTTACTGTGCTTTCCGAAACAATAAAGGGAAATGTCTCTTGTTGTGCCGAACAGAACTTATATTTGGGTCTAAGAATAATCCTGCTAAACTATCTTTTCAGTATCATATAACTGAATTAGGACTGAATTAATTGACATGGACATCAGAAAAGTCTATATGAATTAACCAGTAAACCCTCAAAGTAATGCTGCTCTAAATCCTCTATCACAAGAAACACCACATGTATTTCCTTCTATTTTGTACACAAGTGCTTCTGTGATAAACTTTCGTGTTTCAACTTAAACCTTCAGGACTCGGGCTTAAGCATGCCCACTTAGCGCCTCTCCCCCTCCCTCCTTCCCTCCTAGGAGTATCTCAGCCAAGAGCTATGAGAAAGTCAAGCACTAAGGGGTCGAATTTCGAGGGGTTAAATCCCTCAAAATTCGACTGGGGAATAGAATCGAATAGAATCGAATAGGTAATTCGGGCGAATTTACACGCTGGCGAATAGTCGAATTGGCGAATATTCACCAGGCGAATAGGCACTCGATCGAATATTCGCTCTAAGGATTTTCATTCGATCGAATGCCTTTTTATTCGATCAAAAACTTGGAAAACAAGCCTATGGGACTTTCCCATAGGCTTTTAAAGCAATTCGGTAGGTTTTAGGTGGCGAAGTAGGCAGTCGAAGTATTTTTAAAAGAGACAGTACTTCGACTATCGAATGGGCGAATAGTCGCATCGTTTTTGCGCTTGATCCAGTACTTCGACTATCGAATGGCGAGTAGTCGCAGCGTTTTTGCACTCGATCAATTCAAATCATTCTACTCAGGCGAATTTACGCCAATTCGATAGTCGAGGAGCACAAAAATTTGAAGTTTTTTTACTTCAAATCCTTCACTCGAAGTTAGTGAATCGGCCCCCTAGTGATGTCACACCAAGCTAATATGGCAGCTGCCTTCTGTCCTAAATTCTTGGTAAACAATCATTCCCCTTTGCTCGTCCAGAACTCTTGTTTGGCTCCTCTCTTATTAAGACCTGGCAGCATCTGAGCATCCCTAAGACAAAGGCGGCTGCTACAGGTGGAAGCAGAGCCATGACCAGGGAGCCTAGCACTTGTTTGGGATTTAGGGAGCCGATCATGACAGGTACAAAATAACACATATGCCTAAAAAAAAGGTTTATAAAAAGTAAACTAAAGGTATACATCCCTTTCAAGTATCAAAACCATAATTTAGCATTTATATATCCTTGGTAAGACTCACTCAGCACACTGTTGCAAACAAGTTCATGCCAAGGATATTATCAAACTTGAAAAAGTGTAGAGACAAGCAACAAAATGATTCATGGAACCAGGTTAATAATGGAAAAAAGCTTTTGCAGTTGGGTTTGTTCAGGGGGAGGCTGCTCTTGGGTGGTGATGTGGTGGCTCTTTCTAAATATATTATAGGTCAAACAGGTACATCTCTAGACACTGTACACATTTACCCCAAGGGATGAACAAATAACCTTACAAGATAACATTACATGAAAGACATTTCAACCTTCAGTATCACTCTAAAATAGATTCCCTTAATGCTGAGGAAAATCTACACTTTTTATTTAATTCATATTGGTGTAGTATGCTGATCCATTAAATTATACTAATTGCTGTTGAAATAAATAATAAATGATTATTTATCCCTTCTAAAGTTGTTTTATTTACAGAATTTACTATGATTTATTTATTTTTATGCCATACATTTTCATCATTTGCACCAAGGGTCTCTTATGAATGTCCAGATTTGGGAATAATATCTTCACTCATCCAAATGAACCATGCACTTTACCCGTATAACTATATATACCGCAGGGCAGCCATTCATTGGCAATTGCATTTACCATCTTCCCACAATAACAGGCTGGCTTATTCCATTAAATGCTGGAAACTGTAAATCTGTCATTAATCAGCTCAAGAAAGGTTAAGACAGAGGTCAGGTACGGAAATGCACCTGCTGTCGCCCACCACTGTTCCGGCAACATTTACATGCTTGGTGCTTGGAAATTTGGAATCTTCCACTGGAGGGTCATGTATAGAGAATATATGTATGTATACAGAGTAAGCTGTAAGCTTATAGTAAAAAATAAGCTTTTGTATGGGGAGATTCAGTAAAGATATTTTTGTTTAGAGTGCGATAGTACAGTTGGACATTTTGAGCTCTTGTAGGTGGAGTTCTATATATCCAAGTCCACAGTTTCTTCAGTCCAAAATTTTCTTTAAAGGTCAGCGCTAACTAAAAGCTCAAGGGAAAGAGTATGATGGAAAAAGGAAAAAGATTAATTTTTTAAATAGTGTAGTATTTTACTGGGAGTTGTAGTTCCACAACCAAAATAATCTATTTGGTGCAGTTACCCTTTAAAATTCACCACAGGTGGCTATTGGATGGGTACTTACGAACGTTTAAATTTTACAAGTGCACATCACGTTTTGTTGGAGAATATAAAGTTGCAAGATATTTCTTCTAGGCTGGAAGAGGTTAAAAATGCGCAAAAATAGTGTAAAACCCTTTTTATTAAATATCTAAAAAACCAATTGGTTACACTCACATTTTAGTAGTTAAAACCAGGCATATAGTCACTTATCCGTGCAAATCCGTACTGCTACAAGTCTTTTCCAGCAAATGCTGTTGGGGTCCCGACTAGCGTTTCCTCCACGATCAGCTTGCTGCTTGGTTGCTTTCTGGACGCTTGGATGTGACGTCTGCCAGCTATGCCTTACGCGTTTCGTCGCTTACCGACTTCATCAGAGGCTTCCGTCTTGCAGCAGCAAGT
The DNA here is from genome assembly GCF_017654675.1 of Xenopus laevis. NCBI lineage: Eukaryota > Metazoa > Chordata > Amphibia > Anura > Pipidae > Xenopus > Xenopus laevis. The sequence goes on from NC_054382.1 coordinate 13,510,371, forward strand.
TGGGTGCAGGTAGACTGTTGGACCTGTTACAGATGCAGCATAAAACTCCACACATGGTCTGTTTTGCCATGATATGCATGTTGGGTAGTGCACAGCTATGTTCAATTCATTAGACTAAAGATTTCAGCACCTGTATGTATAACCTTCAGATACCTAAACGGCATATTTTTTTTCTCCGTTAATAATTGCAGTCAAAAATTGACCCATGGTCCTGTTCTCACTGGCTTGTGTTGCACCAGAATAAAAAATTGACCTATGGTGATATTCTTACTGGCTTATGCTGCACCAGAGTCAAAAATTGACCCATACTTGTGTTGCACCAGTGACTAGAGTCAAAAACTGACACATAGGGGCCGATTCATCAAGAGTCGAATATCGAGGGTTAATTAACCCTCGATATTCGACTGGGAACTAAAATCGTTCGACTTCGAATATCGAAGTCGAACGATTTTGCGCAAATCCTGCGATCGATCGATCGAAGGATTTTTCGTTCGATCGAACGATTAAATCCTTCGAATCGAACGATTCGAAGGATTTGAATCCAACGATCGAAGGAAAATCACAGGCAAGCTTATGGGGACCTTCCCCATAGGCTAACATTGACTTCGGTAGGTTTTATCTACCGAAGTAGGCGGTCGAAGTATTTTTTAAAGAGACAGTACTTCGATTATCGAATGGTCGAATAGTCGAACGATTTTTACTTCGAATCGTTCGAATTCGAACGAATTTAACCAATTCGATGGTCGAAGTACCCAAAAAATACTTCGAAATTCGAAGTTTTTTACATTCGAATTCTTCACTCGAATTTTGTAAATCTGCCCCATAGTGATGTTGTCACTGGCTTGTGTAGTTACTGTATGTTATAGTGTTTGCTAAGGCAGAGCACTGGATTCTGGTAGTAATATGGAAGAGTTACAGACGTATCTAAGGGTCTATGCCTTGTCCTCTCTTTATTCTTTATAAAAGTAATAGACTACGGTGATGGGCAAATAAATTCGGCAGGCGCAAATTTGCTGTGAATTTCTGCATTTCGGTGCCGGTGAATAAATTAGCTAAACTGCAGAGAAAATTCGTTGGCAAAAAATCCAGAACAGTCACACATAAAAATTGTCATGCGTCAAAATTATTCGGACGCCCATTGAGTTTAATGCATTTGGACAAAATAGTTGTGTGTATAAAATTGTAGCGGGCGGCGAAATTGATGCATGGCAAAATAATTTTGACGCCCATTGACTTCAATGCGTTTCAAAATTTTTCGCCATTTCGCGAATTTTTTTGCGAAGCAAAATGCGAAAAATTTCCCCATCAATAATAGACTATAGACAATACTGAATACGCTTTAATATTCAGCATGTAGACACAAAAGTAATGAGAGGTTTAAAGATAGTGATTATGTAGAGCACCACATGAATATACTAAAAAATCATAAGTGTAGCCTACTAGTGTAGCACCTATACTCCTCTTGATGCATGGTTGATGTCCTGCCAAGCATCCAATGAACCACGCCCCACACCAAAATAAATCTTTAATAAAGTTAAATAAAGTTGAGCTCAGGAATTATCATTCTCACTAGAACAAGCATGTGAATGGGTTCTTAACCAGTAAGTAAGGGAAGCTTGAGTGGACTGAAACAAGCTGGTTTTGGTATAAATACCACTATATCTTCCAAATGGCATCCATCCCTATATAGGAAATGATCTGTCATTTCATATATGTGTTTCTATCAGCTGGTAAAACAACTTCAGACACTTCCATGAATAAAGGACCGTGGCTCAAATATATCATCTTTCCTATGGATTGGGGATGAGGGAAACCCTGAAAAGTTTAGCTGTGCAGCCCACATAGTTTATATTTACATTACTAGTTAAAATTAAAGACTTGTGCATTCAGTTCTACAAAGTCTACAGAACCTGATGTACGTAGGCCTTCTGCAGAAAAAAATTCACTCAACAAAATATGGTTTAAATAGGTGCATATTTAAGAAGCATATGCTAGAAGTAATTTACTAATTTAAGTGGCTTGATTTGTAACAGCAGAACATGCCAGGCTCTGATTTACTGTCCGAGAAGCCTCACTTTGTCATCATACCACACAGCTACCATTGCCATAAGGTTCTTCCTGTCCCTTGGCATTTTGCTTACAACATGAAATGATTCACTTGCTTGTAAGCGACATGAAAGAGCTACACTATATTTAACCACCTGCATCTATCAACAGAACATCCAAATAATGCTTTGGGCAAAGTGAAAACATGGGGGGAACATGCCACACGCTTGTGGTGCCACAGGATATCACAAGCAAAGACACATAAATGTGCTGCTGTTTGTAAAGCTGTCAGTTCTAGTTTGTAAACCTCCGAGCAGACCCAGCATTGAACGGACAGTTGGTGATTGTAGTTGAAGAGAAAGAATTTATTCTTCAGTGGAGAATTGTTCAGTCTGGCCAGGAAAGATGGACCATGGAGGCATGTATAGGAGGGAAATAGGATATCTAGGATAAAGCAACATTATTTATTATGATAAAACAAGTATCATCTTCAGCAGCAGATTAGGTTGAAACCTATCTAAAGAGTAAAATCATAGTAGGGAATATAATGGGGGTTTTTTTGCAAAAACATGCTGTTAAATTCTGTTCAGCAACCCAAAAAACGCAATTAAATTTTTTTTTTTAAAATGCCCATTTAAATTATTTAGATATAGTTTGTTTTTTTGTCTTTTCCTGTTATCATGATAATCCCCCTATGTAAGTGAGGTCCATAGAGACTAGGTTTATTGAGATGGAAGTGGAAGAACTTGATTGGCCTGCACAGAACCCCAACCTCAGCCCATCAGTGCCCAGCTTGTTCTATATAATTTGGGGGGAAGCAAATCTAACCAGCAACGTTGCAATATCTAATAAAGAGCCTTCCCAGAACAGTAGAGGATACAGTTTGTTCTGGCAGCAAAGAGAGGACTCATCAATACTATAATAATTAATTCTGGAATGAGATGTTGGACAGGTAGGTGCCCACATACTTTTTGCCATATATGTCTTCAAGGACATATCTCATCCAATAGGTTCTCCAATGAAAACATTCCTATTGATATTGTTAATATGCTCACCCAATCAAAACCATTTCCACACCCAGAGTTTATCTCTTACTCCACTGGAGTTGTTTTTCACAGAGCGCAAATTAGTTAATGTGAAAATGTTGCATTCCTCTGTGCCAATGCCATCAATCTTGCTGCCCGGGTAGATGAACAAATAACCAATGAGTTCAATTATAATGGATACAAAGGTGAGTAATGCCCAGGGGGCTTCCTCTGTTCACTACCTCATTTATAAGAAGTGTTGAGCTGTATATCTGATATCTGAGAGTAGCAAAAATAAAAAAATATAATAGGAATTATTAAAAAAAAGAAAAGAAATTGAGATTACATAGAGTGACTTATTTTAAAACAATATATAAAATAGTATATATGATAATTATTATACTATGTAAAATATTTATAGAACCCACTTTTATTTTATTTAACTTGTTCATTAATGACTTAATGAGGGGAGGGTGTTGTAAGTAATGTATCAGCTTTTACAGATGACACAAAACTATCCAACCCAATTAATTCCATCCAGGATGTGGCATCCTTGCAACAGGATCTTGACAAACTGGCAGCTAAGTGGCAAATGAGATTCAATGTTGATAAATGTAAGGTCATGCACCTGGGATGTAAAAATATCCACTTATACCCTTAATGGGACTGCACTAGGCAAATCCATTATGGAAAAGGACCTTGGAGTCCTTGTAGAGGATAAACTTGGCTGTAGCAAGCAATGCCAGTCAGCAGCATCAAGGGCAAATAAGGTCTTGAGCTGTATTAAAAGGGGCATAGAGTCACGGGAGGAGGGGGTCATTCTTCCACTCTATAGAGCACTTGTAAGGCCACATCTAGAATATGCCGTACAGTTTTGGTCTCAATCACTCAAACAGGACATTATTGTATTAGAGAGGGTACAGAGAAGGGCAACTAAGCTGGTGAAAGGTCTTAACTATGAGGAAAGACTGGCCAAATTGGGGATGTTCACACTGGAGAAGAGGCGATTAAGGGGAGATATGATAACTATGTATAAATATATAAGGGGATCATATAATAATCTCTCTAATACTTTATTTACCAGTAGGTCTTTCCAGCTGACACGAGGTCACCCATTCCGATTAGAAGAAAAGAGGTTCCACCTAAATATTCAGAAGGGGTTTTTTACAGTGAGAGCTGTGAAGATGTGGAATTGTCTCCCTGAATCAGTGGTACAGGCTGATACATTAGATAGGTATAAGAAGGGGTTGGATGGTGTTTAGCAAGTGAGGGAATACAGGGATATGGGAGATAGCTCATAGTACAAGTTGATCCAGGGACTGGTCCCATTGCCATTTTGGAGTCAGGAAGGAATTTTTTTTCCCCCTCTGAGGCAAATTGGAGAGGCTTCAGATGGGTTTTTTTGCCTTCCTCTGGATCAACTGGCAGTTATTAAAAAAAAAGGTTGAACTTGATGGACGTGTGTCTTTTTTCAACCTTACTTACTAGGTTACTATGTTACTATGTATTAATGAATGCATTATTACACAAAGTTAATGATCATATGTATAAAGGTGAACATTTTATCCTAAAATTAAACCAATATTTTTACACCCCCCAAAATCTGTGGCGCAAATTCAAAAAGAGAAATTCTGGCAGTAAAAACCTATGTAAAGAGTAGTGAGATTAGCTTTTTTGCAATCCAGACACCCCGTTTTACACCCAAATTTTACACTTGCCTTAACACTTTCAGTAAGTATGATTTTACATGGAGTGCCATGAAATGCTAGGAGTGTTTCAGTGCTGGTTTCTTACCCACCTTCACCCATATGCCTCCTAATAAAAGCAAATGTAAGATCCACATGAGCGTTATGTGCAGAAGAATTGCATTCAATTTCTAATCTTTCACCAATTGAAAGGCCATAAAAATGCAAATGCAAGCATATATCGTGATCTGTATTCCGCAATTCATTACCACTTAGAAGTGACAGACAAGGAAAGAACAAAAACAATCCCGTTCTATTTTTTCCCCTTTCTTTATCTTTTGTGCCACGGCGATCAGCGTTAAATGCTTTTATCTTTGCAAAATGATGACGGTGCATATGTGTATTGTACAGAGTCTGGGTTTTACTGAAGTGTCACATTACTGCAAGTAGAGTTGGAATAGATTTCTCCTCTTTAATTTTATTAAGATGACAGCTTCACATCACTTGAGCATCCAAAACTCGGAAGGGGAGTGGGGATCAGAAAAATTAAAGACAGAATATTACAGACAAATAAGTCTCAGTCTGGTGCCTACTAGATAAAGGTGAGAATGCAAATTCTTTGTTTGCCAATGAAAGCTCCTTCCATTGGACAAGACAGGAATACTGTCAGGAAGAGACCTTGAAGTACTGTAACAGGGTTTCCCAATGCAACAGATGTTCATTTATTATGACTACAGCTGGACATAAACATCAAGATCTGCTTGACTGGCATGCTCGGATAAATTATTCTTATATGTTTGTTTGTCCCCCGGGCCAACGATCTGGTCATACTGCAGGCCATGCACATGTGTCATAAGAGGACCATGTCAACGTGCTCCTTCCTCCAAAGGACATATCTGATCCAAGAAGTGCTCCGATGAGGCCTAATTCCTAGAAGAAATTACCTTCCCAGTCTGAAACCTGCCTATCAAACACATTTCTATTAATATTGCTAATATTTTTCTATCCTCCAAACTCAGACTCAATGATTTCATAACCTGCCTTATAAATATCTGGTAAATTTATATCTGGCCAAATATTGGATGAACACACTTATGGGGTAGGCCCCATATATGGCAAATTACTTGGCCTAGACAGAATAGCAACACAAGGCAACCAACCAGATCATGTGCCTTGACAGGAGATGCCTGGTATCCACTATTTTGGATTCGACAAACCCCCAAATCCTTCACAAAAGATTTGGGCAAATACCAAACCAAATCCTAATTATGCAAATTAGGGTTGGGAAGGGGAAAACATTTTTTACTTCCGTTTTTTGTGACAAAAAGTCACGTGATTTCCCTCCCCCCTAATTTGCATAAATTGGATTTGGTTTGGCGGGCAGAAGGATTCAGCCGAATCCTGCTGAAAAAGGCTGAATCCTGTCTGAATCCTGTCTGAATCCTGAACCAAATCCTAGATTCGGTGCATCCAGGGCCGGATTTACATAGAGGGCGCCCCTAGGCCCACTGCCGTCCGTCGCCCCTGTCCCCTCCCCTTTATTCGTGCAAATTTTCATCATCAATGGGAAAATTAAAAAAAATATTGTATCTCCAGCGCATCCCCAGTGTTTTTGAACCAATGTGGGTGTGGTTGGGCAACATGCCGCCCCCCTAAAATCCTGCCACCCTAGGCCCGGGCCTAGGTGGCCTTTCCACAAATCTTGGCCTGGGTGCATCCCTACTGTTTACAAAAAGAATTGGTAAGAATCCCATCTGATCCTACTATTGGCATCCTGAATGTGTCACAATGGGGCTCATTTATCAACACTGGGCAAATTTGCCCATGGGCAGTTACCTATAGCATCCAATCAGTGATTAGCTTTTTGAAAACAGCTGCAAGTAGAACAACGAATGCAGCAATCTGATTGGTTGCCATGGGTTACTGCCCATGGGCAAATTTGCTCAGTGTTGATAAATGACCCCGAGTGACTATGACTGCTGTAATGCTGTCCTAGTTGATCTCAAGGAATTGAAATTCCCAAGGAAGTAAAACATTTTGCAGTTACTGTATGTCCTTGTGTTCACCTTGAAATTAACTTTTATTTTGAAGGAGTGATATTCTGAGACAATTTGCAGTAGGTTTTAATTACTTATTTGTGGGTTTCGAGTTCTTTAGCTTTTTATTCAGCAGCTCTCCAGTTTGCAATTTCAGCAATATAGTTTATGGGGTCCACATTACCCTAGCAACCATTCATTGATTTCAATAAAAAACTGGAATAGGAATAGGAGGGGGCCTAAATAGATAGATAAGTAATGAAAAGCAATTACAATAAATGTGTAGCCAAACAGAGTATTTGATTTTAGGTCGGGAGGAGGTCCCCAGGGATTACCGTGAGGGCCCTTCGTTTTGCTCCAGTCTGACCCTGGCTTGATGTACTGTGTCAGAACTTGGCTCCTTTAGTAATTTTTTACTGGATTATTTTCCTTTTTTCAAAAACATAAACAAAATACCAACCCCCAGAATTCAAATGTATCAGAAGTAAGCTATTAACAGTTAGGGGGTTATTTATCAAAATCCGGATTTTTCAGATGTTTTAAATAAAAAGGTCCAATCAAACTAGAATCCACAATTTGCCCTTATTTATCAATTAAAAAAACTCTAAAAAAACAGATGGCAAAATCCGCAAGTTTTCCATATTGTCGTGCGAAAAACACAAATTTTTAGAGTATGCTGTCCAAAAACCACAAAAAAATTGAGAAAACGTCAAACCCTGAAACGCTGAACATTTCGGGTTAAAACATCTTAAAAACGGTTAAGGGGACATCTGCCATTGACTTTTACATGAATTCAGCAGGTTTTAGATGGAGTATTTTTGGATTCGGATTTGAAACAGCTTCGGGGCATAATAAATAATGTCTTCTTTTACCGTGACTTTTTCGGACGCGCGATCGCCTTTATAAATAACCTCCTTAATGTGTTCCTGATCATCTCCCTGCTTGCTGCTGATCAATGTGTGCACAGCTCTGCATTTACTCATAGAGCGAGTGTCTGTTAACGAATGACAATCCTTCAGGCTGCTGGTTCAATTCCGTGAATGTTACATTCATATTTTTTTCATATGGAGGAACAGGCATGGCAAAATGTGACAGGTGCTTCTGGCATGTCGGAAAAGATACCTTTAGATTATTAAAAAAAGAGCAGACTTGTTTGGCGCCAACCAGGCGACCTGTGACAAGCATGTGATTAGTTGTCATTCTGATCCTCTTGCTACACTAACACACTGTTCTTACTGAAACATTAAATAAGAAGTATTGGATCCTATTATAGAAAACCTAGAGGCCAAATAGTTTTTGGATTAAAATAAAGATACAAATACAGTATCCTCCGAAGCATAGCTGCTATATTTTGTTAATCTAAAACCGAAAAACTGAATATTTTAGATGTTCCATAAAGTATTGGGGGGCACATTCATGAATGGAGACACAAGCAATTCTTTAGGACCGAAGCAGAATTTCCTCACCACATGCCGGATCACAACAAAGTGTCATGTTGCATCACCTGCTACTATCCTAGGCTGGACTGAATTGGGTGTTTTAGGCTTTGCCTGGACACAAAACCTTATATGATTTGCCTGTGTCTCATTTTAAAGGTGATGGAGCAAGATCTGTATCCCATGCTTGGCACAGGAACTTGTAAATACTTGTACACTTAATAATAATAATAAAAATAATAATAGTCATAATAAGTCCCTCAGGACATGAACACTTGAAATTAATCTTATCCAACCACACAAGTGGATCTTTCTTTATATTCCCACTGGGTTTAGATCAAGTTTAGATGCCAGGGATGGGATCTCTTGTCTTTAAAATGCTGTTAAAGGAACACCAACAAATGAAAGTCTTTTAATGAAAATATAATGTACTATTGTGCTGCACTGTTAAAACGGACATGTTCGCTTCAGAATCTCTACAATAGTTTCTATAAACAAGCTGCTGTGTGGCCATGGGGGCAACCACTCAAGCACCTGACACACAGTAGATAACAGATAAGTACTACTATAGTTTATATAAACAAGCTGCTGTGTAACCATGGGGACAGCCATTCAAGCACAGGATACACAGTAGATAACAGATAAGTACTACTATAGTTTACATAAACAAGCTGCTATGTAGCCAAGGGGGCAGCCATTCATGCACAGGATACACAGTAGATAACAGATAAGTACTACTATAGTTTATATAAACAAGCTGCTGTGTAGGCATGGGGGCAGCCATTCAAGCACAGGATACACAGTAGATAACAGATAAGTACTACTATAGTTTATATAAACAAGCTGCTGTGTGGCCATGGGGCAGTCATTCAAGCACAGGATACACAGTAGATAACAGACAAGTACTACTATAGTTTATATAAACAAGCTGCTGTGTGGCCATGGGGGCAGCCATTCAAGCACAGGACACACAGTAGATAGCAGATAAGTACTACTATAGTTTATATAAACAAGCTGCTGTGTAGCCATGGGGGCAGCCATTCAAGCACAGGACACAGAGTAGATAGCAGATAAGTACTACTATAGTTTATATAAACAAGCTGCTGTGTAGCCATGGGGCAGCCATTCAAGCACAGGATACACAGTAGATAACAGATAAGTACTACTATAGTTTATATAAACAAGCTTCTGTGTAGCCATGGGGGCAGCCATTTAAGCATAGGATACACAGCAGATAACAGATATGTACTACTATATTTTATATAAACAAGCTGCTGTTTAGCCATGGGGGCAGCCATTCAAGTACAGGATACACAGTAGATAACAGATAAGTACTACTATAGTTTATGTAAACAAGCTGCTGTGTAGCCACGTGCCAGTACAGTATATTGGCATTCCTTTAAGACACTTAAATTACAGTCCCAAACTAGTCATCCCAATACTGATATTCTGGAAGTGAAGTCTAAAAGCTGCTGAAAACAGAATGGGCACATTCAAAAGCACAGCTGAATATTCCTAAACTCTGTTCCTATTTAGCATGGCTAAAATTCAGTGTTGTTTTACATGTTCTTCGTTTTTTTGCTTAGTTCAGACTGATCAGTCGGTGTCATTATGATCCACATCACGTTAATTACTATGTTCCAAAGTAAGCAGCTAACCCTCTGTGACATTCTCTTTGGCTGGTGTGTACAAAGAAGACTTCTAATAAAACCCCTTATCTTCTCCATTGCAGCTTGTTCTAATCCACTCATCTACGGCATATTTTCCCCCCTTAATTTGCATCCATCAAAAGTAAAGTAAGAAAACATAATTAACTGAATTCTGTACAGCAAGGTGATTGTTTTGCTCATGACTAGCAATTCATATCATAATGTCTCAATTTTCAACCTGACATTTACCCTTTATCAATGCTTCTAGCTTTCAGGTTTTCTTTTTCTTGGAAGCCTCATCCCCAGTATACAGTGTACCACAAGCTTAAAGGGATACTGTCATGGGAAAATGTGTTTTTTTTTTCCTTCAAAATACATTATTTAATAGTAATTTGCACTGAAATCCATTTTTTCAACACAGCAAATGATTTTTTTTTAATACTTAGTTTTGAAATCTGACATGGTGCTAGACATATTGTCTGTTTGCCAGGTGCCTCCAATCATGTGACTTGTGCTCTGATAAACTTCACTCACTCTTTACTGCAGCACTGCAAGTTGGAATGATATCATCTCCCCCCCCCCCAGCAGCCCATCAGCAGAACAATGGGGAGGGAACCAGATAACAGCTTCCTAGTAGATATAAGAACAGCACTTAATAGTAAAAATCCAGGTCCCACTGCGACTCCTTCAGTTACATTGAGTTGGAGAAGCAATAGCCTTTCAGAAAGCAGTTCCATAGTGCAGCACTGGCTCTTTCTGAAAGCACATGACCAGGCAAAGTGACCTGACATGTACCTACAAGCCAATATTACAACTTAAAAACAATACACTTGTTGGGTTAGGAATGAAATTTTATATGGTAGAGTGAATTATTCCATTTTTAAAAAGAGGAAACTGTTTTTTTATAATAAAAAGTACACCATAAAAATCTTTCTACTAACAAGTTCAGCTGTAGATATGAAAAACTAACCATCAGTGAAAGAACAGTTTCATAGCCTTTGCCTGAACTTGAAGGGTAGGTCTTCCTGGTGTCTCCTGTTCCACTGCAAAAGTATATTCTATTCTAATAGGGGGGTGACTGACTTCAGCTTTAATCGTCAATGCATTGTTTTATTGTTTATTCATGGATTACATGATGTATTGGGTCCCTAAGACTTGAAAAAGGTCCCTGGTGATCTGAATCATCATATGTGCCATGAATACAGTATCTGTATCTGAATAGGGTCACAAATCTATTTGTTTAATGTTAATATTTGCTATGGGGCATGAGACCCCAGGACAACCAGTCAACATCAGACCAGGCAAGGACTAAACAACTATGCTTGCATTGAATGTTTATATTGTATTTCTTAAATGGAACTTTATATCGCAGTTCTTAAGTGGAAGATGGTATAATGAGGTCCTCCATCTGTTGGAGCAGAAAAAAATAACCCCCATAACTAGTGATGGGCGAATTTGTGCCGCTTCACCGAAAATTTTGCAAAATTCGCGAAACGGCAAAAAATTCGCGAAACGGCGCCGGCGTCTCGTTTTTGACGCCGGCACCCGTTTTTTTGACGCCCGCGCCGGTTTTTGACACCGGCGCCCGTTTTTTTGAAAACATTTTTCTTGACGCCGGCAAATTTTTGTCGCGAATTTTCGTGGGCGTTTCGCGCATTTATTCGCTGGCGGCGAACCGTGCAAATTTGCCGCAAATTCGCGCCTGGCGAATAAATTCGCCCATCACTATCCATAACCTGCAACAGAGATCTACAATCTGTGTCCCTCTAGCAGTTACTAGAATTCAGATACCTGCAGCTCTGACCAGAGATTCCCAAAAAGAGCATGGCTAGCCTAAGATCACATAGGGCAGTGGCTATGGTTTCCCAAGCTGAAAGCAATGTAGGGTAATTGAGGGGTCAAATGGATTCTAAGTGTTCTTGGAACACCCATATTATTTAAAAGACAATGCGGTTAATATACTGTATGTATGTAATTTTTGTGTTGATCAAACATTGGGCTGCAAAAGTGGGCTTGATGCTACTTTTTTTGGTAGCAATATCAATCCTAAACAACTAAACAGAAGCACATAAAATATAACAAGATAGGAAACTACAATATTCATTTCAATAAATGAAGTTCAAGGCCCTTGAAGGAGGACATTGGAGAAGACATTCATCTATAGCAATAATAAACAATAAGTTATCAGGGCAAAAAAGATGAATTGAAGTAATAGACATCAGTGCACAGGTTTGTTGTAACAGATAACAAACTTGTTCATTCTGTGTTGAAACCCCAAGCTGGTTTTTAGACAGATCATTGAATGAATTGTGATGAATTGTTTCAAACTGCAGGATTATCTGGCCAAACTGAAGAATCTGCTCTAAAAACCACCAATCAGCGATGATCGAATCAGACCCGTTTTGCGCAGCGAAAAATTACGAAAACTTTGCAAGATGATGAAGAATTTGCAAAACGCATTGAAGTCAATCAATTGATGGCAATTTTTTTTTTACCTGCGACAAATTACAAGATGCGCAACAATTTTTTCCTCACTCCAAGGGGCACATTTACTAAGCTCGAGTGAAGGATTCGAATGAAAAAAACTTTGAATTTCAAAGTATTTTTTTTGGGTACTTCGACCATTGAATAGGCTACTACAACCTTCGACTCGAACGATTCAGACCAAAAATCATTCGACTATTCGACCATTTGATAGTCAAAGTACTGTCTCTTTAAAAAATACTTTGACTACATACTTCGGTAGTTTAAACCTACCGAAGTGCAATGTTAGCCTATGGGGACCTTCCCCAGCACTTTTCAAAGTTTTTTTTGATCGAAAAAAAATCCTTCGATCGATCACTTAAAATCGTTCGAATCGTTTGATTCGAAGGTTTTTTATCGTTGGATCGAACGATTTTACTTTGATCGATCGATCGAAGGATTTGCGCTAAATCCTTCGAATTCGATATTCGAAGTCAAAGGATTTAACTTCGAGGGTCGAATTCGAGGGTTTATCAAACCTTGAAATTTGACCCTTGATAAATCGGCCCCCAATGTATTAAAGTCAATGGGCATTTTTGCTTATGGCGACTTTTTTGTCTTTGCAACAATTTCCACAACTAATTTTTTCACCAAAAAATTTGCAGGTGGCAAACTCCGGAATTTCACCGGCGAATAAATTCACTCATCACTTCCAATATGTAATAGTTAGATTTGTCCAACCTTTCAACATCAGTTGGCCCCTTACTAATGTCCCAAATTAATTCCCTCCAGGGATTTTTTATTACTGACTTTAGTGTTGTCAAGTTTTCTGAGCAGCTAGTGATTTTTTCTCTTGATACAAATTATGTTGAAGGATGCCATCAATAAACTGACAGTCCCAGGGGCAATGAACGCCATCTGGAGACACTGTAGGTACATATCCCAAAGCAGTGGGAATATTTTTCATTCTAAGAACAACGGAACCAACAGGCCCTTTTAAACCATTCCAGTTGCATTTATCCCAAGCAGAAATGGCATTGCTTGCCTTAATCTTTGTACGGGCAGAACCATTCAAACTGCAGCCAGTTTTACTGGGGCTCAGATGCCTTAGTGGGACCTCTATGTGTAGTTTTTGTACTTTTTATTGGCAATTTGTAGAGGACAAGATTCCCAAAGCTAGTATTGTACTGGAGTCTGCTTTTGTCTTTCTCCACTTCTGCTCCAGGGGTTGTCAACAGCTCAGCTCTTGTATCACTCTATTACGGTACTATTTTTCAAATATTTTTCTTAAATGTTGCAAAAAATATTTTAAAGAATATTTGAATCTACTATTCTACAGTAGAGGCACCATAAGTACTGTAAATAAGACTTTTTTTTAAAATCACAAGTACAATAGATATACTATGTATATAGCATAGAAGATAGCTACTGTATGCTGAAGAGTAAATTTCCCTCTGTCTCCCTGCAAAATGTAAGAGAAAACGCAGTGATACTGGCCATTACTTTGACCTGATCTCAGTCTGTCAGACTATTTCAGGTTTATATTGGTGCGCTACAATATAAAATGCACTTACTAGTCAGTAGGATCAATATACACCTTCCTCAACACTGCTGAATTATGTTCTGGAATTGATTCTGGCTGCACGCATGAGATGTTACCGACTTCATTCTCAGTTAATTATATACTATTTTCTTTCTAAGAACCGAGGTCCTTCAAATCCAGTCAAATACTAACATGCAGCCTTGTCTTTTAGCTAAAATGACTATGCATCCTTCTGAGCATAAAAACAAACCCCATTATTTGAAGTTAATAATTCACAAGGAGAATTTTCCAGATTCCAATTCTAGGTGACAGATTTTTTTTTTTTTTCGGAGCTGTTGCAGGCTATGGGCAAACCTATGAATGCACCAACTCCAGAAGATAGATCATACTAATGCTACCCTGCCACCTATTTTAATGATATATAATGCATTAAGCAGCCGGCAGCTGTGTTTATATAGGGAACTGAATATATCAAAGCAAAAGACGCCAAGGGACAAATAATGAAAAAAAAAACATGTTAAATAAAAATTGCCAGCTTCCTTTGTTTACATCAGTGTTCACTTTGCAACGATTTTCCTTTTAAAGTATAATTAGACAAGATTAATAATGTAATGGCTCTTTCCGAAGACAAATTAATGGTTTTAGGCATTTCAGGACTGTATTTGTTTCAGATATCAGAAAAAGGATTGGCTGTCACCCCAGACTGCTACAAAAAATGTACGGTATATAAGGAATGAAAATTGTTGTTATATTAGTCCAGATTCACCCACTCCAATGAGGGACTGCTCATTTGACTATAACAATCCTGATTTGTTGGAAACTATCCGCAAAAATATGAACATACAGTAGAACCCCCATTTAATTCCTCTGATTTCAAGTTTTCCCTCATTTTACATTGTTGTTTTGTGGTCCCACCTATATATTTTGCATAATACATTTCCATGATTTTACATTTTCCTGGATTTTACAAAAAATGTTTCTGGTCCCCTGAAAAACATAAAATAGGGGTTCTACTTTATTCATCCTTTGGAATGTAGTTTATAGTGATAGTCGAATTTATTCGCCTTGGGCGAATTCGCAGCGAACTTGCGCGATTCGCTGCCAGACAAAAATTGTCGCTGGCGTCAAAAACGTCCGCCGGCGTCACGAACTAGTATACAAAAATAGCTAGTAATTCAAATTTTTTTTACTTCGAATTTTCACTTCTACCCTTGATAAATATGCCCCTAGAACATTAAACAAACCCTACACCCTGGTTTTGCTCCAAATAATGAAAAATTATATCTTAGTTGGGATCAAGTAACATAGTAAAATAGTAAGTACAATAAACTGTTTTGTTATTACAGAGAAAAGGAAATAATTGGATTATTTGAATAAAATAGAGTCTATGGGAGATGGCCCTTTCATAATTCATAGCTTTCTGGATATTGGGTTTCCCTACCTGTATACTGTATATATTTTGGTTGGGGACTTTGTCCCAATTAAAGTATGGACATTTGGAAGGAAATGCAGATACCCACTACTATTATTTTATAAAAATGAAAAGAATTAGCCATTTTCCTTTTTTCTGTTTAATATAGAGATGGAGAAGAAGACCTCAGGGCAGTATATGTCATAAATGACTAGGCCCCTTGGTTGCTTGAAGGAGATGATGCATACAGTATATCCTGCTGCACTGAGGCTGCCTGAATTGCTGAAGATTGATTGCATTCCTGTATGCAGAATTTCGGAAGCATAGTATTAGCTAAGCATACAATGTATTTTTGGTGCCAGAAGCATAGAGAAATGATGGACTCTTCCAAGGTCAAATAGATAAGGCATGAGAAACTCTCCCTTTGTGGCTGGATTCAAGTACATGTGGATTGAGCTATTTTATCAGCTTAAGCAGAGATGAGAGGGTTACCAGTAAGCATTCCAGCATGGCGGCTTCAGTAACGATTGCTTGTAATATTTTGGGTTGCTAGGTAATGGCAATACAAACTGATACAAGCGTTGCTATAACCAACATTGAGTCGATTTTCTCTGAGGTCAAAACTATGTTAAAGCAAAAATATCAGAGAGGGTTACCGGGTCCCTGTACAAACCAGGGAGACACATGCATTGACGTCACAATTTGCAAACAGTGGTTTGCAAACAGCCCTGTTAATCATAAGATGGTTGCGACCTTGATCTGCCTATAACTAGCTACTTTCTCTGAGCCTGCTCTACAGAAAAATAAAGGAAATAAAACTGAAGTTTTTAAAGCATTATGTATAATTTGATAAATGTGATATTTCACCTGAAGTTCCCAGCAAATGGGATTCTTCCCTCCCAACCACATTAAGCAAGTTGAGATTATATGATTTAGGAAATAAAGGTTATTTAGTTGAGAAAGGAAAATAAGACTAATTAACTTAGCAGCCACACAGATTAATGATATTTTGAATTAAAATGGGGGCCTTCCAGTGCCCTTCAACAGCAGCAGCTAAGTATGCTGTATCTCTTGTATCCCTTTATTTCAATGCCATTTGCTTAATAGCCTCCTTACTTACTGCCATTGTGCTGGATATAATACAGATCAAACACTGGGTGTCCCAAACAATGCCAGATGGTTAGATTTTCTAAGATGGGTTCCTAGAGGTTCAATTGATTCCAATGAATGAAATATAATATAAACCCTTTTGAGATACTCATCCCAAAAAAGTTCAACATTTTTGAGCCATTTAATGCTAGAAATCATCCAGTTTAGAAAATCTATCCATCTGGGATGCTTCTTGTTCATTCATTTATACAACAGTTCATTTATAAAAAAAAACAGCACTGTCTGCCATGCTGTTTGATAGTTTCTTCTTTTGGAAAAAGATATTTACAGGAACTGATCTGTATGGTTTGCTAACTCTATCGCCCATAATTCCATGGTTTAATTCTGTACCTGCTAAATTGTGGCCGCGCCACACAACATTGGTGCTTCCGAGAATTATTGTCTTATTCCAGGCAAGGTGCACTGAAGGTAATCTATCATGGACCAAGGTAGGCTTACAAGATTACTGTTATATTATTATATAGAAAAAGAAAATAATTTAAAAAAATTAAGACCCTTTGCTTAAATGGACTGTAAGAGATGGCCTTCCTGCAATTCAGAGGTTTTGGCATAACTGGTTTCTGGAAAGATATATATATAGTAAATAAAGTAGAGCCTATGACTAAGAGCCCCCAAGGCATGAAGCGCATAAGGCTTTGCTGAGATGTTTTTTCGCTAAATAAACACTTAACTACATCAACTCAAGAAACGTGGTCTGGTTTGTGCCAGCCCTTTATTATATACTAGTGAATAAAGTACCCCCTATTGTAAAAGGATATTATAAGTCACCAAGGAGTTCCATGGCCATAAAAAAGCACAAGGCCGAAGGCTGGGAGCTTTTATACAGGTCATGGAACTCTGAGGTTACTTCTAATATCCTCATATTTTCCAACAAGGGGTACTTTATTTATTATAATACACAAGTTTTAGTGAGTCATGTGATAAAAATGACATCACTAAGTTCCGTTTATAACTGATGACATCACTAAGGATATAATTCACAGGATATTCATGACTTTTGTGTATTATAAGGATATAATACACAAAAGCCATGAATATCTTGTAAATGATATCCTTATAAACGGTGAGTTCTGATGTCATCAGTTATAAACGGTGAGTTCTGATGTCATTTCTGTCACATGACTCACTGAAATTTGTGTATTATAATAAATAAAGTACCCCCAGTTGCAAAATATGAGGATATTATAAGTTACCTCGGAGTTCCATGACCTGTATAAAAACACTCGGCCTTCGGCCTCGTACTTTTATATGGTCATGAAACTCCTCGGTATCTTATAATATCCTTATATTTTACAAGAGGGGGTACTTTATTCACTATATAATTTGTAGGATATTCACGGCTCGTGTATTAAACACTATTTATATAGTGACTATTCTACCCCTTATTTTAAAATATAAGGATAATTTAGGTCAATGCCAAATGCTCATGGACCGCCAAGGTGACTTCTCAAATCCTCACATATATATCTACTGCACTTAGCATAATCCATATATTGCAATCCTTCCTCATACTCTGAGCAATGTAATGTATTTGCTGCTACATATACGTCCATTGTACTTTAACTTGGCGCCGTATGCAAATTAGGCATCACTAGCATAACATCGTTAGCGCAACTTTGCAAACAATCGGTAACTTGTGCGCAACTTCGGATCTTCGTGAATGTGTGCAGCCCTGGCGAATCTACGGCTGGCGAAGTGTGGCAAAGTCACTACTGCCGCAACTTAGGAGGTAAGTAAATTTGCCCCATGGCGTTATTAATATAGAAAATATCTTACCTTTTCCAAAATGTCGTTAAAACTAGTAGACATATGATATAGTCAAACAGAATGACATCATACAGGTTGCAGGGATACAATGGTCAATAGAAACAAGACTTGGAGCAAACACACCCAAGTATATCAAATGCAAAATTAGAAAAGGCATCTTTGTTTTGTATATGTTTAACATGATATTGTATTTACAAAATGGCATCAGGTTCTATATACGGAATATTTTTATGCTCTTGATCATGGAGTCTAGGACGGCTGCACTTTATTTATAGTCCTTTTACTGCCTCTCAATAAAATAAATTTAGCATTGCAGTTTGATTTGACTTGTGGTGCTGCAGGGCCTGCTTTCAAGACTATAGAAAGATATGCATTGACCATCATATTAACCTCGGCTCATCAGTCAGAGCAGGGCCAGGTTTTCTACTTATTGCGCAGTTATGAGTTGAGGGCCACGTGGGAAGCCTCAGAGCTCATGCAAGTTCCCTTGCCACTTTGCCCATCCTCGCTTCCAGCCTCATCCAAGGTCTTTGGCTTCATGTGATATATTTGCTCCTGACTTTAATTAACCATTTTAGCCAAGATTAAAATCTATTGATTTTTTGTGTTTTTTTTTTTTTTTTCTGAAGTGTTGTAATTCTGTGTAGCATTTCTCAGCGCCTGGAGGGTTATAAAAAATAAAGTTATTATTGTAGTACTTTGGCCAGGTTAATCTGTGTTTTTTCCCCTCACAAAGCATGTAGTAAGATGGTACACTTTATTTAAACTTGATTCCAGTATGTTCTTGCTTGATAATGGAGAGCGGTACAGAGATCTACTTATATTGCCTAGTTTTTCACCCAGGAAACGATATACCAAAAGAAGTCAAAAGATTGTCCTTTGGGTTGCTGTTAATATGTCTCAATTCCTCAGCTAGCAGTATACCTCACACGGCTCGTTTAGGACCACAAGTGCGATTGCACTAAAATGGACTAATTGGGTGCCGTATTGACACTATTCATTAAGGGGCATATTTATCAAAGGTCGAAGTTCGAAGTTAAAAAAAACTTCGAATTCAAAAAGACCAACCGAATGGAGGTCGAAATATTTTGAGGTCTAAGTGTGCAGAATTCGGTCTACTTCAAATTGTACGATCGTACTTCGATTAGAAGTTTTTCTAACTTCGACCTTCGATCTCCCAAACTCCCACAATTGTCTCCATACAGTTTGTAGGAGGTCCCCCATAGGCTAAAACAGCACTTTGGCAGCTTTTAGGTGGCGAATGGTCGAAATTTTAAAGAGACAGTACTTCAAAAAAATTCAACATTTCGAATTTCAACGGTTTTTTCAACTTCGAATTGAAGTATGACTATTCCCTAGTCGAAGTACACAAAAATAGCTCGAAATTCGAAGTTTTTCACTTCGAAACTTCACCTGCCCCTAAAAGTACTTGCGTCCAAACATGCTCCTTGCACTTCAGCAAAATTCTGTTGAGCATCATTGTGTCTGTTTTGCTTTTTGTGTTAAAATATTCCTATTGATGCAGAGGAACCCTTGAACTACTGGAACTGCAACCCTGGGCATATCTGTAATTCCAGGGTTCCCGCAGCTGGCTGAATCAATGAACGCAACTTGTGCCTAAACAATCACACACTGGCACAAAGAAGTGACACAATTCACCCTTTAACTATTAGCTACAAATTGCACCCAGTTCACAAAACACACACGGGCAATTGTGTTTACTTGTATGCTCCAGTTGGAGACAATTAGTTGTTTTGCTGTGGTTTTCTTGAATTATGGAAGACACTTAGGGGCCGATTCACTAAGGGTCGAATATCGAGGGTTAATTAACCCTCGATATTCGACTAGGAATTAAAATCCTTCGACTTCGAATATCGAAGACGAAGGATTTAGCGCAGATAGCTCGATCGAACCATCGAAGGATAATTCCTTCGATCGAATGATTAAATCCTTCGAATTGAACGTTTCGAAGGATTTAAATCCAACGATTGAAGGAATATCCTTCGATCAAAAAAAGTTAGCCAAGCCTATGGGGACCTTCCCCATAGGCTAACATTGACTTCAGTAGCTTTTAGATGGCGAACTAGGGGGTCGAAGTTTTTTTTAAAGAGACAGTACTTCGACTATCGAATGGTCGAATAGTCGAACGATTTTTACTACGAATCCTTCGATTCGTAGTCGTTGTCGAAGGTCGAAGTAGCCCATTCGAGGGTCGAAGTAGCCCAAAAAAACTTTGAAACTCGACGTTTTTTACCTTCGAATCCTTCACTCGAAGTTAGTGAATCGGCCCCATAACCTTGAAATTGAATACATTTGTCGAACACAAGAGACTGACTTTTTAAAGTCGACTATGGATAGTAAGTCAATACAAAAATGTATTTTGCCATATCCTCAAACTGTCTAAAGCAGAATTATTAACTTGTTATTTTAGAAATAGAAAAATATGAATATTACCAAGTTATATTTAAATTTAAGCAATGATTTATGCAAGTGTAAGCATAATTAGGTCATATGCAAGGCTTCAAACATGCAAAGAATAAATCCTAATATTTCATTTCAACGCAGGCTCTGAAGCAGTTAGAATTGGTAGTAATATATCTTGCGTGACCTAAGGTACTATATAAAGATTTAATAAGCATGTGAAATTCTTACAATAAACAGTACAACTAAGCATAATATACTGAAGTGAAATGAAGTGAAAGCACTGACCCATATTTTGTGTTTTGCTAAAACATCAGCATTTACATGTGTTTGCAAATATTTGGTTAAAACTGGAATCCAGTGTAACTGGGAAAATAGGCTTGAAAACCACTATATTGTCTATTAGACTATTGTCAACTGGAATTAGATGATAAATATGAAGTAGTACAGCTGTAATCCTCATTACTTCATAGGCTACAAATATGTCCTTCAGGAAAGAATAATTATGGAATTTTCATCTTATGATCAGGGTTCTCTTACCCTGAAAACGGATATCCCAAAAACTACAAATTAAGAGAAGGCCATCGCCCACAGGGTCAGTTTTAAGCAACTAATTCAAACACATTTTTTAAATTCCATTTTTTCTGTAATAATGAAACAGTACCTTGTGCTTGATGGTCACTTGCAGGAATCCATATTGATGTCAAAACAATCCAATTGTGGGTTATTTTTCTATGGTTTGAGAAAATTGTGGCAAAAATGTCATTTTTTATTTTTTTTCTGAATTTAAGATGAATATTCAACATTTATCAGTCAAATTAAATTTCTAAAATGCAAATAAAAAAAATTCAACAACTAAGTCCGAGTGAGCTTCAATTGAAGTCAATGTGTCACGGTCGGCACCCTACACCAGAACAGAAACCAAGCACCCTGGTCTTGGCTCGACTTCACCAGTTAAGTGACCGCCTTTGGCCTCGGGAGGAGCCCTCAGCTTACTCAGATGCCACCTGGACTTAACGAGAGGTGCAAGGTGTAAGTTCTGGCAGGCAATGGGGCACGACTGTTTACAAGGATACTGGAAGATAGGAAGCCACCAGGAACCGGCAGGCCGGGCCAGCACAAGCAGGTAGAATAATCAGACAGGCAAAAATCAGGATAGAGATAGCGTAGAATGGTCGATGGACAGGCAGAGGTCAGGATTGGAGATGTCAGAATAGTCACAGACTAGCAGGATCAAGATTGGAGAGTTCGGAGTTAACAGACAGGCAAAGGTCAGGATTAGACAGATCAGCGTAGTAAATCAGGCAGGCAAGGGTCAAACACGGTAGATCAATCAGGAATCACAAGGAATAGCACCCAGGAACAAGCTAATTTGAACCTAACAACGGGCAACTTGCTGAAACCTAAATTCCCCTTAAATACATTTGAATTTGGCGCCATTGCGCGCTGACGTCACACGCCAGCGTCACTGCGCCTTTAAGAACCGAGCGTGCGCTGCGCGCGCGCCTTAGGGGAAACCGTCACCAGGAAGAGAGCAGGAGCTGCGCAGCGGGCGTCCACGCCGAAGGAGCGGCGGTGGACCCCGCTGCCCACTAGACCACCAGGGTAAGTCCTGACATAATGGAAGCTGTATTTTCAACATTCAAGCAATTTTACTAACAAATGAAAATAACTGTGGCATTTTTATAAATTATCGGAAGTGCAATTTTCATTGAGGCTTAACATGATCACATTTTTCAACTGCAATTTTTTTTGTAAATATTCTAATAATTGAAAACAAAAATTGAGATCCCCCAAAAGCATTTGATGGAGTTTAGTCTTGATTTTTTTCACAGCTGGATTTGGAGAAAACTTAAATTCATGCTCGGCCACCCAGTTATGGTGATTTCAATTACAGAAAACACATTATCCTTAACAAATCCCAAATCTGCATTTAAAGAGAACCCACCCTGAGCCAGTGCCTAGATCCTGGTTCGTGCCTCCTTTGCCAAGTCTGCATCTGTTACCCAGTTACCCAATCACCTTCCCAACTATCCACTTATTTTGCCCCTTGTGCTCAGAGTCAAACCGCCCTCTAATAACTGTGGCAATACCCCCCCCAAAAAAAAAAACACCTAGGGACCACCATTGACACACAGCAACTGGTAAATTAAACCAAGGGGATATCTCAAAGTTCCTAGTCTGGCAATATAATCATCCAATCACAATAGAGGATGGTAAAGATGGACAGTTCTCCTAGCTCTGTCATGCCCTGCTTCCCTATGTTGCTCTACAGGTGATTGGCCTCCTAGGATTTTTTACTTTTGGATAAAGATTGTCTAGGCCTGCTCTGAATCAAACTCGCTATTAAACCATGAGCAGTTGAGTCTTGCTGGTATAACATCTCCGATTGGCAAGGATTGAATGGATCTGTCTGGAATCAAAATAGTTACACTAATTGACCTGATTTGAACTGGATAACAATAACAGGAAAGTCAGTTAATTAAATAAACCTTTATTTAAAAATAAAGCTACACTGTAATAAATGTTCTCTTTTGTACTTAATTGCTAAATAATAGATAATGGGGCCTGCACAGCTTGGTTAATGTGAAAAAACATCAGGTACCAGCTATAGTTACACATTATTCTTTAACTCCTTATAAACACTGACATTGGTATCAGTTATAAGGTTAATTGGTCTTATTATTAGTGTAATTATTGGGATTACCGCAGTGCTTCAGTCCGCAATTCAGCAGTCATAGTGACACCCGACTTTATACACAAAATGGTCTTTGAGGCTGGTTAAGCAGTAAAATATGACAGTATCTTCTTTTGTCACTTTGATTCATTGCCCTCGGGAGCAGTGTGTTTTTTTTCCATTAAATCATTTAAGGTCCATAAAGGGCACTGTGACCTTGAAGAGTCAAAAAGAGTCAATGAACAATGAGTTTATATTCAAGAATGATATTTTACACTCAACTCTGTGATCAAGAAATAGTGATGAGCGAATTTTTTCACCAGGCATGGATTCGTGGCAACAAAAGATGCCAAACTAGGGGGGTTGTGGATGCACAACTGAGGCCAATTTCAAAAAGTTTAAAGCCCTGTCTAAATAATTCAAGTAAATTTGCAAGTGCATGTAATTTCGAAACAGGGTTTTTTTGTTACAAAGTGATGATCATAATATTGATAAGCCACCATACCACATCAAGGTAAAACCCCACATGGTGGTCCCTAACTTATTTATCTCTAATCATAGTAAAAAAGGAATATTAACTCTCTGTGTAGTAACAATTCTTAATGTAAACATCTCCTGTGCCTTGGTTTCAAACTCTGTGCTAAATCCTCCCCCGCCAACTGCTGAGCGGCTTTTAAGAGGGAGAGACTGCCTTAACCAACGCCCATTTTAGAAAAGTAGAAGTCAGGTGTTGTAATTAAAAAGAAAGTAGAGTGATATGTGCAGTTGCACAATAGTGTGTATACATGTATAAGTGAAATGTGAAGGTGTGTATGGTAGTGAAAAGGGAAAAGTGTATGCGTATTTGGGAATGTGTATGAATGTAAGCATAGAATGAAAGAGTGTAAAGGAGAACTAAATGAATAACACAATAAGTGCGTGTACATAGAGAAGTGTCTAATGGGACGTTGGTTTTTTCACGGCTAGATCCTCCCATGCCGCTAGCATCTATGGCTTTTAACACTTATTGTGTTATTCATTTAGTTCTGCTTTACACTCTTTTATTCTATGCACGGTCAAGGGCCCTCCTAAGACATGTGCAATTAAAGCATTGTTGTAACTGTTGAAGATTGAATGCCTGATGGGGCATTTTATTGAAGGTTCTCTTGACAATTTTATCCATGGAATTATGTGACAAAAAGACCCAAGTTGTCTTTATTTAAAGGGGAAGTCCACTTTTTTGTACAATTAACTTCAACAAGTTCCCATTGCCAAAATAGGGTCTCAAATAAAATAAATGCTTTTTAGGCAAGCTATATAAAAAATTTTGCCTTGCTTCCTTGTTAGTGTTCTGTGCTGCACCCAAATCGATTAGGAAAATCCAGTTACCAGTCAAAGGAAAGGACTTTAGCAGGTTAGCTGCAGTAAATTTAATCACCACTGCCCGGAATATATTTTCTGCATCTAACCTGTCCTTCTTCTTTAATCTCAAATCCCCACCTCTACTACTACCTTGCAGAGATTAGCAGCACCAAATGGGAAAGGGCCAGGGCAACACCAATACTGCACATGTCCCTCCTTTCCTTGCTCTTTATCAGGAGCACCCAATGGCGCTCCTGTCTCCATCGGCACCACTTCCAAGATGGTGGCACCCACTGTCTCATCGCCAGCACGATGACATCACGCCTGAAAATTCTAAATAAGAAGACACCAAGGTCACTGGTTCAATGCCCAATGATAGGAATTGCTGCTTGTGTTCCTGGGTGTTCCTTAATTCATTCCTGATTGATTCCTAGACTTTTGACCTTGACTACACTTATTGACTTTGATTCTTGCCTCCTGCATATTGATCTACTGGCTGAATTCTGACTATGACTACTCTTGATCCCTATTGGTTACCGCTTACTTGAAGCTTCCTCCTTGGACTTCTCCGCTAGGAGCCAATAGGCCTCTGACACTCTTTGCATAACATGAATTACATTACCAGCCATGACTGGGGAGAAGGCAGTTCACATACTTACCAAGAGGAATCTGAGGGGATCAGGGCTGAGCCCTCTGGTAAGCGTTTCTTTAGAAATTTCTTTAGAAACTTTTAATGAATTCTAATTTTAGTAATGGGGCCATGTTAAAGACAAGATAAAAAAATGTACATCCCCTATTAGCAACTTCAATTTTAACTGTCTATGGTTATTTCTACTATCACCTGAGGTATAAGTACTTCTCAACAAAAATGCAGTCCTTTCTCGACACTGTTATGGGCAGGTAAGTACAGTAACTACATACAGTTTTTACAAAGTGATGGAACATCTTCCCAGAGCTGCACTCTATGGAGCAGAAAGTAATGATTCTGTCTGCTCATTAAAAGGCATATCTCGTTAATCCTTAGACTATATTATCAGGCATGCTAAAAATGACCATAATTCAAGAAGGGGAACATCACAAGTGCTTTAGGTTGCACATACAGGGGGCATGTTCATCAAAAGGCAGACTTTTCCACCTTTGGTAAATAAATACAAAAAATAATTTGTTTGTTTTTTGTGTTGAGTTTGTGTTATTTTAATAGGGTGAAGTTATCAGTAACCCAGTTTCCAGAAAAACACAGAGCCAACATGATCTCATACCACAGAGTGCTGTGCTTACAGATTTTAAATGTACATTCTACCATGACAAACCATTCCCTTGATACTGCGGCTGCATTTTTATAACCAATTCAGATATCTGAAGCATTTTTAACCTTCACTTATGTAAAAGATATTATAATTTGCTTAGCCAAGTAGATCTGTCACACTCAAAATAAACTCTCTGCTTTAAGATTTCCAGAACTGGAACTGGAAGTTTTTCAGCAGTCGTTTCTCCTATCAGCTTCAGATAAAACATATTATTACCATTTAAATCGTTTTTTTTTTTTTGGATAAAATGCATTTCATTTTATTAGGTTTGGCTGACGACAGCACAATTTCCCCTGACTTTCAATATGTGTCTGAAGATTTCTTTTGGTGAGGTTATCTGAAGGGTATTATTGAATAGGGTATTTTCTCCTTGTTGTGCCAAGGTGAACCACATAAACGCCTTCAATAGCTCTTAGCTATCCTCTTGTGAGACAGATTGCTAGGCTTCTGCTTAGCTTCACATACGTAAGTATGCCAGTCTTTGGGCCAGAGAATGACAAATTACCTTTCTGCCAATATCAGAGCCGGGACAGTTTCCTAAACAGCCTCCGTCAGATGGGCCTAATTAAACTATTAGCCAATGAGCAGGGTCTGATAGCTCCATTAGGAATCCTCCTGTGCTTAAATAAACAGTTCAAAATAAATAGTTTTCTCAATTAGAGTGCGATGCACGTGCTAATCTGTCCTTCTCTCTGCATTTGCAGATTTTTCTCTTAGCAACAAGAATGTGCCTACTTGTACTAATCAACAAAATCAAGAGCTAAATTAACTAGGTCTCTTATAGATGACTTGACAAACTATAGAGTACTGATTGCTATCAATAGGGGATTAGAATTGATGGCTTTCTTTGGTTGCAAACAAATGTATTTTAATACATGACGATTGAATTTCTGATAAATCTGATACAGGTATGGTATCCATTATCCAGAATTATGGCTAGGCCATTAAATCCATTTTAAGCAAATAATCCTTAATTAAAAAAAAAAAAAAATTCCTTTTTCTCTGCAATAGTGCCTTGTGCTTGAATCCATATTGGTGCCAAAACAATTCTATTGGGTTTATGCAGAGGTCCATTTATCAACATTCTCATTTTAGTGTTTCTCACTTTTAGTGGTTTTAGAAACCACAAACAAATGATATTTTTTTAAAAACACAAATGCCATGTCATTTATCCAAATATAAAGGTACAGAAACCTCTCGCTCTAAAAATACAGAAACCTCTCGCTCTAAAAATACAGACAATTACAAAAAAAAACCCTAAAAAACTCTAGAAGTCTGAATTGATTAAAAATGGTACAAGAGACTCATCTCAAAGCTCACATTTTTACAGTTTTTAAGAAATTTAAAAAAATGTTAGAGATTCATGAGAAAAATAGAGATTTGAATTATAGTAAATAAGCCCCTTAATGATTTTTAGTAGACTTAAATAAGAAGGAAAGCTACCAAGGCAGTTTTGCACCAAGGCACTGCCAATAGATTAGCCACAACAGTGCAAGCTACAATGACATTTTATTCTTTAGAATACTTTTCCATACCTGAGTAAACAGCTCTAGAAGCTCTCTCTGTTTGTTTAGGATAGAAGCTGCCATATTAGCTTGGTGTGACATCACTTCCTGCCTGAGTCTCTCCCTGCTCTCATAGCTCTGAGCTCAGATTACAGCAGGAAGGGAAGGAAGGAGGGGGAGAGGAGCAAACTGAGCATGCTCAAGCCCAAGCCCTAGAGATTTATGCTGAAAACAAGAAGTCTGATACAGAAGCCCATGTGTACACAATGAAAGGACAGAAATATGGTGCTTCTTTTGACAGAGGAATCAGAGCAGCATTACTTTGAGGGTTAACAGGTGTATTCATATAAAGCTTTCTGATAAACTTTACTTAGTTTTAACCTTTCCTTCTCCTTTAAGGTATGGTGATGGAAGAATACTCCAGGTCCCAATCATTCTGGATAATAAATCCCATACATGTATATATAGTTACATACATTTTATGTTATAGCAAGCAATATAATATTATGGTTTTATAAACATTTTTATGCAAGGCAATCATTTATACAACTATACGCTTCTATCTGCCTTGAGCAGTGATGGGCGAATATGTTCCGTTTTGCTTCACCACAAAATTCGTGAATTTCCAGAGAAACGGAAATTTTGACGCCGGCAACAATTCCGATGCTGCCAACATTTGACGTGCATTAGTCAATGGGCGTCCGTTTAACTTTTGCCGGCAACTACATTTTTGCCACCAGCGAAACGCGGAAATTTCCAGCGAATGCGCTCCCATCGAATAAATTCGCCCATCACTAGCCTTGAGAAGAATTAGACCTAATGCTATAGGACATGTCAAACAATGTCTGCAATGGTATCCATGTGTCCCAGAGGAAAAATGTCACTCTTCACTTCTAATTATTAACGATTGCAATAATAAAATATCCTATGATAGGTAACAGCCAATTCACTATTACCGTGCTGCTGGTTATAAAAGAAGCATGTTAACGCCAATGCTATTCTGTAATGCAATATTTAAACACAAGTGTATGTTTAGCAGTTATCCTTTGGCATGGGGCACTGCCAGTGACATGTCGACTGCTTCAAGATTTTACTTTTTTACTTTATCTTTCTGCCTTGAGCATTTTAATAATAAAAATAATATATACAGTAAGCATGTGTGTGTGTGTGTATATATGTGTGTATATATAGGAACCTTTATTTGGAAACCCATTATCCAGAAAGCTCCGAAATATGGAAAGGCTGTCTCCCATAGACTCCATTATAAACAAATAATCCAATTTTTTTACAATGATTTCCTTTTCCTCTGTAATAATAAAACAGTAGCTTGTACTTGATCCAAACTAAGAAACAATTAATCCTTATTCGAAGCAAACCCAGTTTATTGGGTTTATTTAATATTTACATGATTTTCTAGTATAAAGATTCAAATTACCGAAAGATCCGTTATTCAGAAAACCCCAGGTCCCAAGCATTCTGGATAACAGGTTCCATTTGTGATTTAATTTATCTGAATGAATCTTGCTAATAATAATAAACATTTTTTACCATAATTGTTACTGTTTAATTGTATATATTTTTTAATTTGGATAAGAGATAGTGATGGGCGAATTTATTCGGCAGGCGTGAATTTGTGGCGAATTTGCGCGATTCACCGTCGGCGAAAAAATTTGCGATGCCGGCGTCAAAAACAAGACGCCAGCGGCGTTTTTGCGAATTTTTCGGCGAAGCGAAACGGCGCAAATTCGCCCATCACTAATAAGAGAGAGTGGGCATTTTAACAGTGTTATCAAACAATTGTGACATCACTATATTTTAAGGAAGAAAATTTGATTAAAACTGAGAAGGAGAGAGTTCTAGTTTATCTAAGCTGTGTAGACTTCAGAGGCGCTGGTTGGGGCAACTGGCGAGTGGGTTAAATGGCAAAATAGAATATGAATAAAAGAGGCCCTAAACAGAAAGATAGGTGATACCACAATAAGACAGCCTCATTATTAATATGATTTCTATCTGTGTCACTGACCCCAACAACCAGCTAGCATTTTCAAATCCAAGAGGCAGAATTTATTGTTTTTTTTAAACACAGACGAGAAAGAAAAAAACAAATTGTCCTAGAAATCACAATCTCCATAATACTAAAAGCACATTTTAAGTTGAGCTGCTCTTTAAAGTATATAAACACCAGTTAAACAGCCATATGGTTACAAACAAGTTTACATAAGGCAGAACCTTGTAAATTTGTAGACCGAAAAATTTCTCTCTCAATGTCAAATGAAACAAGATCAGAATAGATTGTGACAATGCTGGCTCCTGATTCCTGACTGAACACATCTATCTATCTATCTATCTATCTATCTATCTATCTATCTATCTATCTATCTATCTATCTATCTATTATCTCTCTCTCTCTCTCTATGATCTATCTATCTATGTATCTATCTATATCCATTGCTCTCTCTCTCTCTCTCTCTCTCTCTCTCTCTCTCTATCTCACTCATATCTCTCTATCTCTGTATATGATCTATCTATCTCTCTATCTATCTATCTATTATCTATCTATCTATCTATCTATCTATCTATCTATCTCTCTATCTATCTATCTATCTATCTATCTATCTATCTATCTATCCATCTCTCTCTCTCTCTCTCTCTCTCTCTCTCTCTCTCTGTCTATCTTTATCGCGCTCTCTCTCTATATATCTATCTATCATCTATCTATCGATCTATCTCTCTATCTTATATTTCCATATATCCATGATCTCTCTCTCTCTCTCTCTCTCTCTCTCTCTCTCTCTCTCTCTCTCTCTCTCTCTCATATCAATCTATCTATTATTTATTTATTTTTCCATCTATCCATGATCTATCTATCTATCTATCATCTATCTATCTATCTATCATCTCTCTCTTTCTCTCTATGATCTATCTATCTATATTTCTATCTATCCATCTATCTATATCTATCGCTCTCTCTCCCTCTCCCTCTCCCTCTCTCTCTCTCTCTTTCTCTCTCTCTCTTTCTCTCTCTCTCTCTCTCTCTCTCTCTCTCTCTCTCTCTCTCTCTCTCTCTCTCTCTCTCTCTCTCTCTCTCTCTCTCTATCTGTTGTCTCTTTGATATTTTACAAATGATGAAACCATAGCTTGTTTTGAGTTTTCTTTATCCTCTCCTATTCAACCTTCTTGTGTATAGGGACATGGGGGGTCATTTATCAACACTGGGAAAATTTGCCCATAGGCATTAACCCATGGCAACCAATCAAATTGCTGCATTAATTGTTCTACTTGCAGCTGGCTTTAAAAAGCTAATCACTGATTTGTTGCTATAAGTAATTGCCCAAGGGCAAATTTGCCCAGTGTTGATAAATGAGCCCCAGTGAGTCTTAATTGTTGCCCTTTCTAAGACCCATTATGTGTAAATGGATGGTTTGCTGAAGCATTTTTAGTAAATAAACCCTACCATTTTCATGGTTATTTCTAATATTGAATTCTGAGTTTCTAAAATCTGTGAATTTCAGTTAATATGATGGCCAATAAACAATGGGCTGTACCATCTGTTCTGCCAACTTTGCTTTAAACAAGATCAGTGGCAGGACCACAAGGGTGGCACACTTGCCTTTTCCTATTCTGGTTCCTTCATCCGAATTGTGTAAACTGTCAGTCTTAACTATAAACAAGAATTAATTAAACTGTACTTAACTCTACATAAACTGTTGTTGTGCTGTGTGAATGAGCAGTTCTTCAAGAGTCATCACACGACACACCCCGTAAGTCTCACTTGTCTGCTCACAGTGTCGGACAGGAGGGGCGTAAGTCTTCTACGGAGACAGATTCTGCCGACAACATGGTTCTGTTCAACTGAATGAACTCGAGTACTGGTTAACAAAAACAGTGTGGAGAGTATGACATGTCAAATTAGCAGCTTTGCAAATCTCCTGTTAATTGTCAGCCTAATTAAAAAATTGTTAATTATAATGTTTATAACTTCAAATAACTGTTCAGCTATAAAGCATTGCCTGTCAGGTGTAAATGGGGGGGTTGGAGGGGGGGGGTTGAAGAGAAAAAAAATCAATCGACATCTGTTAATATATCAGAGGCAGTGCACTAAATTGAAAAATGGATTTCCTAATGCACTGTAAATCTGTGCTACGATAAAAGACCAATTTATTTGAACACCTGCTTTATAAATGGTAATGGGCATTTTAATGGCGCGCCCCAGGGCTCCGTCTGCTACAGAGGCTTAACACCTTTGTTGGTATCAAGGACTGTTTTGCTGCTGTACAATTCAAGGCATCCTCCATGTCAAATGCAGGGAACAGGCTTATTAACCCTGAATACCGAGCAGCGGCCATAGGTTAAACAGACTTATTTAATACTGATTATTGATTAGGAAACATAACATCTGCTTTTTTCACTCCACTTCTACACACAGGGGCAGATTTACATAGGATCGAATATCGAGGGTTAATTAACCCTCGATATTCGACTGCCGAATGTAAATCCTTTGACTTCGAATATCGAAGTCGAAGGATTTACCGCAAAAAGTTCAATCGAACGATCGAATGAAAAATCGATTAAATCCTTCGAATCGTTCGATTCAAATGATTTTAATCCATCGATCAAACGATTTTTCTTCGACCTACAAATTGTTACAAAGCCTATGGGGACCTTCCCCATAGGCTAACATGGCACCTCGGTAGGTTTTAGGTGGCGAACTAGGGGGTCGAAGTTTTTTTTAAAGAGACAGTACTTCGACTATCGAATGGTCGAATATTCAAACGATTTTTAGTTTGAATCGTTAGAATCGAAGTCAAAGTCGTAGCCGAAGGTCGAAGTAGCCAATTCGATGGTTGAACTAGCCAAAATAACATTCGAAATTCTAAGTTTTTTGTATTCTATTCCTTCACTCGAGCTAAGTAAATGGGCCCCACAGTGTCTGTAATAAAAAAAATCAGGCACACTATGGAGCTGCTTACAGGCCAAAATTAAAGGGCTGCTAAAAGCATGGGCTCATGTATTTTACGTCAATGATACAGTATCTGTCTTAAAGGCACAGTACAGGTGTGTGACCTATTATTCAGAATGCTTGGGATCTGGGGTTTTTCACATAAGGGATCTTCCTGTTATTTGGATCTCCATACACTATGGGGGATGAATTATTAAACTCATAGAACATTCGTTTTCCGAATTTAGCGAGAATTAACCCATTTTTTTGAAGTTACTTAATCCACAATTATTTTTTTGAAAGTGTAAAAACCATAAAATCTTCGAAATCCAAACGTACAGCAAGTAAAAGCTGTCAAGGTCATGTAGAAGCCAATGGAAGTTCCCTTCCTTCTCTTGCAAAGATCAGTCTTTCTTTCATTGTCATACGTGTTCATTAAAAATTTCTGTGTTTCAGTTTTGCGTTCATACTTTTTGTATTCTACATTATATGGGATTCATGGTATGAGGAATAGAGTTTAATTGTGGTTTCCAAATTGTCTAACACCACTAAAATTTGACTGTTAATACATCTACTTAAAATTAATTTGAACATCAAAAGCAATGGGATTGTTTTGCCTCTATTAAAGATATCTTAGTTTGGAACCAGTACAAGACACTGTTTTATTATTACAGAGAAAAAGGAAATCAATTTTAGAAAGCTGAATTATTAAAATTAAAATGGAGTCTATCATGGTACGATCGGACTGTCCCATCTCCCGACCTGCCACTAACCATTCCAATCAAATAAAGTAGTAAAAGAACAGATCAGCCGATGTTCTGCCCTTGACAGCAATCGTACGATATTTATGTCTGACAAAAGCTAGTGACAGTCTCCCACTGAAACCCGTACGATCGGCAATACACGCAGAGATATTATCGGCAGCCGAAAGAAATCTTTTAACTTGTCCGATCGACCAAACGACCGATCTCCACCGGACGAAAAATGTCAGGACTCTCCACACACGGTCCGAAAATCATATGAATCGTTTCGTACGATCAGATCTTTGCGTCTATGTCCAGCTTTAGTGATGGGCAAATTCGCACAGAATTTCCGTGTTTCACAGCCGGCGAATAAATATGACACTGGTGATAATTCTGATGCCAGCATCAATTTTGATGACTGCGAATTGCCGCCGGCGTCAAAATTCGCCGTTTCATGAATTTCACGGCAAATCGAAACTAGAAATTTCATCCATCACTAGATATTATCATATAGTTCTACCTGTATCAAATTAATAGCAGACTTTACTAAGGTACTGTATATTTGGTTGTGAGCTTTTAGATCTTTTCAATATAGTTTTAAGCAACAGATTGGACACTTTTTTTTTGATAGGAGTATGGCTTAAATAAAAGTTCCTTGTCAAAGAACAAAAGATCAGACAAAGCTCAGCTTACTAGTTTACAGATTTTTGGAGAAACACAAGACAAAAGAGATCATAATATAAAGATTTTGTTATTTCAATGCATATTTATCTTTTTCTCCTTCCCTCTCTGTAGGAACTTGTGCCAAGAACTTATTACAAGTCATATAAATAGCTCTCATTTAGTCAACTCTAGTGATGGGCGAATTTATGCGCCAGGTGCAAATTCGTGGCGAATTTGCGCGATTCGCCGCCAGCGAATAAATTTGCGAAACGCCCGTGAATTTTTTCGGGCAAATTTATTCGCTGGCGGCAAATCGCGTAAATTCACCGCGAATTTGCGCCTTGCGTCAAAAAAAATTTTGCCATCAAAAACGGGCACCGGCATCAAAAACAAGACGCCAGCGCAGTTTCGTGAATTTTTCGCCGCAAATTCGCCCATCACTAGTCAACTCGACTTCCCCAGGGGATCCCTTCTCATATGGTCTTTTCACATTCTGTAAACAACACTTTTGCACAGATAATTACCGTATGGTTTCAAACATGCTTTTTTCCCAATCACTTGTAACTATAAACTTCCTTCATTATGACTGCGGAAGACCATCGAGGGGACTGAAATCTATCATTCAGCCTCCCCTGGGCTCAGTGGCTTGAAAAGGTCAGTGTCTGAATCCAGAGAAAAACTAGATGAGAATTAATTCGTACACTGTAGTAATAAAACTGTGAACAATCACTGGAACTGTACGTCACAAAAATAACCCTGTGTTATTGGCATATGCTCAGCAACATGTAATTAGCGGTTGGCGAATAAATTTGCCCGGTGCAAATTCGCGACAAAATTCCATGTTTTGCTGCCGGCGAATAAATTCATAAAATGCCAGAGAAAATTTGATGGCATCAAAAAAATGTGGATGTGCAGCCGAAAATTCGCTGCACACTGTCCAGATGCCCATTGACTTTAATGTGCCGTCAAAATGAATGCGAGCATCAATTTTCAAGTTTCACAAATTTTTTACGAATTTTTTGGTGAAGCAAAACGAGAGAAATTCGCCCATCACTACATCTAATATGAAAGATCAGTGGAAGCTACTACACATTATTGTTGAATTCTGATGTTAACAATATTTTGATTTTGTGAACCCACTGGACGTAAATATTTTTCGACGGAGCAGATTTTTTGGCAGTGGTCTGTTAACAAAGGGAAGATGCCTTGGCTGTAGTCTTGTTGATGAAACACAATAAAGGCTTAGAAATACAGTAACTAGGGGTTCGTATCATCTCCTGAGAAATTTC
This sequence comes from Xenopus laevis, assembly GCF_017654675.1. NCBI lineage: Eukaryota > Metazoa > Chordata > Amphibia > Anura > Pipidae > Xenopus > Xenopus laevis. The sequence continues at coordinate 13,545,487 of NC_054382.1, forward strand.
ATGTGGTGGAATGCTCCAATAACGTCATATAGAAGCCCAATTATTAAAGGCTGAATATTATTGGTATTAGAACTTTTTGAAACCACAATTAAACTCATTCCCCCATATGTAATAAAGTTTGCCCAGGAGCAGTAACCAGTGGCAACCAATAAGATATTTGCTTTTAAACAGGTGACCAGAAAATGCTGCCGTCTTATTGGTTGCTATGGGTTACTGCTCCTGAGCAAACTTTATTACGATTTTCTCAAAAACGACTAATGCCAGGAAAGTTACTAAAATATCTGATAAATACAAAAAACCCGAAAAATATTTGACATTTTTGGATAATTACTAGCAAAAAAACTCCCAAAAAAACAAAAACCTCTAAAAAACTAAATGACTAAAAAAAGGTCCAATTGGATCAGCACAGCACCCATTGGCTTCTATAGGACCTCGACTGCTTTTATTTGCCAAAGAAATTTTATAGAAATAAAAAAACACTATTTTTTTTAACAGAAAAAAAGAAATCCAAATGTTAGTGAATTGGTCCCATGTTTGAAGGACATGTTATTTTTCTGTGGATGGAATTTGCAGACAGGTGATAAATGAACCCAACTATTATTACACTGATTTGAAAAAATGTCCTTTAATCAAATATATAAATAAATATAACCAGTGAGTCCAGGGCCATATTTATCAGAGAGAGAGATAAAAGAAAACATCAGCTGTGAAATTATTCAGAAAATTCTTAGAGATTAAAATATATTTGATAGCATTAATAGGATTGATTTCCTGTAGAATTTTCCTACTTTGATAAATATGCCCCATCTGTAAAATGTGGATCTTCCTAAGTGTCTGATAATTACAGCAAAATGGCATCAATTTTAATTAGCTTGGAGTATAGTTTTGCATATGTATGTGTTCATTAGCAATGCCTGGGGTTATATAGTGGCAGTTTTTAGCAGTAGCATATTGAATTAATTTCAGCAAATTTTAGATTCGATTTTCTATGCATTCTGTTTATTAATATAGTGATACATGTCAGAGTCACGCCGTATTTCTACACTAAGATAAAAACAGGCACACTCTCTAAAAAAAACAGGAGTACACTTTACACTTTTTATTACATTATTCTAAAATATGTTCCCTTAGGCTGTGGATATCGGATAAATAAATGATAAATGGTAGAATATTCCTGATTTTCTCTTTTTCTTTATATTCACTTCCATGAAGTGCAACTGATTATCTGGAAACCAAAGTTTCTTTATTCTTGACAGAGCTAAAGTTTAAAAAGGGACCCATTTAAATGAATGTGGACTGGGTGTCAAAATGTGTTTGAGACCCTTGAGGGTTGCAGCACTAGGTGCTAAAATTAGTGCAGAATTGTGCTCATTTAAGTGCCTGAAGCAAATGCTCTTTTGCCTGCTTACAGGCCTGCTGTGCACCTATTTGCATAAGGTGCAAGTATCAACTGAACCCTGCAGCTAGCCCACTCCTTGACCAGGTGAGAATCCCCACTTTTGGGTTATTGTTTTGTACAAAGGGTTCATTCATGGGGTTAAGGAAGAGAGAAATCTTTGGAAGTTTGTAGAGGGGGGAGCTGCTCTGGATATAGTTTATTGGCTGAGAGTGAGGCTGCTGTGGGGGTTAAATGGTTGGCAGATAGAGGGGCTGATGTGTGTACAAAGTTATTGAAGAAAGGCTTCTGTGTGTGGGAATTCATTGTTATAGAAAGGGCAGTGTGTCCCTCAACCTGTCAAGCAGTGGTCATTCTGCGTAAATTTACTACAGCAAGTGGAAGGGTCTAGTGTGGCTTCTTACATGATCACATGATGGCAGCCTTGTATACTGCCATTGCCATTGGTACTGTATCTGCACTCATAGATGCCATCAACTTGCCCTTGAATATGACACTGGAAAAAGGCATGCTTTGGCTAGACAGTAGAAGAATAGACGCAACGTAGGGCAAATCCTTCAGTTAATGGATATACCAGAGAGAGAAGTAGTAACCTCTGATGTATGTTGGGGAATTCACAAAGTTCGTCAGGTAAAATGGGAGAGCCACAGTTAATTGCATGCACTAAAAATTATGATATAATTGGTATAACTGAGACCTGATGGGACGAAACATGTGACTGGGTTGATATGAAAAGACATGCTTTTAAGGCTTTCAAGTTAGCTGGGAAAGCTGAAATGTTTACCGGGTACAAGAGTCAAGTCAAGAGTCAAGTCAAGAGTGAGTTTATTGTCATTTCATCCATATATGTTTGTACAGTACACAGCGAAACGACGTTCCTCTAGGACCATGGTGGTACACACAGTATAGGTGTACCGGACAACAGACAAAAAGTGCAAGTACAAAAATATGCAACTCCTGCAAGACAGGGCAGCGTAGTGCAGGGATAGGACAATACAGTGCACACTCAGCAGATGTAATACAATGAGGCCAATAAATCATGACAAAACAAGATAAAATTGAAATGGAATAGGGTATTGCTGTGAGAAGTAAAAAGAATCCAAAATTATTTTTTGAATACGTAAATAGTAAAAAAATTAAACAAGAAGGGGTGGGACCTTTAATGTCAGGGGGGAGTTGGTTGATGATAACAGAGAAAAAGCAGAGATTCTGAACTGTTATTTGTTGTCCTTATACACAACTGAGGAACCTACTAATGATGGTTTTCTTCTTAATTCTCCCAATTCTAGTAATATAACAACAGATCTGTGGCCCACACAAGAGAAAATTCAAAAGACTTCTAATATCCTCCTGCAGTTGAACCGGGGACCTGACAAAGTGAAAGGTGGTTGTTAGAGGCAGAAGACTGAGCCGAGACTGGGAACTTGGGGATTGTTCCGGGTTTGGGATACCTATTGTTACAAGACTAGAACATGTAAACATAAACAAAGGTCTGAGAACGGGTGGTATTCATCCCAGGGTATTAAACAAGATTAGCTCTTTATTTAATTTTTCAGGATCAACTGTGGTGCCGCTATTCAAAAAGGATCACATTCTCTGCCTCAAAACTATAAGTCAGTAAATCGGATATCAGTGGTAGGAAGGGGTATTACGGTATAAGATACTTGGCTCCATTGCAAAAAGTAATACTATGTGTTTGTGCCAGCATAGTTTTATGCACAACAGATCCTGCCAGACTAATTTAATTGCCTTTTATAAGGAGGTGAGCAGGAACCATGACTCACGACTGATGGCAGTGGGTGTAATCTACTTGAACTAAAGCTTTTGATACAGTACCACACAAAAGGTTAATGGTTAAATTAAGGAATGCCATAGTATTTGTACTTGTATACAGAACTTGCTGAAGGATAGATTACAAAGAGTGGTGGTAAATGGCACATTTTCTAATTGGACCAGTGTTGTTAGTGTAGTACCGCAGGGCTCTGTACTTGGTCCTTTGCTTTTCAACTTGTTTATTTATGACCTGGAGGTGGGCATTGAAAGTACTGTTTCTATTTTTGCTAATGATACTAAATTGTGCAAAACTACAGTATAAGTTCCATGAAGGATGCTGCCACTTTGCAGTGTGATCTGAATAACTTGGAAAACTGAACAACAAACTGGAAAATGAGGTTCAATGTTGATAAATGCAAGGTTATAAATGCAAGTTATACACTAAATGGCAGTGTGCTGGGAGTTTCCGTAACTGACAAGAATCTAGGGTTTTTTTTGTAGATAACAAGATGTCTAATTCCAGGCAGTCTCATGCTGTGGCCACTAAAGCAACTAAAATTCTGTCTTGCATAAAAAGGGCATTAACTCAAGAGTAGTGATGGGCGAATTTATTCGTCAGGCGCAAATTTGCATCTAATTGTGCCCGTTTCACCGCTGGCGAATAAATTCACGAATTTGGCATGAATATTCACAGGCGTCACAATTTTGATGCCACTTCAAAGTTTTTTTTGACACCGGCGATGGTTCCGACAATAAACGGATGCCCATTGACTTTAAAGTTGACGCCGGTGCCCTTTATGATGCCGGAGAATTGTCAAATTGTCAAAATTGTTGTTTCGCCAGTTTCGCTGGACAAATTCGCCCATCACTACTCAAGAGATGAAAACATACTTTTGCCTCTTTATATGTCCCTGATTTTGGGCTTTAGTCCTTAAGAAGGATATAAATGAATTGGAGAGAGTGCAGAGACGTGCAATGAAAACTGGTTAAAGGGATGGAAGATTTAAGTAATGAGGGTAGACTGTCAAGGTTGGGGTTGTTTTCTCTGGAAAAAAAGACACTTGCGAGTGGACGTTTACTCTCTATAAGTACATTGAATGGCATTATAGACGGAATGCAGATTTTTTTTTCCTTAAAATAGATCACCGCACCAAAGGCCACCACTTTAGACTAAAGGAACAGAACTGCCGGATGATGTTGTGATGACTATTTCTGCTAATGCCTTGAAAAGGGGCTTGGGTAAGTTCTAAGACAAGTATAATACTCAAGGCTATAGTGATGCTAAAATCTACAGTTTATATAGATGTGTTATATATAGTTTATGTGACTGTATGGGGGATCTGTGTGAGTGTGTATGTATGGATGCTGGATTTCAGTTGGAGGGGTTGAATTTGATGGACTTTGGTCTTTTTTCAACCCAATTTAACTATGTAACTATGATGGTTTAAGGGTAGTTCAGTTGAGAGTTGCCAGAGGTTGCAGCAAACTAAGAAAGCCTTTGAAAAGGACAATTTTTGTCGACAGAAAATTAATATGCTAGTTTATTAAATATGCAGCATGACCTCTACTGGATTAAAACAGCATTCAGTATGATGAGAGCTGCTAAAATCCATACTAGATGCCTTGTGTGAGCTATATAAACATCATTTCCAAACTTCAGTAATAATGAAAGTCTATCGTTTCAGATTACAAATCACATTGGTACTAGTGCATCTGAATGGTGCACACAGGAATCCTCCACATATCAATCTTGTTATGTCCTTAACAAAAGTTTATGGAGCATTGCCGTACAGCATTTCTGCAATTACACACACAGCCAAAACCATTGTGTTAAACAGCCAAGTATATAAACTGCTCAAGCACCAGATAATAACATTGCCACAAATGTAATTTATCTGATTTGTTATCTTACTATTTTTAATTTTATATCCTCTAGACAGTTTTTATGAATTTGAAATATCGATTTAGCATTTACTAGGGCACAAGCATAACGCAGGGTATAGCAGAGAGTCAAAATTAGATTCATGCCAATGGATGTGGTACAAGGGTGCACCTTAAACTGGCATAACTTTATTAAATATATTAATATACTTAAAAGAATGTAGCTCAATAAACTTTTTGCCAAACTTTGCTTTTTTATATAACATACATGGGTTATTTCTAAAATTCCAAAATTTCTCATTGTTTTCTTAAAACCACTCCAATCAAACTCCTGCGCACTTTTTTTTTATCAATACATTTTCACGAAAAAAATCTGGTGCGGGAAAAGACTCAATAAAATTGTGAAAAAAATCCAAATCTTGCAATTTTTTCAGATTTGTCTCTGAAAACTGTGTCTTTTTCAGATATGTCGCTGAAAACTGCAATTTTTTGTTTAGGATTATCGCCTGAAAACAACAAAATCTTCAGATTATTGAACAAAACCCAGAGTGGATCAGAATTTTTTAAAATTCTAAATGGGACATCATAGCAGGTTTGAAATGGAGTACTTTTTTTAACACCATCGTGGTTTAATGAATAACAATAAAATTGAGGGTTTTTTTCTATGAAAAAATTGTGTTTTCCCCTTTAAAAGTCAGACCAGAAAAAAAACAGACTTCAATAAATAACCCCCTATGTGATGAGGACTCAGACTCCTAGAAAATGCAAACCCAACTCTACAACATGGGGCCGATTTACTAACATGCAGATTTGTTTTCCCACAAATCATATCTTTTTCTTTACAAATTCAAGCTTTTTTGTATTTCGCTAAAACTCAAAAAATTCAAGATTTATGAAGTGTAAAAACCATGAAATCTTCTTATATAAAACTGTACCAAGTAAAAGCTGTTGAGGCCCTATAGAAGCAAATGGGAGCTGCGTTGATCCTATTGGACCATCTTTAATCAATTCTGACTGTTAGAGACTTTTTTTCCCTAGTACTTATCTGGAAACTCAATTTTTTTGAAGTTTTAGAGAAATTCATATATTTTACACTTATGCCATAGTAATTCCTAAATCAATATTTCAGCATTTTTTCACATTCATACTTTCTATATTCAGATCTTTTAATAAATTCCATGGCAACTGTAGTTTTAGAGGAATAAAGCTTAATCCTAGTTTCAAAACCACTAAAATATTACCTTGAATAAATAGGCCTACATGTGTTTCCTTACAACTATTACTTCCTCTTTACAAAGAACTAGGCACCACACCAATTTGAAATCTGCAATAAAATTATACAATATAAATATGTGTGTATTGTAAGGAAACGTGAAACCCCAGGGGAATATCTGGATTCCTGTTATTGTTAGTTCTTCTGCCAATAATCATCCTTGGCCTTGAGCATGCTCCTCTGCTACTTGAGTGCTCCCATGTTTTACTGCAGATCTTAATGCATGATAATTAATAGACTCCAATTGGAGGGGTGTGTGGGAACATAACATACAGTACTCAGAAAAGGCAGAGCCAAGAAAAAGTCCCACAAGTGATTCTTGTTCAAATTTGTTCATCTCTCAATAAAGCTAAATCCTGGCCTAATACAATGCAGAGGACACTTATGGTTTCACAACACAGCAGTTTTGATGTCTGAACCAATTCATCAGTTGAATGTGGAGGTAACATCACCTGTCCCCAGTAAGAATTTTTTTTTCAACTATTGCTGAAATACAAGTGCTGCAAAACATGGTGATTGCTACATTACGTGATGACATCTTCTTGGAATGAGGTGTTGGTCTTCATGGCATATTGAACAGTTTATTTTCCTCAATAGGACATGATAAACAAGCTTCAAATATACACTTTCTTCTTCTGATTATATTATGTCAAGGATTAAGTCTTTATTGAATGAAGTGGGTTTTTTGTTAGTACAACTCTTGCTTTTCATCATGGTACTTTATGTTTAATAAGCAGTTGTAAAAGAACTTTAAATGGAAGCTTAATCTCAAGCCGTTGTGTTGTGTTTAGAAGAAGCCACTGATAAGCTGAGCTCTGAATAGCTAAAAAAATCTGGCAAGACTCATATTTCTCTTTTTCTCCTTTCACACTAAATTACACATTAGCTATAATTTCTTTGCAACCTACGAAATATCATTCTTTAACAGTCAAAATAAATTAGAAAACCTAATAGACCCTAGAAGGCCTGCTTTCTTTATCCAATAAAACTAGGTGAATGTTTTATGCTTCCATATTAGTGTCATTCATTTCATTTCCACTAATGAAAACTAACAGCTGGCTAAGCATAAGCAGAGAACAATATCCCAGATAAGCAATTAAAAAAAGGTGCAGTTGAACTGCAAAATAAATTGCTATGGCTCCTGAAATTGGTGTATATTAATATCTATACATGAGCCCATATACCTCTGTACACTATTCACTAATATAGTCATTATCTTGCTACAAAGCTGCAGTACTATACAATCATGCAGGTATAATTAAGCTCACAGCCGCACAGTGATGTATTAACCTGCATCTCTTATTATATACAAGTTAAATTGAAGCCTACAGAGGAAAAGCATTGTGAGCTCCAGAATACAAACTGCTTTATAAGAGTATTTATAAACAATAAAAAATACAGTGGTTGGTCTACAAAAGAGCTGTCTAACTTTAACAATGTAGACAGTCATAGTCATGGGGAACCAGGAGCCAACAGTGCCCATAAAACCCCAACACACCTCAAAACCTATCCAGTTGATGAGTATGGGTAGACACTAGTAGCTAAGGAGGATTTAAACACCGATAAATAAGACTCTAGTTGAATCATGATGGCAACACCTTGTAATCCTTTCCCAGTCATTTGATCCCTACTGACATTGTGTAACTATGAGCCTACTTTGTAGAAGCAAAGTTGTTAAAATTGGAGCCCTCTGAATGCTAGAAGTGATATATCCTTGTGGATTTACAGCAGAGAGCTCGGTGGGAGGGCAAAGCAATTAGAGAAACATACAAGAGGCTAGGGCCTTGGCACCTGCATGAGCTGTATTATCCATTACCACCCTAATGTGTCTTGATTCCAGTGAAGAGATCTAAGCTATACACATCATACATAGGTGCTCTAAAAACTCTTATCTTCTCTTCCTTTGTTCCTATAATAAAAAATACTATTTTTGAAATTGTTCGGTGGCACAAGGGTTATTAAGTTACTGAGAAAGAACATTAGCTGTAAGACTAATTAGTGGGATGGCAGATTAGTAGTAGATTGCTCAGAAGTATGGTACAATGAAGATATTGTGCAAAGATTAAGCTATTTAAAGTTATCCGCTAGGTTTACTGATTAAAACAGGTTTGGATAAAACTCACCAACAAAGAATGCATAGCGATGTGTAAGCGCTTTAACAAATAGAAATCTATATTATAAAGGCATTAAAGGGGGTGTTTGAGTTAACTTTTAGTATGATGTAGAGAGTGATATTCTGAGACCATTTGCAATTGGTTTTCATTTTTTATTATTTGAGGTTCTGGAGTTATTTAACTTTTAATTCAACAGCTCTCCAATTTGCAATTTCAGCAGTCTGGTTGATAAGGTTACCCATGCATTGATTTGAATAAGAGACTGGAATATGAATAGGAGAGGCCTAAATAGAAAGATAAATAATAAAATGCAGCAATTAGGGATGCACCGAATCCAGGATTCGGTTCGAGATTCGGCCAGGATTTGGCCTTTTTCAGCAGGATCCAGATTCGGCCAAAACCTTATGCTCAGCCCAGTGTCGGACTGGCCCACAGGGATACCAGGAAAACTCCCGGTGGGCCCAGGGGTATGTGGGCCTCTTGCTTCTAACCATTTGGCCTATTTCATGGTCATTCCCTGTTTCTTTATGGGAACAAAGAGGCTTAATAATGGAAGAATAGTATGTAGAGAAACAAGACTAGGAGAATAAAGAGGTTGAGTGAGATGAGGAGATATAGTAGTTTGAAAAGTGGGCCCTAAGCCTAAGATTTACTGGTGGGCCCCTGGCATCCCAGTCCGACACTGGCTCAGCCACACTAAATCCGAATTTGCATATGCAAATTAGAGGCGGGGAGGGAAGTTGCGTAACTTTTTGTCACGAAACAAGGAAGTAAAAAATGTTTTCCATATGCAAATTTGGGTTCAGATTCGGTTTGGTATTCGGCCAAATCTTTCGCGAAGGGTTCGGATTTTGCTGAATACAAAATAGTGAATTCGGTGCAACCCTAGTAGCAATAACAATACATATGTAGCCTTGCAGAACATTTGTTTTTAGATGGGGTCAGTGACCCCCATTTGAAATCTGGAAAGAATCTGAAGAATAAGGCAAATAATAAAAAAAACTATTAAAAATGAATAATGAAAAACAATTAAAAAGTTGCTTAGAATTGGCCATTCTATAACATACTAAAAAATTACTTGAAGGTGAACCACCCCTTTAATGTTGGCATTTTAATGTTGTGAGTATCATCATACCTTGCAGAAATGCACTAGGTTGGAAGAGAGATTGAAACAGTCAACAAGAAAAATCTGTTTATTCAGCATTCCCTAGTTTATTACTAGGTCATGTTAATTATTAGGGTCAAGTCTCTACAGATGGAGCTTTGATCATCTTTGCATTGTGCCTACAAAACAAGCCCTTTATTTTAATGGGGGAAAAGAGTTTGCATTTGTGTGCCAAATACATTCAGCTCATGGTGGCTCATCTGTATGCTTTTCAGTAGATAAAGGAAAGCTGAAGTCCTCTATAACACTCTAGATAAAGCCCTACATAGGACTCTACATTCATTTCTTTCAAAAACAGGAAAATTGTCTCACCAACAGCAAACTTTATACCTTCACAAAAGTCACTTTCTTTTCAGGCGCCGCAGCTTACTGAATGTTCCCCAAGACGCCACCGCAGAAATTAAATTTCTTTTTAATTCCACTGCCAGTTCAGTAATTAGAGGATCGAGGCAGAAATACTCTGGTTTCCTTCCTAAGAAAAACACTTTTCATGGCTATTGTTTTGCATCAATTATTCAAATAAAATAGCACAACATCAGAAATACCATTAGTGGCATTTAAGAAAGTCTTCTGTAATTGAATTGAGAGAAAAAGCGCACTGTTCTATTAGGCGATACGTATTAGAATGGAGACGTTTTACTTATTGCCTTTTTTTAAATTGTCTTTTCATTAATTTCTTCCTTCTAGGTAGTGCAACAAACATTAATTCTGCAAATATGAAGCATTTCTGTACTTTGCACTTTTTCCTGAAGGGGCATGGGTTTGCATTAGGGAATGTTGTGCACTATCAATCAGACAATTACATGTATACAGTATGTACAAAGAGTGCCTAAAGCATACTTGAATGACAGCAATTAGCATATGTTATTTATTAGTTTTTGGGGGTTTAAGGCAGAGCTGTGCATAATAACATATGAATCTTGCTCTGCGGCTGTCTGAATCCCCTTCCACTGCCCATGGTATCACACCACTTTGGCCTCAACTGCCCAGAGAGGCACCTGGCAGTGGCAGGCATTAAAGGAGAACTAAAGCCTAACTAAAGAAGTAGCTAGAAATGTTGTACATTATGTTTTGTGCTTCTGTACCAGCCCAAGGCAACCACAGCCCTTTAGCAGTAAAGTCGAAGTACTGTCTCTTTAAAAATTTCTTCGACCCCCTAGTTCGCACCTAAAACCTACCGAGGCCAATGCTAGCCTATGGGGAAGGTCCCCATAGGCTTCCTAACAATTTCCTGATCGAAGGAATATCCTTCGATCGATGGATTAAAATTCTTCAAATCGTTCGATTCAAAGGATTTAACAATTATTCCTTCGATCTTTCGATCGTAGGAATAGCGCAAAATCCTTCGACTTCGAATGTCGAAGTCGAAGGATTTTGCGCTATTCCTATGATTTTACTTCGACGGTCGAATATCGAGGGTTAATTAACCCTCAATATTCGACCCTAGGTAAATGTGCCTCTTACTGATGAACCCTAAGCTTAGCTTCTCAACAGCTGCTCAGAGCCCACTGAGCATGTGAGTGTCACAGACACTTTCCAAGATGGTGACCCCCTGTGACAAGTTTGAAGTCCTGGATCATTGCTGCTATTGACAAGCTGAAACTTTAGCCTTGTGCAATAAGTTCAGTATATAAAATATGTCATTTTTAGCCATAATCATTTTAAGGGTTTAGTTCTCCTTTAACAAATTGATATGTTGACCTTTAAATGTATTTACCCTTGGGCTTCTTAACATTTATATAATATCTTTCATTTGGTTTTACCCTTCATGCTTTCTTTAAAAGATTTGCACTACAATTGTTAATTATTTAATCCACAACCATATCATGGCTGCACTGTGAAGAAAATTAATCTCGGTACAGCACAAAGCAATTCTCTACCTTCATTGCCTGTGAGAAGTTTCTAGCAGTCTTGTTCTAAAAGAACACTGGAATTCATTACAGTTATAAAAAAAAAGAGAAAGTGAACAGAAACATTTCAATCACCCCAAGGAAAAGGCTTGTCAATAGTGATGGGCGAATCTGTGCCAAAAATTCCCGAATTTACAGCAAAATTTGCGAAAAAGGCGAAAAATTTGCAAAACGCATTGAAGTCAATGAGTGTAAAAACAATTTTGATGCGAGTGAGAAGTTTTATAAGTGCGACGTTTTGGTCCAAATTTATTAAAGTCAATGGATGTCTCAATAATTTTGATTTGAATTTTTAAGCTTGCAGCAATTTTGATGCGCACCAATTTTTTTTGACGCAGAGGATTTTTTGCCGGCCAATTGTCACCGCAGTTTTGCAAATTAATTTGCTTGCAGTGAAATGCGGAAATTTCAACATTCAAGTTATTTTATAATTTGAGTTTTTTTAAAAAAAAATTGTTATGGGATTTGCGTGGCATTAGAGGTTTGTTTTGGTAGGTACATTTTAATGATCATTTTATTTTATAATTTGAGTTTTAAAAAATTTCAGTTTAAAAAATAGTAATGGGATTATTGTGGCATTAGAGTATTTTTTTGAAAATTAACCATGTTTTCCCGATTTGAGATTTTTAAAGGACATGAAAAAGAAACCTGTCTCCAATATACTTTAATTAAAAAATGTGTACCGTTTTTATAAGAAACCGGACTGTATGCAGTGAAATTCTCCCTTAATTTACTGGTGTGGATAGGAATTGTCAGATGGTCCCTAACTGCTCTGCAGGGAAACAATCATACTTATGAACAGCAGGGGGAGCCCCCACCTTACTTCCCAGCCATGTAGAACTCAAGCAGCTTTGTTTATGACGATCCTTAAGCAGCCCAGATCACACTGAGCATGTGCACAGTCTTAGTCTTGCAAAGATGTTTAACAAAGTTACAAGATGTTGACCCCCTGTAGCCAACTTTGAGAGCATAAATCATTTGTTTGATTAGGCTTGTGGTGCAGTAAGTTCATGTTTATATTTAGTATACAAAATACAGCATTTCTAGCCTTATTCTATTTTAGACTTTGATAAATATGGTTTAGAGAAAAAAACCTCAAATTCAAAAATTAATAAATCAGGCTTCCTAACAAAGTTATTTTCCTTTTCAATAAAGAAACAAGGAGTGAAGTAGGAGTTTTCCATACAATTATGTAATTAATTCTTACTGATCCAGTTACAGTATATTAGAAGACAGAATGATGTTTATTTTAAATGCTTTAAATTACTCCCTATTCTAGACTGAAATCCCCTCTGTTGCATAATTCAACCAGACGGGGGCATTCAGGAATCCTTCTCATCCAGCCCAGGGCCCTACACTACAGGGGACACATACTCATGGGCAGATTTATCAAGGGTCAAAGTGAAAATTCGAATTTAAAAATTAAAATTTTGAGTTTATTTTAGTGTAATTTGACTAGGGAATAGTCCAAATTTGATTTGAGTTTTTTAAAAAATTGAAATTCAAATTTTGAAATGTATCATGTACCATCCATTTAAAAATTTAAATTTAACTATTCACAATCTAAAACCTGCCAGATTGGTGTTTTAGACTATGGGGGACATCCTATAATCAATTTGGAGTAGTTTGGTGGACTCCTGAAAATCTAATTTTTTGCAGAAAAAAAACTCGAATCAAACTCGATTTGAATTCAATTTGAGTTTGCGGATCGATCCTATTCACCAGAATTGCATTTTTTAAAAAAATATATTTCAATTTGTTTTTCAATTTTGAGTTCATGGGAGTTTATGGGAGTTTTTAGAAACTCCCATGAACTCAAAAATCGATCCTTGATAAATCTGCCCCGACTTTTGAAATTCTTCTTGATGAGAAGGTTTCATATCCAAGACTCCTGCCTTGGAAGTCATCCCCACTACTACTACTAAGTTTAATTTCTACAGCCCTTTATACATATTAAACTTTTCGTAGAGCACTTCACCTTGTCTAATATTAAATACAGAGATTCTATATTGAAGCAAATCAATAATGGTGAGCAGAACCTCACACTCCACAGTTAATACTGTACCTAATTGTACATATCCCATACTGCAAAGAACTATAATAAGGAGTCATTTCTCCAAGCACTCTGAAATATGAGCTATATTGTGATATCGACCAAAGCAATAAAATCTAAAGAAAGTAGCTCAAAGAAACAATAAGCTGGAGTACTGATATCAAAAGTAGGAGCAAGGGTTTACAGAGGACAAATACAGCACCTGAAACTTTTTATAGTGATACTGACCAATATAAATTGGAGTGTATTTAGCACATATTTTTTTAACTTGAGTCTAGCTTCGCCAAAAATGTGCGAAATGGCAAAAATTTGCCGAAATGCATTGAAGTCTATAGACGACAAACCATCATACTTTAAGCACAAAACATTAACTCCATGAAAAAGCAGGACAAAGGTGTAATGTCAAATGTAGGACTTATTCCTCAACTCAAAGCTGTGATACCATGTGTAGGACTCATCCTTTGAGAAGAAACTGTGATGTCAATTGCTAGATGACCCCTGGAGCTGTATAATGTATCTAGTATCCTTATAGCAAAATAAATGTTCCTCAATCTCATCACAGCAGCAACTTTTCCTCTTCTTCAGATAGCATGATAGTGTTAGAACGTACAAAATCCCTTTTCTACCTGTACTTTCTTTCAGGCATTTGTATCCAATTACTACTATGAGACCAGTGTACTATAAGGGCTACAGTTCCTGCTTCATCTATTCTTATTTCATGGAGAGAAAAAATAACAATGCATAACAGCAACAACAGGTAACTACCCAAATTATGTGCTGAATAATGGCAAATGAATCATCTAAGCAATTTATCTATGTGCATGGATGCATCCGTATGGGGTTGGCCGAAAACCACGAAATCTTCATATTATTGCATGACACCCAATGCATTTCAGGATATCTTTTGGGACTTCTTCCATTGACATATATACAACCTCAGCAGGTCTGAGATGCTGGATTTTCAGATTCTGACTTTTTCCATCCTCGGGGTTATAATAAATCCAGAAAAAAAATTTTTTGCTAAAAATTCTGATTTTATAGTGAAAAGAATTCGATTTTTTTGAGTTTTTGGCATTTGGACTATAATAAATAACCCCCTGAATGTCTAAGGCATCAGACACCATGGGGTATATTTATCAAAGAGTGAAGTTAGAAATGGCCACAGTCCTCTATATTGAAATTCCGCCACTCTCCGTTCATTTCTGTGGGATTTTGAAAGGCATATTTATAGAGGGTGAATTTTCACTTTCACCCATTCCTAAATATTTTTTTAAAAATCCCATAGAATTGAATGGAGAGTGGCGGAATTTCAAATTGCAGCCATCTCTTATTTCACTCTTTGATAAATATACCCCATAAGTGATCATCTTCTTGTTTCAGTGGTACTGTGCTTACTTGAAATCTTTTACTTTTTCATGTGAACCTAGGTATGATGGAATATTACTAGTGATGGGCGATGTTGCTTCGCCAAATAATTTGCAAATTTCCCGCGAAATGGTGAAAAATTAGCGAAACAACGCCGATGTCTCATTTTTGATGCAGGTGTCCGTTTTTGATGCCGGCAAATTTTTGCCGACTCATTTTTGCGCCGGTTTCTCAAATTTGTTCGCCAGGGGTGAATTGCGGGAATTTGTTGCGAATTCGCGCCTGGCGAATAAATTTGCCCATTACTAAATATTACGTCTTTAATATTCTGTATAGTCTGTCTCCAGTCAAGTTTGGTCGTGTAATTTATCCTTTCCCCCCGAAGTTTCAGTTCAAGTTCAAGAGCCCCTGCAATGTCAATTACTATGCAACACGTTTTGAATGACAAATGTACAGAACACAGTTCTCTGTTAAAACTCTTCAAAGAAACAACTTCCAACACAAAGCAGGTCATACATACAGTATAACGGCAGAGCCTTTGACCCTCTTGAAACAAGAGTTGGCACTGGGCATATAATACATTTACTACAGAACAGGAACAATCAGTTATGTAGCTATTGAAGCTCTACAGTTAATCACTGGTTCAGTAGAGCCTATTCTACAAATAACTAGAAATATAATATTGGCTTCTATTTGTACATGTAGAACAGGCTCTACTTCTAATTTGTTTTCTGAAAGAATGCCAGCAGCAGATGTATATTCAATGTTATATTGATAAAAGCTCACTCTGCTCTATGTCTGTCTCAACCCACCTGTGTCCATCCAATATATATCTATGCCTATCAATACAGCCATCTCCAATTTCTGAGAGTCAAACCCTCAGTAATTATTCTCGTACAGCTCTCACAATGATCCTGCCAGTTCATCTAGTTCCATAATTTGCATACATTTTGCTGGTATATACCATATCTTTATTCTACCTTGGCTGTGCTTTCATATCATTTTGAAGTTTAGCTTGAATTGTATCTCTTAATATAGGTATAAAATGCATTCAGTTGCAAATTGCTCAATCGCATTTCTCTTTCAGCTTTTATTTCATACTGAATCTGTAGAGTGAATGAACGTACATGATAAACCTATGGATTTAGAAGTTATGTTTTGAAACCTTTGTCTCCATTTGCTGCAATTCAGTCATTGTTCTGAACACAAATGGAGCTTTTTCACCCCCAGCTATTCCTGTTGTACTAGTTTGTTTTACAGATTTTAATTATTAAAATGACCCTCTGTTTATTTCAGATGAGTACCTAAATATATCTTGCTAAATCAGCAGGAAAGCTACAAAAAACTTGACTAAGGAAGGAAGGAAAGGAAACTTCTTAAATAAGCAGATCATGCTATCTTTCTATCCTTCTCAGGAGAACAAAGTCACATTAGACCCAAATATAAACAAAAATAGTTGTATTAAGATATTGAGGCAATTCTACTAAGCATATTGGGTCTGTAATGAAAATTGTTTAGAAGGGTTGAAAAGAATAGCAATACTGGAGTACTGTATGGAAGCCAAGCATTTTATTTATGCTCATATTGAATTTCTAAAGCTGAAACCAAGAGGTTGTTATAAATGTCATTAAATGGTTTCTATATCCTTAAATTTCCCAGTCGATTATGATTAGTTTGAAACACATTAGTTTGCCAACATTTATGGAATCTCTTTATTAAAGGAATTCTGTCACAGGAAAACATGTTTTTTTTTCAGAACACATCAATTAATAGCACTGCTGCAGCAGGATTATGTACTGAAGAGCACACAGAGTTATATATTAAATTTTGATAAGTGCCCTCAGTCATGTGACATTTGCTCTGATAAATTTTCTTCACTCTTTACTACTGCACTGCAAGTTGGAGTGATATCACCTCCCTTTCCCATCCAGTAGCCTAACAATAGAACAGTGGGAAAGTAATAGTATAACAGCTCCCGGACACCTGCATTGCTAGCAGTAGGTATGAGAATAGCACTCAAAAGTAAAAATCCAAGTTCCACCGTGACTCCTCCAGTTACACTTAGAAGAAACAATAGCTTATCTGAAAGCAGTTCTATTGTGAAGTACTGGCTCTTTCTAAAAGCAAAGAATAAGGCACAATGACCTGAGATGAATGCCTACATAATCATATTAAAGCTTAAAAAAAATACATTTGTTATTCAGGAATAAAAAAAAAACAGGAACCCACAAGGAGCCCTTTAAGGGTTTGATAATACTTGTATATATGAATAGTCTCTTTAATTGCATTGTTCATTAGGTTATACAATACATCCAATGATATGTTTCTGACTTCTTGTATAGAGAATGAAAGCACAATAGAATGGCTATGGAAGCTTATGACATAATAAAAGCATAGCCTGGCAGCCTAAGAGACAAATAGCAGCCAAGGCAAGGCCATAACTGTCAATAGAACCTTTATAGAATATGTCTGGGAACAAACAAAAGGATAAGTTTAACATTCCACTCAGCTTTTATTATCTGACAATTTTCAGAATTTAATAAATCATAACCTATCCAACACTGTTATACACCTCAAGCAAAGAAGCCTGTAATTACTCCCTTGGGTGCAGACTTCAGTGAGTACTTTAGATGATAATGATAGGGCTCCCTCTGAGCATAAGTGAATAAGGCAGATCTGGCCCCTTCACCTTAAATGTAACCTGTCTGGATGTCATACCGCAAAGAAGAAACCATCCTACCAAAAAATCTTCTGGTTCCATCAGCTGTACTGTAGCCAATATACTTATCAGTGATAAGCTCAACACTAACATGTATAGTTAATGCAGTCTTTTTAAGTTTTTGTAGGAACTGGGAAATTACTTTTTAGTGAACAAATAACACTTTGAGACCCAAGGTTGAATTTTAGTGGTATTAAAGCTTTTTTAAACCACAATACATTTTTTGGGATTTATGATACCCGAGGATGGAAAAAAATCAGAACCTGAAAATCGCATGAGGTTTGAGCACTCCAGCATTGTGTAGAATCTGAAAATCCGGCATGTCAGACCTGTCTAGGTTGCATATAAGTCAATGGGAGAAGTCCCAATGATTTTTTGATCTGCGATGGATTTCGTGCAATAACCTGAAGATTTCAGGGTTTTCGGGCAAAAATCTGTAAACAAAATCCGAGTTTTCGGTTGGAAACTCCAAAAAAATTGTGCAATACCTATTTTTCATGATTTTTTCAGTTTTTTTTCCCACAAACTAAATTTATGGGCAAGTGTATTGATAAATAAAGCTAAAAAACCTATGTGTATTTGATCAGAGTTTTTTTCAGAAAATATTGAGATGAATTTTGGACTTTCTCTAAAACCAAGAATGTCATGAAAGTTACAAAAACCTCTAATAATTCAAGTTTTTCGGGCAATTACTATTCCCATTGACTTCTATGGGACCACGACAAATTTTACTTGGTGAAGTTTTGAAAAAGAGTTTTTCCTGGATTTTAGACTTAACGAATCTTAAATTTTTAGAGTTTTAGAGAAATTTTAAAAAAGACACCTTTTTAGAGAAAAAATACACACGGTGAAAAGAAAATATCAAAATAAGACGAACATATAAATATATAGGGGTAGATTCACTAAAGGGCGAAGTGACTAACGCTAGCGACTTTTCGCCATCGTTGCCACCGGCAGGGACATCGCCAATTCACTAACAGGTGCAAGTGCAATTTGCTAGTGAACGGGACCATCACTAGCATTCATTTGCACTCTATCGCCAGGCGACTTTTCGCTCTGGCAAACGATCGTTACAACACAAATTCACTAAAGTGCGTATTTTACTGAACGTTACCTATTTTGCCTGAGTTGACTTTGCCACCTCAGACCAGGCGAAGTGCTAAAAAGCAGCTAGATCTTCCTCAATCTTCTGTCACTTACATCATATCCTGTATGCGGAAAATGCATTCAAAGTTCAAAAAACGCTGGTGACTTTTCCTTTTTTGAAGCGGAATTGCCTGCAAAGGTCCTGACAAATAGTGATGGGCGAATCTGTGGCGTTTCTCTTGGCTGAATAATTCACAAATTCCCCGCAAAACATTTGTTAAAAGGCGCCGGGGTCTCGTTTTTTACATGGGCGTCCATTTATTATTGGACGCCGGCGAATTTTTGCGCCGGTTTTGCAAATTTATTCACCGGCGGTGAATTGCGGGAATTCACAGCGAATTTGAGCCTGGCAAATAAATTCACCCATCACTACTGACAATTGTTTTTTGGGTAACCAATTTTCTCTAGACATTTCATAACATATGGAACATTCATTTTACAGTGGGCTCATGTGTAGGATATTATATTAATTCTCTTGTCTTTATTAGGGTTCCCTGGACATGCATTGTAACTTCAAGCATTTGCACCAACATTTATAATAAAGACGTCCATACAACTTTAAATTACCTGCCATTTGCAAATTGACCCAAGTGCAAGATCACTAGTGAAACTTTTCTAGGCACAAATGAATGCTAGCGCATATTTGCTGTGAAATGCTTGCACAGCTGAAGTAATGCTTGCGAAAAGTCGCCAGCATTCGACGCTTGGGACGGAACTTTGGATTTTAGTATGTTTTAGCATATTTGTATTGCATTTGCGCCTGGGCGACGTTGTGCGAGGTATGGCGAAGCAGTTGTTGTAGACAATTCGCCCTTTAGTGAATCTACCCCATAGACTTTATCTAAAAGGAATTAACTTAGTAGAGGATACTGTACCTAGTGCAGCTGGAGAGCAAGCTCTGTGTCTCTCCTACAGATGCAGGTCTGGCGCATAATAAAATACATCTCTTGCTTATAAACACAGATCATACTTATCCATATGTTCATTTGCTTCGCTTCACCTAAATGAGACGATTACCTCGGCAGCTCAGCTGTGTTATTGAGACATTTCAGCGTGAAATTTGTTTTTCCTGACTGAACTTTAAGCAGAATTTCAAGAGCCAAGTCTCTAAAGCCAAGTGGGGCTATTAAGAGATAATTAGTAATTATGCTAATTTGAGAAGTTGTGCTATTTTTTTCCTTGGTCATTTTATCTCAAACTCTCCTGAGGGAACGGTTTCCATTCAATGTTAATAACCTTTCCCTGCTCAGAGCTTGGTGGAGGACAGTGTGTCCTAAAACCTGAGAATATGTTACAGTCGATCAGGAGACGTGACGGTGAATTAGAGAGGCTCTTTTCATAGAAGGCAACTGCGCCAGACTTAATGACTTTCATTAACTTCTGAATTGCCATACACATTTCATCTCCATTAATGCATTGATAGATGGTTTCTTTAGTGAATCGTATTCAGATTGAAATATTTTTCCTGCTCCTAAGAGTGCATAAACCACAATGTATTTTATAGGCTGAATTCCCACTTCTGTGGGTCTCGGAGAACACAGGCAGAACTAAAGCAGTAATATTTTACGGTCTCACTTGCCCTGGGCTCTAATATTAGATGAAGATTTAAGAATCCTGATAACATCGAGATTGCAGAAACGATTTTTTTTATACCTGTAAGTGCATTTAATTCTGCTGCTTAACCTCCCTTGTCATTTATAAATTCATTCACCATAGTAGCATAATGACGTTTGATGAAACGCAACTAGCAGGCTAGAATCTCAATTTATATAAAATAATCCATTTCTTGAACTTCTAACAGTAACATCAAAATGTTTTAATGTTTTACAGTAATTAAAATTTAATGTACTGTTGCCCTTCACTGGAAAACTGGCGTGTTTGATTAAGAAACTCTACTATAGTTTTTATAAACAAGCTGCGGTGTAGTAATGAAAGCATAGAGGATAACAGACAAGCTCTGTAGAACACCATTACAGTATATTCTATAAAGTTTATATGCTAAGGGGCCCATTCATTAAGTTCGAGTGAAGGAATAGAAGAAAAAATGCTTTGAATTTCGAAGTGTTTTTTTGGCTACTTCGACCATCGAATGGGCTACTTTGACCTTCGACTACGCCTTCGAATCGAACGATTCAAACTAAAAATCGTTCGACTATTCAACCATTCGATAGTCGAAGTACTGTATCTTTAAGAAAAAACTTCGACCCCCTAGTTCGCCACCTAAAAGCTACCGAACTCAATGTTAGCCTATGGGGAAGGTCCCCATTTGGCTAACTTTTTATGGTCGAAGGATAATCCTTCGATCGTTGGTTTAAAATCCTTCGAATCGTTTGAAATGATATGAATAGTGATGGGCGAATTTGCACGATTCGCCGCCAGCGAATAAATTCCCTTCGAATTTTTTTTTCGAAAAAACGGACGCCGGCGTCAAAAATGGGCGCCGGCGTCAAAAACGAGATGCCGGCGCTGTTTCGCGAAGATATGAATCCATAAAAGCAAATGCCTTTGGAAACACAAGCCAATGCCCTACTTTAATGTATGTAAACGTTCCTGTTTATACTGCATGGGTATATAAAACAGTTAGGGGCATTATCTATTAGCAAGAGATACAAACAAATCATCTGCATTGACCACGAAAACCTCATGCAACAAATTGAAGGAAAATACTATCAGAAATTACTGTGAACAAAGCAGAAATACTTAGATGTCCCAGGTTTAACTTTAACTTCAGTCTTACAGTTAAATAATTCTGTTATTGAAGGATTTTTTAAAATAAGTATATTTTGCCTTTTGAAATATAAATTTCCTAATTTTAGCCCTTAATAGCTGAAATGATGTTGCTAAGATGTTGCATATTTGGTATTATCCATTAGACAAGGGTGTCTGAGTGGAGGCAAAGAATACTAATTCTTGGCAAAGAAAATTGTCTTTACTATTGCCAAAAGATTTGCAGAGCAACATGCTTGGAATAGAAGTAATGAATATTTATTAAGGACAGAAGTTTCTCTTACAAATATACCCCTAGAAAGCCAAAAACACTCTGAATGTACTATTTATTTTCTGTAGAGTTCACAAGGCAACCTAACTTGTTTAAGGGATGATAAGTTGCTCAATTACTCCATGTACCCCTCTAACCTAGATAAGAATGATGAAGGGCATCAAGGCCCACTCACAGCCGGTCTACTGAAATTGGGGGACATTGACCCTGAAATGTGCAAGAAAAATCACCGGCCTTTCCCTTTTGCCAGTAAAGTAATGACCTAGGAACAAGTGACCACTTAATAGTGATGGACAAATCTGACCCATTTCACTTTGCCAAAACTGGTAAAAAAAATTGGCCAAATGCATTGAAGTCAATGGGCGTGTTTTCATGCAACAATTTTTCAAACCATGCAACATTTTTTTAAATCTGTCCATAGGCATTTTATTTTTAAAAATGCAACAATATATTCTGCTTATCCCTACCACTTACATCACTTGCTTCCACTAGAAATGAACACTGGACACACCGTTATTTATTTTTATGTAGTGTCTTTTATTACATAATCCCATGAACACTTTAGCATTAATTCTATTAAACAGGCTGGATATGAGAATTGATCCACATTTTACATCATCTCCACCCTATATTGTCTACCTGAACCTTTCTGACCACACACACAAACACTTTATTCAGCTGACACATTGTTATTTAGATCCTGTATATTTATGAACTGAACCTAAATGAGGAAGAGGAAATGGTATGGGCCCATCAAAAATATAATGGGGTCATTAATCAACACTGGGAAAATTTGCCGATGGACAGTAACCCATCGCAACCAATCAGATTGCTGCATTCTTTGTTCTACTTGCAGCTGGCTTTAAAAAGCTAATCACTGATTGGTTGCTATAGATGATTGCCCATGGGCAAATTTGCCCAGTATTGATAAATGAGCCCCAATGTTTTCCTAAAATAGCAAATGATTTGCATACTTCAGAATTTTGGATTAATCAACATTGATTCAGTTAAGAATGCCCGGTGGAGTGAGCCAGGAACTGGGAACGGCAGGTCCAGGACAGGGCTAGGAATAATAGGTTAGGGATTATGTGGATTGTAGTTCCTGGGTTACTATTGAGATGGGTGGAGACATGATGGGTAAAAAGAGGAAGGAAGTGAAGGGAGCATGATCTTTGACCTTGAACAGCTACCACCCACCGTCCCCAGAAAAAAGGGGATAGCTGGGTAAACATTATGTCGAAGCAGGAGGGACTCCCCTGGGGGGAGCCGGTGATATGTAACAAGTAACAATAACAGGGGTTAGGCCTGGGGCCAAAGTGGAATGGGCATGAGCTACAGAGAAAAGCCACACCTTGGAAGGACAGCAGGTGCTCTCCCTCCAATTTTTTTAAGCCTTCAGTGGCTACTAGATGTTAAAGTTAATAGTTAAATATTTTTTGACTGTTATTGTACACTCAATGGTTTTGGTTTATGTTGGTCATTATTTATTGATTTAATAAATAAGCTACAGCCTTTTCATCCAAAATATCACATGTGGTTTGTTGGTTAGTTAAGGAAAGGTGGGGAGAAGCTTGGTGTTGTTGGGAGGGGCTCGTTGGATTGACGTTGCCCTGTCATGGCTTTTAAAGCAAACCTTATTCTCAACTCTCAAACCGAGACTGCTGCTTCTCTTGACAACGGGCTACAAATACATTTTATTTTTTTTGTGCTAAATTTAAGAAGAGCCTCGAGTTAAATTAGGCCTGTATTGATTTGCTCCATTGACCAATTATTTTTAGTATTAGGGATTTCACTTTATCTTGAGTTGCCATTTGAAGATTTTCCACAAGGCTAGATAAATTTGGTTCTGCCCCTCAGGGCACAGAGAATGTGTTTTGAAGGGTCACGGAATGAATCTAAAGAAAATTCTTTGATTGGTATCTTTTAGTATTCAGTAAAGGAGCAACAGATGCAGGCAAGGATAGTAAATCTAAATATTGCTACAAAACAAATCAGATAGAGAGCTGAGAGAGTCCAAGCTGAACATAGTATTGCTTATCTGTCTGAGACAGGTCATAAATATCTCTAATAACATAATAATTTCTCTATGTACAGACACAGATAAGACCCCCTTGTATTTTTAAGTTATTTGAATGTTTGAGTTACAAACCCTTCTATTGCACATCAATAACAAATAAGCTGGTGTTTTATACAAACAAATTAAACACAATAATAATTAAAAAATAATTGCAATTAAGTTTCGGGATGCTCAGGTGTCTTCTGAAGTAGTTACTTTATGAGCTACTCATGCAGTTTATAAATCCCTCCAGTTTTAAGAAGTTTGGAACCATGTTGGGAACCATGTACGAATAGTGATTTCGTTTAGCCGAAAAATTCCCAAATTTTGCGCAAAATCCGCAAGATGGTAATTTTGACGCCCACATCAATTTTGAAGTCAATGGGCGTCCGAATAATGTTGATGTGCGCGTCTTTTCTGATGAGCGTCCAAATTTTTTTGAATTTACATGCCAGTTTTGCAAATGTATTCGCCGGCGGCTAAACATGGACATTCGCTGCAAATTCACGCCTGGCAAATTTATTTGCCAATCCCATTGTACGAACATTATATACAGCTGATTTGAAAGTTTTAGTCAGTTTTGTATACAGCATTTTATCTTATCCACTATAGTTTCCAACACCCCTTTCTTGGTTTGAATCAGTTTGAATGCAATTTATATGCTCATATATGTTGCACTTTGTTTAAATAGTAAAAAAAAAAAATATGTAATTACCAAGCAAAAGAGCAAGAAAAAGCGTGTGACAATAAAAATAAGAAGAATAATGAGGGTACCACACCCAAATTCAACAGCTAATTTTAAGAAGAAATTGAAGGAAATAACACAGTCCACCCCAGTCTAAGGGTGTGTGTCAATAATAGGAAATAAGTGTGTATAGTGGGTTTTTTCAAAATCATTTATTAAGACAAAAAATATCTTAACGCGTTTCATGTCTATTGGGGCACTTACTCAAGTGCCTATGAGTAAGTGCCCCCAACAGGCATGAAATGCGTTAGGCTATTTTTTGTGCTAAAAAAGGATTTTGTATTTTTACTGTGTTTTCGAATTTTTAGAAAACCCCACTATACATCTTTATTTCCTATTATATAAATTACCAGCAACCACAATGTATTATTGTTGTAATTTATATAATATTTTATATTTATATTTAAGTATAAAATATAACACAACATACTAAATTGTGATCACATTATAAACTTTTCAGAGAAATAACCAAAATACAGATGTCTGATGATTATAAATGTTGCAATGCCTCTCTAGTGTGAGTAAGTGTGAGATTAAATACCTTTAACAACCTTTCCAATTCTGGATGGATGATAAAAACCACGTAACAATGTATGTATCCCCTCACATTTTATCGCGCAGCTTCATAAAAAAAAAGAAAGAAAATCTGCTTACATTCTCACTTTTTGCCAACATCCCATAATCCATGTACACAAGAGCTTATTTCTTTCAATCCCATGTTTTTCAAATCCTTAAAACAACCCCTCGTTTTGTAAAAAAAAAAAAAAAACACTATTAAAATAATTGTCTGGCATCTATTTGACGAATATGCATTAAAGCAGCCTAAACTGCATTATAAATTAATCCACATTATTAGGGAATGTAATTCAATCTGCAATATTGGAGAAAGTTTCTGCGGCAAGCTGTTGTACATTTTGTGTAATACCACTGCCAAAAGGAAAGATGACAGACAATATGATTAAATGATGCCCTCTTCAAAAATCCAGGCAGAAACATATTAAATTTAATCTTATAGTATGTTTTGATTACAGATTTTTTTTCTTATGGTCTATTTGTAGAAAATCGGCTCAAAATCATTGGACGCTGACAAAATCCGATTTATGCCCCTAGCCACTTTCAGCCAAGAGGAATCACACACAAAAAACATTGCATGTGTTGCAATGACATAGTATTAAAGTGCATCCGCATTTATCTCAACCACTTACGCAGCTTTATAAAGTCAAGATGTGTAATGAGGATATCATTTAACCTATAAAAGTCCCGCTGAGGCATGGTATGGGAGATTACTTTACCTAGCAACAAATTTGTTTTCCGTGCTACATTCTGAGTTGGAAAAAATTGCCATAAATGTTTTCATTTTCTCTCTCTACATAACATATTATTATCATTATCATTGTGATATGCACGTCCCTATTTTTATTCCCATTCATCTAGTTTAGTAAATGCAGAAAATATATTCCAGGACAAACTCTTGGGTTCATCAGTTCATCTCAAGCTCATTATATACATTGCAATTCATGGAAAGAATTAGTGTGTTCAAATAAAAGGATTAAATAATCATATTTTGGGTATTATATTTTTCCTGTGCACATTCTACCATGTTATCACCATGTCTTTAGGCAGTAATACCCAAACAGTAGCTCATGTGCAACATTTTGCTCACCAGCCCTTGGCTATTGCTCACAGAGGCCTCAAAGCAGGTGCTTATTTTTGAATTCCTGGCTTGGAGACAAGTTTTGGTTGTATAAAAACCAGGTGTACTGCCAAATAGAACCTCCTCTAGGTCCGAAAGATCGGAGCAATGGGTTCTGACGAGTCGATTACGGGAAAAAATTAAATCTCAATCGTTATCATGGCTAGAAATTGATCAGGAAGACCAGTCAGAAGCCCCATACATGGGCAGATAAGATGCCAAATTGGTCTAAAGGACTTTAATCTTTAATCTGCCTATGTATGGCCACCAATAGGCAAGGTTTTCACCTTGCCTCATGGCAGGAGCAGCCCTGCATAGGGGCTACTAAATGACCAATCACAGCCCTTATTTGGCATCCAGGGACTTGTTTCATGGTTGCGTTGCTCCATAACTCTTTTTACATTTAAATGTGGCTCATGGGTAAAACGTTTGGGACCCCTGTCTTAGGTATAGTGACCTGTTGATATCCTACCTCAAGTCAGGGTCAAGAGAGTATAAATGAGGCCTGTTGCGTATTTTTATAGTAGAATGAATCTGACCCATATTCCATAATATCTAATACAAATTGAAATCATTGAGTACATAATCTGGGTACCATCTATTCAGACTTTGGTGGTCGCTTTAACAGGTGAGCACAAAAAAGGAGCCTGAGGCCGTGCACATATTTATACTGTGTCCGAGAGTGTATGGAACAAGCACAAATCAGAATTTATTTTTTTTTATCTGTTAAAAAACTATGTTTCTGTTCTGGTTTTGACAGTTCCATCTTTCACTGGTCTCCAAGCGCATAGTCCAATAACTAGAAGACAATTCATTTGTGACAAGTGTGTTTTTCATAACTGACTCATTGCAGCCTTCTCTCAACTGCTAAGAAATAGTCCCTGCTGTGTAATATGACACTGAAAGAGTCTTGTAGAAAAAGCAGAATTGACGTCTGATTGTGATTACACTTCATATTTGAGGAACTGAAAAATGTCAAAGCAACAGTCATTTATTCTTTATTCACTCTTCCTTGTCTCAGCTCCGATGCTCTTTTCATGGAAGATATGCAGTTACCCTTTCTAGACATCGCAAGCAAAAGAGTGAGACATAAACTTACATAGCATGTGAACCCAGGAGACTCTTTCAATAGATATTCCTTGTGGAAAATTGGAAATGGAAAAAACAGAGGTTACACGTGGACCTTAAAAAATACCAGCTTTGGCACCACATCTTCTGAAACAGAGCTTTTAGTTACCGTTCAATGGTGTAAATGTGTGCCTAAGGCATTAATGTGATTGGCAGCCTTTCTGTCTAGAAAGATAAGTGCTATAAACTGGTTTTATGTTACTTGGTAATCCATATACACATGAATAGATATTTATGGATGTTAGTTATACTAATAACAATTTATTTTATTACTTGTGTTACATGACACAGGTCTTCTAAAATGTTTATATTATTCCATATAAATCCTGTTGGGATATTCAAAGTGTACTGTATGTGAAGACCTTCTTAGTGTTCTTCTTAGTGGCTGGATTCCAAATGTTCTCATTATTTTATTAAAACATATTCAACCAAGCTCCCATCCACAATTTTATCTTATTGGTCATAAAAATAACTCAAAAAAATTGTTGTGAGAATTTTTTTTTATAAAATCATGAAAACATTTTTGGAATTGATGCCCGAAAACTCCGAATTTTTCATATTATTGCCTGAACACTTTAAATTATTCAGATTATCGTACAAAACCCAGAGCAGATCATGATATCTTGCAATTGTAAAAGGGAGATCTGCCATTGACTTCTACGTTACCTCTGCAGGTTTGAGATGGAGTATTTTCAGATTCGGACCTTCTTCATGGAAAAACACATTTGGGGGAATTTTAGCACAGAATTGTGAACATTTTCTGTAGTAGCCGAGAAAGTCTGATCATCCCTAGCGTGGTGGGGCCATGGTGGGGTGGTTCATAGATTGAAGCACATTTTCCTTGAGTGCCAACGTTACAAGAAATGCACATTTAGGTAGAAACTGTACTGGGTAGTGATGAGCTAATTTTTTCGCCAAGTTTTCTGACATAAACGAGCCGATGCTGTGCATCAAATTTTTTTGCTACCCATAGACTTTTCCCCAATCACTCATACTGGGTTACCTGATGTGAAACCCATGGAGGTCTCAGTAATACTGTATGTCCTATATGTTATACAGTATGTAAAAGAATATTACATTTTTTTAATCAGCTTTGATATTTCCTTTAGGGCACATCCATAAGGAAAATAGGGAAGAGTGAAAATTTACAAAGAACATTCCAGAGAAATAATTAACACAATTTCTGTGGAAAAAAGACCCTGAGTTTTTCACATCTAAAACATAACATTTCACATAAAGAGCATGCCCAGTTATATTGATGTGCGCTGCTTCATGCTTACGTACATCACAGTGTTTTTGATGTTATTTTGCACAAGACAGCTGGCATCATCTCTGAGAATGGGCGGCATTTAATGGTCCATGAAATTAATAACAATAATTATAGGGCACCATGGAAAAAGGGGGACAGTTGTTCTAGAGTCTTCGTAGCCTGAAGATTTATTTATACTCAATATTATTATTGGAACATCTGCCTAACACATGCTGACTGTATATGTAAAAGCAACAAAGATTCAAATAAATTCTAGTCAAGTGAAGACACCCACTTCAGACCATTAAGGACCATGTCACACAACAGAATTTCGATATCTGCTACCCGAATCTGCAGTCAGAAGGTCGACTACCTACTACAGTTTGCTTTCCATTGACATGCATTAGAAGTGGCATTTGTTTACCTGTAGGCAATTTGGTGCATATTTTCAGGCAATAACCATCAGTGTGCCACAACCCTTTTTCCATGGATATTTATTTGCCTGACATGTTTTAAATATAGAATTTGTTGACTTCAGAAGTCGGGATGTGTGTCAGTTCCACAACCAAACAAACTTTCAGTCCAGATCTTCCTTACTGCTTCCTGTTCTGACATTAACCACTGGTTACATTATATGTAACAATGGAAGCTGAAACCAAGCAGGATAACTGCATAACTGTTTTTATTCACATTTCATGTGGCTGATTTATCATACCCCAAATTAAAATTTTTACCACAATTTCAAACTCATGAATTCAAATTACAGTTTTCAAACTTGAATTTTAGAGATTTGTTAAGTTTGCAAAACTTGAATGTAAACAATTTGTCATGTAAAATGTGTAAAATTCATGGAAGAGCAAATTGGCAAGGCAAAAGTATTTAAGTTTTTTCAATTTTCAAAAGTTGGTGAACCCATTCAAATTCAGTGAATTGGAGTTTTTGTCATGATCGGCTCCCTAAATCCAGAACAGGTGCTAACAGGCTCTGCTTCCACCTGTAGCAGCCTCCTTTGGCTTTGGGAGAAGCCCTCAGCTACTCAGATGCCGCTAGGTCTGGATAAGACAGGAACAAAGCAAGAGTTCTTGATGAGCAAAAGGGCAAGATAGTTTACCAAGGATTTTAGGATGGCAGGCAACTCAATTCGGAAGGAACAAATGGAATAGCGCGGTCAGATAGGCCAGGACAGTACAGGCAAGGTCAAACAGACAAGGATCAGGATTGGAGAGTTCAGAATAGTCATCAGGCAAGGGTCAAAACCAGTTTACACAATGCAATTCACAAAGAATAAACACCCAGGAACTAATCTAGTTAGACCCAACAATGGGCAATGAGTTTCCATTCAAAGCCCCTTTAAATACCTTTGAATTTCACACCAAGGCATCATCACGCTGGCACATAAAACCAGGAAGTGTAGGCTGTGCGTGCCATAGAGGAACCGGCACTAGACCACCAGGGTAAGCATTCCATACAGTTTTTTTTAATTTTATTTTATCAAGTTCATTCAGAAATAAACACACATTTGAGTTAAAAACAACTCAACAACTCACACAATAGCAAATTCACAAATCTGAATTTTGATAATCCTCCCAGTGTTACATACTATTTAACAAATACTATTTAACTGTCAACACTTTGGTCTTGCTGTGCATATTTGATATCCCCTCTATACAACCTAAACCTGACAATGGCTATTGCCATGGGCATTCATACAGTATGTAATCAAATAAATCTTCTCTATTATTAGAATCAGACACCATGTATTTGTATAGCCATTTGGGACAACAACTCAACATTGGGCAACTTTGCCTGTGAGCAGTAACCCATAGCAACTAATCAGCACTTTTTTCATCTAGCTTCTGATTGGTTGTCATGGGTAACTGCTCATGGCCAAAATTGTCCAGTGTTGATAAATGAGCCCCAGTTATTCTGCTTATTCACCTTGCCACATGGAAGATCTAACATGATGTATTAATGTTTTGTCTTAAAACATAAACAATGAGTTTGTTTTAACCTTGTGGTTCTGAATGAGTTAACTTGCTTTTCCGTTTTCTGTCTTTTGCACATCCCTTCCTCCTTCTACATTTTGAAGATTGAAGGCTGGTCCATGACTTACAAGATTTCCATTTTTTGATTAAGATTTGTTATTAAAGGCTTAACTCGGAAGTCTAGTTCTCACCGGTAATGCGACAGGCACTAGCTGATAAGTAAAATATCAGAATTATCTGCAGGGATTTTAAAATGAAAATGAACATTAACTGGCTTGAGAATGATATTGTGCAAACGCTGTTTTATTTCATATTTAAACACTTTTCCAAATGACTTTAGCATTTGATCTGCTAAGAAGGGGATTTTGAACTCTTGTGGTTTCATATAACTCTCGTTGCTGTTCAAGGAAACACCTAAAAGTCTATTTAAATCATCAAATCTAGAACATTTTGTGCAAATATAAGCTTAGGTGGAAACTTGTTGTTTTTGCTTGTACTTTTTAAAACAATTTGTTAATCAATGGATACACACTGGAGCGTTATATCAGAAGATTGGCATTGCAGAGGTGATAGAGACAAGGTGCTACTTACTGGATCACTTTATCAAGAATAATCTTGAATTCAAGAGTAGTGTTTCCTAGATGATATATTATGATTTATGTGGAAACTGTAATAAACCTATAGGCAAGGCTGGAGTTGAGTTAATATGATGTTGCAATAAAATGAAGCTTGGACATATCGAGGATAGAAAAGTCTGAATAAGAAAATCCAGCATCTCAGGTTGCATATAAGTCAATGGGAGAAGTCCCAATGATTTTTTTAAAGTGTGCTGGGATTTGTGCAATACCCCGAAGTTTACGGGAAAAAATCTGAGTTTTCGGGTGAAAAATCTGAAACAATCGTGAAAATCGGATGAAAAATCAGAAAAAATCTTAAAAATCTGATTTTTTTCCTAATTTTCGTAAAAATGTAATAATAAATAAGCATGAAAAACCCAGACGTATTTGATCGAAGTTTGTAGAAAAACATATTGCGATAAATTTGGACTGTGAGAAATAACCCTCCAAAAGTTGTTGAGAAATCCCTCAGTTTAAACATACCTGAAAAAAACAACATAATCTATATAATAAGACACTTTACTTTTAGAAAAAGCACTATTTGGTCAAGAAGGAAACATGGAAGTTGAGGGGGCCAAAGTAATTTGACTTTCTTAACCTCTCTAAATAATTCAGGAGTTTCAATTATTGGATTCGAAATGACCTTTAGGCAATGTAATTTTCCTTTGGGAATCAAGTCTCATTGAAGGAGAGGCTTCCCTATCAGAGAATTACTTCCCTTGGCAGAAATATGGTACAGAGACATAGGGGCAGATTTATCAAATATCAAAGTGAATTTTCGAATGAAAAAAATTCGAATTTCGAGCTATTTTTTGTTTACTTTGACTAGGGAATAGACCAAATTAGATTCAAAATTAGAATATCGAAATTCATCATGTAATGTCTCTTTAAAAATTCGACTTCGACCATTCACCATCTAAAACCTGCCAAATTGCTGTTTTAGCCTATAGGGGACCTTCTAGAACTCTTTTGGAGTCAATTGGTGAACTTTGAAAAATCAAAGTTTTTTTGGGGAAAAACTTTGAATCGAATTTGATCAAATGTGCTATTCCTTCGTTTCGTACGATTCGAATTCGGCCAAATACGGACCTATTCGATCGAAAACTGACCTATTCTACCAAAAAAAAGTTTGACTTTTGGGTTGGTCTTTTTGAATTAGAATTTCAAAGTTTTTTCAATTTGAAATTCGACCCTTGGTAAATATGTCCCATGGTAAACACTTTAGTAAGAAAAATGGGGAGCTGGAGATCCCAGGTATGGGATATATTATCCAGAATGCTTGGGGTTTACTGGAAAACTGAATTTACCTTTAGTCTGCTAAAACCATTTAAACATTAAATAAAAACCAAATAGGGCTGGTTTACCACCAATATGGATTAGTGATCTATTCGTTGGGATCAAGTACCAGGCACTATATTATTACAGAGAAAAAAATATATAAAATGTAACTATTTGCCTAAAATAACATCTATTGGAGATGGACTTTTGTGATTCAGAACTTACTGGATATCAGGTTTCCATTTAAGAAATCCAATGCCTACAAGTACAGGTATGGGACCTGTTATCCAGAATGCTCGGGACCTAGGGTTTTCCGGAAAACCGGAATCTTTCTGTAATTTGGATCTTCATACCTAAAGTCTACTAGAAAATCATGTTAACATTAAATAAGCACAATAGGCTGGTTTTGCCTCCAATAAGGATTAATTATATCTTAGTTTGGATCAAGTACAAGCTACCGTTATGTCATTACAAAGTAAAAAGAAATTTGGATTATTTGTGTGTAATGTAGTCTATGGGAGATAGCCTTTCCGTAATTCTGAGCATTCTGGATAATGGGTTTCCAGATAACAGATCCCAGACCTGTAATATTAAGAGCCTTGAAAGATCTTATATTTAACTGTGGCATTAATTCAAATGATTGCACAGTCAAAGAGACAATCACACTGCCGACCATCAGAATTTTTTTTGCTAAAACACCCTCATCTGCACTATTCTAGTCTAATGGATAGACTTCTTGCAGGGGTGGAGGGGGGTGATTAAGTATAGGATGAAGCGGCTGATTGCACCATCATAATTGTCTAAAAACACCCCACTGACTTGAATGGGGCCTTTCAGACAATCCTGAGTGCTTCATTAGCAGTTGATTTTTTTGTTAAAAAATGTAGCTTTATATAAAGCTTCTGACAAATGATTTCCTATCTAATCTGGGCTGTCGTATGAGAGCTTTCACCACCACTATCGCTTCCTTAGATTGATTGTACTTTGTGATTGCCTATGTATCTCATTTCACTTAAATGTTAGTTCAAACAATTTGATTTCTGGTAATTAAACATTCACTTCTGCATCTCCACGGCCATAAAACCCATACAGTAGGGGGCTCATTTACTTAGCTCGAGTGAAGGAATAGAGGAAAAATAGTTTGAATTTCGAATGGTCGAATATGGCTACTTCGACCATCAAATGGGCTAGTTTGACCTTCGACTACGACCCTCGACTTCGAATCGAACTAAAAATCTCTTTACTGTCTCTTTAAAAAATTCTTCGACCCCCTAGTTTGCCGCCATGGGCTTCCTACCAATTTTCTGATCGAAGGAATATCCTTCGATCGATGGATGAATCGTTCGATTCGAAAGATTTAATCATTCGATCGAACGATTATTCCTTCGATTGTTCAATCGTAGGAATATCGGTAAATCCTTCGACTTCGATATTTGAAGTCGAAGGATTTAACTTCGATGATTAACCCTCAATATTCGACCTTAAGTAAATTTGCCACTAGAACTGTGTTTAAAGAACTGATCACAAACATATAGCATAAACTTGGGAAAGACAAATGTACAGTATAAATTTGCATGCCCTTTCACTTTTTTAATCCTGTTCTGTCATTTTCAGTTTTAAATTGATATTGTGACCAGTGTATTGCCCTACTCTTCAACCCCATGTGACTGTATAGTTGTCTGAGTTTATGAAACATAGTATTTTATACACAAAGCACATTAAGCAGTTTATATTTATTTTACAGTATCTTTAAATAAAATACAGGTATGGGACCTTTTATCTAGAATGCTCGGGAAAAAATGATATGGAAAAGCAATACCAGAAATGGTTTCAGCGAGACCCATGTTGAGACTTATTAAAAGGAATTAGTAATTTATAAAAAGTGGAGTGAGCATCTGCATTTTACAATTTTCTATATTAGTTTTCCTCTGTTACTTATGAAACATAGTGACAGAATGATAACAAATATAGATTTCGCAAATGCCTACTTGGGTCCAGCATGATGTAAGCAAAGCCTCCAACATATTCCACAAATCATTTCACAAGAAAAATGCCCTGTTTTTATAAAGTATAACATATTATTAAATATTAATCCTTAATAAATATCAATTCTCTGTAGCTGTCCTGGATTATTTCCATAAAGATAATGCTCATCACACAACAGACTTATTTTGAACACTATTTTTGGCAACATTTCTGTATCTTGTTCAATCCAGAATCTGTTGAATAAGGGAATTGCTTGCATTGAAAACGTCATTAATGACGCAGTACACAATGATATTAGAATGGTCTGCTGTGAGTATTGTCCAAAATTACTTTTTAATTTGGAAATTCCAAAAATGAATCAGTACACATACAGAAGAGTCCTGCAACAATAACACAAGTAACAAGTTTGTCTGGACAAGTCCACTCACAATGGGGCAGATATATAGTAAAATGCTGTAAAGAACCACCATCACTGCCATCATTCAAAAGTCTTCAGTTATCAACCTGATATTATTTTAGGATGGATGATATCATGGATCCCTTTTGTCAAGCATAAAGTTATGATAAATCAATGATAATAGTCTTTAAAATTTCTAGTGTTAAAGCTAAGGCCACCTTGCCATAAGAGCATTTGACATTAGCCCAAAACACTTGTGTCTCTGACCCTATTCATAAAAACACAATATAAAAAGCACAGGCCCATTAATAGGTCATAGAGATAGATTAACAGGAGGTACAATACCCAGGCTCTGTGTTGACTTATGATATTTTATGAAAGAGTGAGTTAGTTTAGGTTGGATCCCATCAAAGACTCTGCAGTGGATTGAAGTAGAACATTTTGATATCCATTACAATGCGGTGGAAAAGGGTCATTTCAAAAAGCATATTACAAAATAAAATTTTAAGTTTGGGCAAAAATGACTACAACACAGCAATTTAATTCTAAAGATTATAACATACATTGCAGTAGACTCTAGCATGTAGTAGATCATGTATGCAAAAACGTCACATGTTTTCCTGTGATTGTAATTTATTTTCTGTACCTATTCTGCATCACTGACTATATGGAAAACAAATGGAACCCAACACAGATCTTCTACCTTATATAACCAGAAGTTAAAATCAGAATGGGCCAAATGAAATCTCTTCTACCAGGAAACAAGAAGGGAAACATCCTTTACTTCACAGGAGTGTGCTAGTTAGATCTGTATTCATGAATCATGCATTTTAATTCTGAATTTAAGTTCAGCCATCATAGCTAATGCCCTTGATGCAATCTTAAATTGCTGTCATTTCACGGATCACTAGAAATCGGATGGTGGATAAAGGATTAATCGATTTAATTTTATCACCAAACCCAGCCCTGCCTCTTGAGCTGTCAGTGGACAAGATAAAAAGAGCACATCTTGAGACTTGACACAAACCTGTCATAGGAAGCAGTGTCTGAAAAAAGACACAATGAAACAAGCTCATTTATTGCTTTGGCAGAGTTGAAAGATGGAGAAACCAGACTGTTCTTTTTATCTAAAGCCTTTCAATATTATTGGAATTCCTACTAAAATAATCTTCCTTTCTATTTCCTCCTAATCTACTCATTCTCGCTCTACCAACAGTTAACAACATACAAAATGGCATTTGTCATATTTATGACATCACAGGTGCTCAAGGATTTTTATGTTGAGCATATATTTGTTTGCTTTTCTTTCCCCAAAAAGTTGTCATTTTTTTCAGATTGTATTTGTTTTTGTATTGGCTGGGATGTAAATGTTTTAAAAAAGGGGTAAAAATCTGATCATTTACCAAAAATGTAGAGAAGGATAAAATATACGGGTTGTCAAAGAGGTTTTTTGCTCAAGAGGATAATTTCTCTTTTTTTAATGTTTTTTTAATCATAACCGTCATGGATAATGGTTTTCTAGTAAAACCGGTTTAAACTTCTTACTTGCAGCCTGCTAAGCATGATGGGAATGATAGTTCACTTATGTTATCCATCATATAAAAAAGCAATAATAATATAGTGAATAAAGTACCCCCTCTTGTAAAATATAAGGATATTATAGGTTACCGAGGAGTTTCATGACCATATAAAAACACAAGGCCGAAGGCCGAGTGTTTTTATACGGGTCATGGAACTCTGAGGTAACTTCTAATATCCTCATATTTTACAAGAGGGGGTACTTTATTTATTATAATACACAAATTTCAGTGAGTCATGTGACAGAAATGACATCAGAACTCACCGTTTATAACTGATGACATCAGAACTCACCGTTTATAAGGATATAATTTACAAGATATTCATGGCTTTTGTGTATTATAATAGAATATAAAACTTAATGGAAGAAAATGCTTAGGGATACCCACCAATCTTACTTTTTTTTAGTCTTTTAAGTCTTATCTTTAGCAGAATGACAACTTTTTGTATTAGAATTATATGTTACAACATCCCTAGCACAGTGATTTGGCTTCCTTTCTGCAGGAACAGTGACAACCCGTATATCATCTTTGCTCCGACTTGAGGGTGATGTGGATTGACTGATACAGATCCCTGTGATGAAGCCCAATCATTCTTCCTTTCACAGGAGCATATGATTGTGTGCACTGAAAAATACAGTCTTGGAAAAGCATTTCCAGCTGATCTTTTGAAGGGTTATCTCATAAAAATTAGCAGAGTGGGAATCAGAACCCTCTTTATATAATGCTCCATTTTTTCTTAAATTAAAATCTCTAAATCCATGGCTGATTTTTTCAGTGTTTCACCATCTGCATTTTTTTCCTTAAAATAGGTAGTTTTGCCCGCAATTCACCTTCTCTTGCCTTTCTTCATCAGCAATAGGTGGTGGTAGATCATTTCAATATGGAAGGGAAAAAAAACAGAGGGAATGCTCCTAAATCATCCTATTGTGTCCTAAGCGTAAGGGTATCTAGATTTATCAAGCAACAATAAATGAGATCTAAAATAAAAACACTTGATTCCAAAATAATTCTAACTTAATGGGCCCATGCAAAAAACAAAAAAACAAAAACAAATTCGCAGTCATCACCCAGGTACTGTATGTTGGTACTGTATGCTCAATCTAAAAGGCCCCTTCTATAAAAGCATCTATCACTTTACGTATGTGCAGACCTAGAGAAGCCCCTCTTGAATCTCAAGAATAATTTCCTTTGTCTGTTAACCAACATATACAAACATAGGAATCAGTAAAATTTCCAGCATATCATTTTGTATTAAATATACCAGGAGCTGAAAATATGAATAACGCCATCGCTCATATAAATTGTTGAAAAATTAATTTAATAAATATAACTGCTCTACCATAACGCTCGCATTAAATTCTTGCTGTAGCTCTAATGCAATTTAGTTAAACTCAAACACAAGTTTGCAGTTTAAAGAGCAGACAACCGCAGCTCTTAGGCCATCTTTGATTTCAAAGCATTTGTGCCACGTCGAAGCGATGAACTATTTCTGTATGAAGGAGTTCTGTCTCCTTCTAATGAGATTCAGGGTCAGACATTCTGTTCATGAAATCATTACCAATATGTTATTATCCCAAATGTTTGTATTAATTTATTAGTTGACTTTCAGCTAAGATTTTTTTTTTTAAAAAAAAAAACATATTTGCACAAAAGCACGTAGGAAGAGATACGTTTAAGATGGAATCAGCAAAATAATGAGCCAGGTAATTAGCATGCCGAGACCCTGGAAGACTGACCAGTTCATTGTCAATCAATTACTTATCTTGCAGTTATTTATTTCTCCCAGTTTGACAAGCTGATAGCAACTGGGCAATAATCAGATGTACGGCCACCACCAATCTAAGAGAATTCATACTATCTCTGCTCCATAGTATTACGCCATTAAGTGCATTTTAAATTTTGACAAAATTGTGCAGAATATTTTCTTGTCTGTTTAAATTAAAGTGAAAACAAACACCACTGCCCATATCAAGGCGATGTGCTAATCCTTGAAAGGAAGGGTAGTATTCAGTGTGTGCTGCTTGTGCTCAGCTAGGTGTAAAAATTGAAAAAGCAACTCTTCCGATTCTAGAGATGTAATAATCTCAAAGTGCTATACATGAGCTGTTTAATATGCATGCAAAAATACTATATTTTCATTTTTAATATATATATATATCATATTTAATATTATATACATATATATATATATATATATATATATATATATATATATATATATATATATATATATATATATATATATATATATATAAATCATTTATTAATACACACACACACATTTTTGTGCCACATTTAGGGGATTCCTGTGCATTGTGGCACCAGTATAGCCACAGATCAGGGACATTAAATACCAATAATATTTAATATTTAAAACTCCATTAATTTCAATTTTACGATTTCAAGAATAGGCTTCTACTAAATACTACAGGGAAATTTAAGTTATTTTCTGCTTGTAATAAATGATAATTTTGATTTGGGCTGATGATGCCTCCTTTTCATTATAGGGTATCATTTTACTATCGGGGGTATGGCACATCTTTCTACACCAGGATTATTTTCTTTGAAATTCGCAGTTATGTGGAAACAGTCTACATTTTCACTGGTAAGGACGTAACATTCAGGCACCTGGTCGGAAGACTGACACGTCGGATTGTAAATAAACACTGCAATTATGACCGTTAATAATGTGCAATTACTGTAAGGTTGGATTATTAAGCATGCAGGGGTTATGCACACTCGCCTGCAAACATATTATTTACGTGCATTTTCCCCCTCACTTGATTACAGAACAATGATCTTATCACTAATCATCATCAGAATGTGACCTGACCCCCCCAAATATGGATCACGTAGGCAAGGAACAATAGCCATGTTTATTAAACATCCATCACTCACAGGCTATAGGCAATTAGCATGACATTAGCTCCAGATATTTTACAAATCTATTGCTATACATTGGGCTGTAAATATATATAATTCTTGTAACTCTGAACTGAATTAAAATACTTCTTTATCTCGAGTCCATGAATTTGTGCCTTAGATTGATCTAAATGTAGGCCTGTGTAACTATGGCACATACTTTCAGACTAGTCAATATTTGGATGATATTCCAACTGTTTTTATAGCGTTACAGTCCTGTATTTTATACTCCCTTAGGTCTCTGAAAATGATTATTATTATTCTACAGCATATTTATATTAACATATACCTTGTCTTTAAATTGTACTGAGTTCAAAAATCCTCCCAGGATACACTTCATAGTTTTTAATGCTGCAAACTTTGGGTATGAAACTAACTTGCTCATTTATTATCCCGCATGCATTTTTGCACTGGAGGTTTCAATTATAGCTCATGAAGTATATTAATAGCTACCATAAAATAATTGCTGTCCATAATTTATTTTTCCCT
Organism: Xenopus laevis; assembly: GCF_017654675.1. Taxonomy (NCBI): domain Eukaryota; kingdom Metazoa; phylum Chordata; class Amphibia; order Anura; family Pipidae; genus Xenopus; species Xenopus laevis. The sequence continues at coordinate 13,585,405 of NC_054382.1, forward strand.
GAGTAGGAAAAGTATACTGTTCATTAACAATTCTGCGTGCAGAATAATATTCAAACCACAAGGCAATCGTAATTAGTATGAAATTAATTTTTTTTTTTTTGGGGAGGTCTGGCAATATATTACACTCCGGCTCAGGAGCTATAAGACTGAAGGCACTAAAAAAGATACCATTGTTTTTGATGGACCAAACCTTACAGTATAAATAAGAAGAACTGTGCAGACAGCCTTGGAAACAATAGTTGTTTGTAGGTAACTGCAAGCCCCTAATATTTAGATTTGATACCCTTTTGCTGTTTCACAGAGACATTAAAAAGTCGAGGTAACCTTGAGACAAAATGATAATTAATATTGGGATGAAAATAATAGGTCACCCACCCATAATGTTACAGTAGTGATTCATTTATTCTGTAAAATCAATTTTAATAATTACGATATTTATGATAGAAATATTGTGTTTTCTGCGTTTTTCCCTCTTCAAATTCAAATCTGTCTCTGTCAGTCCCTCAAAGTAAGTGAGTATCCCTTGTTTTCGCTGCCTGGCTATTGTTGGCTTGGTAACAAACAGAACAGTTAATTGGCGTGCATAACAATCAAATCAAGCTTGCAGAATTAAATTATTAACCATTTCAATCAGATCGGCTCAGAACGGAGTTAATAACGAGGAGACTATAGTCATGGCGGGCTTCATTAACAAGGTCATTCAGGGCAGAAAGCAAATAGACTAAAGAAGACGTTAAACCTTGTGACTTCTCTTTGCTGGTAACCGATTCCTTATACTGGGCTCAATCGTATGCTCCAAGGTCAGGCAGATATCAAGGCATTTAGTAAACGTACACATCGGCAATGTTTCCCCGTTAACAAGGCAGCCCCACGTTTAACCTCCAAACTGCCGAGGCGCAAGCAATAAAGCAAACATTTCTTAACAACAAATGGAGCCTCAACAAATGCACAACGGTAACAACAAAAAAGATTTGGAATTCCACTGGAACTGGAAGTTAGGGACAGAAACTTTTTTCCATGTGGCTCTCAACTCAAAACATAGCTCTAGAGTTGCCACCTCATCCCCTTAAAACCAAAGGCATGTACAGTTTGCATACCACATGGCTAATTAGGAACTCATTTGGCTACATGCTGCAGGCTGTGGTTGCTTCTGTACAGCCATGCATAATTCGTTGAAATGTAGTTAACGTTATATGGCTCTAGGTTATAAAGGGGTTAGATGATAACCCTAAAGATTTTTATTATCCTACAACTGTCATGTTCGTCAATTTTTCTGGAGGATGATGGGATATGTGTCTTAACAACCCCAAACCCTGCTCCAAAACTCTGTTATAGCTTGCAGTATATACCATATAATCTGTATCTGGTTCATTGTAGGCACCCTGATTCTGACCTTATTTTTACTAGTTGCTTTGTGGCTATTAATCACACAGTCAGAATGAGAGGCACTTATTTGTTCCAAAACTCTTTGCTGCCTGGTCTTCTGTTGTGTTTGGATGTAGCCCAGATATTGTGCATTAACTTATATACGTATATACAGGCAGCATAATATAAACAGTGGGGGTACAACTGTTCTCTTTCTTCTGTTATTAGAGACTGGCAGGGATCATATGCTAATGTCTCTCTGTCACGATGAAAGGAAGCTCCAGACATACTAAGCAGTGCCATTATAATACAACGACCCTCATTAAGAGCAAAAGGAGACAGATGTAAGCACAATGAGCCTTTCTCATCCCTCGTGCACGCAGTGCATCTCATGCCTGGCACAGACAACTCTACCCTCACCCTGCAAAGTGCCAACCAGGAGCAGTGATTTCATTAAAACCAACAAAAAGCACTAGAAGGATACAGATGCCCCCTCCTTACCTTTTCTCTTTGATCTCCTCCTTCTTCTTTTGGACTTGAATTTGAGTTGACTACTTGGACACCCAGAATTCCTGCTGCTCGCCAAAACTGATGCCATTTGTGCAGTTGAACAGACAAGAGCCCAGAGCGTGGAGAAGGTTGACCAAACTGCCTCTGTTAATGTCCTTCCCCTTTGCCTGCTGCCTTGTGCACACTCAGGAGCTGCTAATTTATCCTGCAGAATTGGGTGCTGCTGCTGTTGCTGCTGCTGCTGCACACAGTCACTTTCTATTAGATGGGTTAAGTGCCTTTTATCTTCTTTGGCATGCTTGGGAAATCTGCCTATAGAGAGAAGTGTGGGGAGGTACACGCTGCCAGAGCTGCTCTCATTGAAAGCTGATTCTTTCCCTTAGCCGGGCTGCAAATGCTCTGCCTGGACTTTTTGCACCACTCTAGTCGTTTGGCACAAGGCACTTTAAAGCCAATCATGCTGGGAGCCTGTCTATTTGCTATAGCAAAGTCTAATTAGATCCAATCAGAACTGTCTCTTGGCTCTGACATCAGCACCCTCTGTGCTGTGTATTCCCCCCCACCCCACCCGTCAGCCTGCAAATTCAGCTCCCATTTGGGCTCAGGACTTGATAGGAAGGAAGAGAAAGCTGAGCTGCAGGGGAATGGGAACCACTTTATTCAGAAGGATCTTGCCTAAGGGGGAACTATAAAAATTAGAATTTATTAGCTTAGTTCAGTGTTTTATGCACTGAACAAAATACTTGTGGACCCGGCCAGCAAGGTATTGTTAAACCATGTAGTTGTCCGTTGTCGGTTTGTCTCTAAGTTGCATCTGATCCCCGCAAGCCCTTCTAGGAGATAACATTCAGGAGCCATTAAAAAGAAGCGAGAAGGAATTTAAGATCGAAATGTTTCCGAGCCTTTTTTTGGGAGCCGCATAAATGTTAGGCATCAAACTTTCCCATTTTTTGGTGACGCTTTCTTAGGTTTAAGCACACAGGTAAAGAAGCCATGGTCCTCTGAAAGGAAATACTTCATAACAATCTCTTAATAGTTTTTTTTTTCTAATGAATACAGGTATTGGATCTGTTCTGCGGAAATCAGAAAGGCTGTCTCCCATAGACTCCATTCCATTTAAATTTTTAAAAAAGATTTCCCTTTTCTCTGTAATAATAAAACAGTAGCTTGTACTTCTTCCCGACTAAGATATAATTAATCCTTATTGGAGGTGAAACAATGCTTTTGTGTTTATTCAATATTTAAATGAATATTTTAGTAGACTTAAGGAATGAAGATCTAAATTATGGAATGTTTCGTCATCCGGAAAAACCCAAGTCCAGAGCATTCTGGATAACAGGTCCCATACCTGTAATAGTAACTCTTTACTGCTTATAAATAAGTCTTATACAAACCCCTATACAAACTTTTGTCTTTTATCCTTTTTTAAATATATGCCTTGATACCTTGATTTCTGCACAGGGATGGAGAGGAAATTATTCACTGTTTTTGTACTGTACCAGAACTTTAAGAAACACACACCTTCACATTGAAGGTACAGAACAGACAGAGAAGCTTCTTTCCACCCAGTTTTCTCCTATTCAACCCTGAACACTTTGCAAGGTCCTTCTTCCCTGGAACCACCGGTAAGCCTGACTATTGTCAATTGGTGTCCCATTTTCCACAAAAAAATAGAACAGAAAGAGTGTAATAATACTGTAGGCATTTTTATGGTGCAAAAATAAAAACATTGTTTCTGGTGAAACAGATATGGGATCCGTTATCCAAAAACCCGTTATTCAGAAAGTTAGACTCCATTTTAAACAAATAATCCAAATTTTTAAAAATGATTTCCATTTTCTCTGTGATAATAAAACAGTAGCTTGTACTTGACTCAAATTAATATATAATTAATCCTTATTATAGGCAAAACCAGCTTATTGAGTATGTTTAATGCTTAAGGGGCAGATTTATCAAGGCTCGAATTTCGAAGTGTAAAATACTTCAAAATTCGACCATCTAATTAAAATACTTCGAATTTGAATATCGAAGTCAAAGTATTTTTCACCAAAAAATTTTTTTGGCAAATCTGTGCATAAAAATTTGTGAATTTACCACGAAATTTGAGAAACGTGAAAAATTTGTGAAACACATTGAAGTCAATGGGTGTCAAAATAATTTTGACGCACGTCAAGTTTTCACGAGCGTCAATTTTTATACGCACAACTATTTGGTCCAAATGCTTTATAGTCAATGGACATCAAAATAATTGGGATGGGCGACAATTTTTATGTGCGCACTAATTTTCACGTGCAACATTCATTTGACGCATTACCGTTGCAGTTTTGCAAATTAATTCGCTTGTGAAGAAATGCGAAATTTCACCGCAAATTTGTGTCTGGTGATTTTATTCGCCCATCACTAGTGGCAAAGTATCGAGTTAGATCTGTTTCCAGGGTGAAGGTGTGATAAATCCCACATTTGAATTTAAATTCAAGTTGGTTGTTTTAAATTTGAAATTGTGAGTTTTGACCAAAAAATAAAAGTAGAAAATTCGAATTTGCCAATCAAGGATTAGGTAGGGGGTTCTGTGGAGACTGATAGGGAAAGGGCGATCCCTTGAGGCAGGAGCTGTATGTGCCTAAGGAACACTTAAAGGGGAGAAAGGAACAGGTTGATGAGGGCGAAGAGTCAGTCTGGATCAGGTGCAGAACAGGACGGAGAGGGCGAAGATCAGGACTGGACTAGTCTGGATGAAGAGGGCGACAACTCAGGACAGGAACAGGAAGTGGCAAGGCAGGTACAAGATGAAGTGAGTGAAAGGTACAAGGTGGAATAGGAAATGATAACAAGCAAGGGTCAGATCAAGGCTGGGAAGGAACAAGATAGGGTAAAGCAAGACAAGACTAGACTAGACAAGGACAGGCAGACAAAAGCAAGGAGGAATAAGGAGCAAGAGCTAGAACTACCTAGTTAGGGGCGCTGCCACAGTACTAGGGAGAAACAATGTAATGCTCTGGCAAGGAGTGTTCTAAGTGCTGCCCTTAAATAGGGAAGAGTCAGCCCTGATTGGCTGATTACAACTAGGCAGCAGCTGGGCTGGGACTGCAGAGGCCAGGTAACACATAGCGAGCAACCCTACAGGCTGCTCACCTGGCCAAATGGTTAAGGTATCGAGCCAGAAACCCAGCAATATCTGACACATTCAAACCTTAGTAAATCAGCCCATTAAAGTATAGAGATCCAAATTAAAGAAAGATTCCTTATCCAGAAAACCCCAGGTCCTGAGCATTCTGGATAACGGGTCCCATACCTTTACTCTATATCCTGATCTGTATGTATAAAAACCTTCACAGACACATTAAATGCTCAGTATATGCCAATTGCTCTGCATACACATTCATGGAGAGTAAAATTAGTGTGGCATTGTTCCTAAGGGGTTATTTGTGTTGAATTCTATATACTGAAATAATTCTACATACACTATATGTTTCTCTGTTTGCTTCAATCCTTCTGATGCGTTTACTGCCTGTCTAATGAAAATCACCTAAAAATTCTAAAAAGTTATAGCCTGTTAAAAAAAAAAGCAAGGTATTCCTAAAATGTCACTAAATATGAAATCTTTGTCATTTAATTCTATGTTATTTAACCATTAATCATGCAATTCAATTAAACTCGAATTCTGTCTTGGGATGAAACCCTTGCAAGTGGCAGCACTGGAATAACCCGTTTATTACATCCCACACAATCTCAACTGCTTTTTATGAGCAGCTACAGTGTTTGTAGTGCACACCAAGCGCCTTGAGATTTGAAGCTTCCTTTGTGCATGGAGTGAAATAAACCTAAAGTAAAGACCGGCGGATTTGTAAGCAAAGGCACATTACTATCCTGCACTACCGTTACAGAATAAATTTAAAAAACTTGTTTGTTTTATATGAAAGATTGTGCTGCACTCATACATATATGAGAGAAATTCTTGACATTATAAATCCCAGGGTATTTGATATTCCTGGTGTGGAGATTATATTGTGTGAGAAAACAGAAATGGGAAAAAATATAGATCTATCTATCAGGACCATTAGGGATTTGAACACTTGGGGCTGGAGTTGCTGGACTTTAAGTGCACAGTCGGTACATTTACCAAGTGAGCCACTGGAGGCTAGTCCTGATCCTGTTATAGTGATCCTGTATCTTGTTACGTTGGTCTCCTCCCTTCTTGTTACCCTCATGTGTTTTGTGTTCTGTAATCAATTGCCCTTTATAAACCACTCCCTGAGCCTTGCTCAGGGCTGAGTCATTGAATGTATTCTGTTTGTTCCTGACCTAAACCTTGAAAACCTTGAATGTGTTTGAATCTGAATGTGTTTGGTTTTGTTTCTGAATCTGTTCCTGGATATTCCAAGTTCCTGAATCTTGTTCCTGTGTTTTTGTTCCAGCTTTTCATTGCCTGCCTGGTAAAGACTTTATTTTTGACCTGTTCCTGTTTTGCTTCAATTCCATTAAATCCTGTATATTTCACCATGCCTGCTTCAAGTATTTGTGGCTTTTTCCTTGGGCTTCCACCACACGCACTACCAAGTGTGAATTTAACTCCTGTTGCAGCGGTTCCCCGCTGTGAACGTTACAATATCTATCTATCTATCTATCTATCTATCTATCTATCTATCTATCTAACATTTTCCTCTCTTTCTTTATCATATAGACGACAATTTGCTAGTTTCGCGCCCTATCACAGGTGCATTTTCGCTCAGGCGAACGATCGATTCTCTGCAAATTTACTAAAGTGTGAATTTTACAGAATGTTACCTTTATCGCCAGAGTTTCCTTCGCCAGCTTAGACCTGGCATACTGATAAGATGAAGCTACATCCTCCTCAATCTTATGTCAGTGACATCATATCCTGTATGCCAGAAAGTCGTAAAAGTTATAAAAAAACGCAGGCGTTCTTTCATTTTTTAAAACGGGATTGCCTTCAAAAGTCCTAACTATTAAAGATTTTTGTGTTAACAGTTTTTTTCCCAACCGTTTGAGGGGCATGCCACATTTGTTTTTGGGTGGGCTCATGTCTAGGTTATTAAAGGATCTCCTTTGTCTTTATTATGTTTCCTTGGCCACTTCGAACATTTGCACCAACATCTCTAATAAAGACGTATATGACTAGTGATGGGCGAATTTATTCGACAGGTGTGAATTCGCGGTGAATTATCCGGCGTTAAAAAAACGGACGCAGGCTTCAAAAACGAGATGCCGGCATCAAAAATGAGACGCCAGCGTCGTTCACCAGGCGTGAATTCGCGGTGAATTCTCCGGCATTAAAAAAAATGGACCCAGGCTTCAAAAACTAGACGCCAGTGTCGTTTTGCGATTATTGTGGGAAATTCGCAAATCACTATATATGACCTATATGTATCCGCCCTATTCAAATTGAGCGAATTAAGCGTAAGAGCACAAACGAAGTTTCTTTAGACAGAAATAAAAGCTAACGAAAGTTGGCAAATTAACGATATCGAAACGTCACCAGCGTTCAACTGCCGAGACTCAACTTTGCATTTTAGTGCATTAGCATAGTGGTTGCGAATTTGAGCCTGGGAAAGTGGCACAAAATGTGGCGGAGCCTCCGCAGGCGAAAATACGGCTTTTCCTGAATTTGCCCCATTGAATTTCTACCTTTAAATCAGATAATTTTCACCACTCACTAAATATTGTATTTTCATTATTGTATTTTCACATACAAAGCAAAAACCCATTCAGAACAGAAATGAAGCTGTACAGCAGAGCAGGGCATTTCGTAACTGGAAATTATTATTACTGAGTCATAGAGTAACTGCTAATTAGCGATAAGGAGTATTATGGCTAAAGCCGTTAGCACAGGATCAATTTATGAGCAGAGAATGAAGATGAGTCCTAGGAACAAGAAAAGCAATCCGGCTCACTGAAAACCATCAGATACTTCATTTTGTATTTTTTAGATCTAATTACAGCACCAAAAACAAAAAAACTTTTAAATGCTAATCTTTAAAAAAGTTTTAGAAGATACAACATGGCGTTTTGGGTTGGTGTTCGGTCAAAGCAAATCGCCTTCCGTGCTCAAGGTACAGTATCTATCCCTCTGAGAACAGCAGAGGCTACAAATGTCCCAGGTGTATTGCACACAGCGAAGATAGTGGAGATGTTGATGAAAAATCTCTTTACTTGCCTTGTGCCAGACATAATAAACTGGTCAGTCAGATTTTTCACATCTGACCTGCATGACTGAGCAGGTGAACCTTTTGAAGGAAGGAAAAATAGAAAAGGTGAGATGAGATCAGAGCTTGAAATCGATAACTGAACATAAGCTGTTAGAGCTGGTGTATCTTTCTATTCCCTCTGTAATTGAGGGTACAATATGGTACAATATGGCACCAGCTTTTTTAAGCAAGTCAGTTTGTGATCATATGATATTGGTCTGACCCACGAAATTGCATTTATTCTTAACTTGCCTGTCAGTCTGGATAAACCATTAGTGATGGGCGAATTTATTCGCCAGGCGCGAATTTGTGGCGAATTTGCGCGTTTCGCCGGCAGCGAATAAATTCGCGAAACGCCCGCGAAAATTCGTGGCAAAAATTCGCCGGCGCAAAAAAACTTCAAAAACCAGACGCCGGCGCCGCTTCGCGAATTTTTCGCCGATTCGCAAATTTCGCGCGAAATTCGCGAATTTTTTTTGCGAAGCAAAACTGCGCAAATTCGCCCATCACTATAAACCATGTATATGTGTGACAAAGGCACATTTTAAAGGAGAACTGTACTAATATACTATGGATTTTGAATCAAAATGTATGCGTCTACCCTTTCTTTTTCTATCCTTTCCTTTCTTCATTTCGTGTACTCTACTTTTTTATGTTTATTGTTAAAGGAGAAGGAAAGCTACAAGACAGTTTATTGCCAACAGATTAGCCACAATAGTGCAAGCTAGAACGCTATATTTATTCTGTGGAATGCTTTATCATACCTGAGTAATAAGCTCTAGACACTGTCTCTGTTTGTTTAGGATAGAGGCTGCCATATAAGCTTGGGGTGACATCACTTCCTGCCTGAGTCTCTCCCTGCTCGCTTACAGCTCTGAGCTCAGATGTCAGCAGAGATGGGAGGAGGGAGGGGGAGAGGAGCAAACTGAGCATGCTCAAGCCCTGCCCTGGAGGTTTATGCTGAAAACAGGAAGTCTGATGCAGGATCCCCAGGTGTACACAATAGAAGGAAAGAAATGCTGTGTTTCTTTTGACAGAGGACTTTTTTGGCAGCATCACTTTGAGGGTTTACTGGTGTATTTATATAGACCTTTCTGATAAAGCCTACTTAATTTTAGCCTTTCCTTCTCCTTTAACATTGTAATAACAATGTACAGTACATTCTGCTTTGTTCATATTAATTGATGTTATCATTAGTGATGGGTGAATTTGTCCCATTTCGCTTTGTCACGAAATTCGCAAATTTCACATGAAATTCACGAAACGGGCGAAAAATATGCAAAAGCTTGGCATCAATTTGCTGCCATCCAATTTGGCACTGGCGTTGAATTTTTGTCTGCAAAATTTCCTGGCAAATCTCCGAAATTTATTCGCCAGCGGCAAAACACGGAAATTATGTAAATAAATAATATAAATTTGCCTATCACTATTTATCATTTTGTAATGGCGAATCTCATTTTGCAGAACGATTTGTGAAACAGCAAAAAATTTGCTGCATTGAAGTCAATGGGAGTCAAAATTATTTTATACACAACAATATTTTCCAATTTTTTCTCACTCCAAATGCCAATGGGCATTTTTCTTGTGGCAAGTTTTTTTGTCTCTACGACTTTTTTGTCTTGCCGATATTTTTGTCCAAATGCATTAAGGTCAATGGGCTTTTTTTATTATGTTGACTTTTTTGTCTCAGCATCAATTTGGTCTTGGAGAATTTTTTTGTCCAAATGCATTAAAGTCAATTGGCTTTTTTTGTCAAAAGAGGTTATTCTGATTCAGATCGCAGTTCTTAGCTTCTTATGGCTGCAGATTCAGGTGTCTGTGTTACACCTTAGGTTATGGCAATCCAAGAAATAATTGAATCTGAAACAGCTCCAAGCAGTATTTTTAAACTGCAATGTGTTTATTAGCAGTGATAGCACACTACATGTTTCAGGCAGAGCCCTTTTTCAAATTGGCTTTTTTTCTTATGTCGATTTTTTTTTGTCTTAGCATCAATTTTGTCCAGACAACTTTTTTGTCATGTTGGAGATTTTTGCTGCAGTTTCGCCAAAAATTTGCAGATGGTGAAATGCGGAATTTCCACAGCCTGGAATTTTGGTGTATCTATGAGTGCCAGTGGCCGTTCTTCTCAATTTTAACCATACATGGTCTTCAGGCTGAATAAGTCAGGGTGGGTCAATTACATGGTGTGGCGGGATGATGGCATTGTGGGGGTGGGTCAATGAGATCACGGAGCAGGTCAGTGACATCTGTGGGTGGAGCTATTATTATTGCCATATCAATAGGGAATCCTAATTTGGTTTTCCTAATTTAGAAAACTGGGCAGGCTGTTTTGACCCGGACAGCCACCCAGAAAATCCGGCTGTCCAGGTCAAAACCAGACAGCAGGCAATCCTAGTGATGAGCAAAATTGTCTTGTTTTGTTTCATGGAAAAATTTGCAAAACTGGTGAAAAATGTGTGTAATCAAAAGGCAATTTTTCTTGTATTGTGGAGTGAATGTTTTTTTCTTGTGCCAAATACATTTGAGTCAATGGGTGTTTTTTCACCTTTATGCTTCCGCCAAATGAATTGGAGTCAGTGTCAGTTTTTCTCCAGGGTGAAAAAACACAATATTTCTGGCAAAACAAAATGCATGGTGAGTTTCTAGTGCAGATTGGCAAAAACATGGCATAAATTTGTCTCAGGCAAAAAAAATGCTCATCCCTACAGTTATAGCATGACCCGGATAAACACAAAAGAAATGAACATGCGGCAGATTAAGCATTTATGTTTTTCACAGCCATGGGAGGAACAGGTTAAAATAAAGACAGGGCCGGCACAGATGCATTGTTGTTATAGGTAATGCAAAAAGATTTTCTGAATCATGTGGAAAAAAAGTAAAAAAAAAAAAACAGAAGAAATATAAAAAAAACTAAATAAAGATAAAAAAGAAAATATTTGCATAATTGTAAATGAAACTTATGCATCCAGGACTATTAAATATTGATGAGACAGTATTTGAAGTCATTTAGTATTCTTTAGTTTTTTTATGTGTAGTTTAGTTTGATAATAACAAGCGAAAATGATGCCCATAGATTTAAATGGGTGAAAAAATATGTTGCGCGTCAAAAATGTTTGTGCATTTGAAAGATCTTCACCTTTAGTGAATTTTTGTGCGATTTGTCATGTGGCAAAAAAATTCTGTCACCCATAAACCAAGAATTTTCGGTGAAGCAAAACAAGTCAGATTCGCCCATCACTATTTTTAATATTTTACACATTTGCAAACATAGTTTTAAAACTTTAGCTTCTACAAATAATGATTTTTTTCGGAAGATATTTGGATCAATAAGGAGAGCAATATATTTCCAGCGGACTCTTTAGTGTTGCACATATGTCCGTGCTTGTTTTTCTGTTTATTATGTCCTCTGGGACTTGCAGGGCTTTCACTACTGCCGCCAACATCATGGTTTGTAGATTAATCTTTGTCTTGACACCATGAAAAATAAATGAACTTGTACTATTTTCAGATTTTTTTTTCCCTCGGAACCTGCAGAAATGCGTGAAACAAATTTCTTCAGATTTAATTCAAATTTGTTGTTATAAATTTGAGGGGGCGAGAATATAATCTGTAGCACCAGCGCCTGTCAGAATGATTCTATGTCAGTTGAAGGTAATGTTTCCATGACTGAATTCCCAGAGCAATCCTGCTAACTTTAACATTGTTTCTGGTAGGAAGAAATTTACAATACAATGTCCTGAATGCTTTGTTTAGCTGGAGAAAGTATAGGAAACACTGCAACGTGACAAGTCCACAATTGTTTTTTTTACTGGTTTTAAAAATGGATTATTTGGTGACCTTTTTGGTTTAAAAACTAACACTGCCCAGAAATATGGCTAAAATAAGAACAACAATATACTGGAGGAGATTTATGAGAGTTTTTAGATGTTTTTAGCTGGGTAATAGCATACTATGCTACGTTCTTCATAGAAAAATGGCTCCCATATCGCCAATTTCTTCCAAACGTGTCTAGATATCCTTTCTCCCATTTGCTCAAGCCATAAATCAGGTTGAGCAAAGCACCCTTTTTCAGTTTCCATTAATTAATTATGCACTTTAATAAATGCAATTGTCTATCCTATTAGTGAAACAGACCACATGTAGAAATTCTAGTGGGTAAATTGTGAATTTTGCAGCAAAAGTGTACTAGGCAAAAGTTTGCTCATCCCTTGTGACACACTGGGGCTCAAAGAGTTTGCTCTATGCCATATAAAAACATCCAGTCACATAATTATGAAGAAATGCTCTGTGCACAATATGACCTAAATTCTTGGTTGATTTATATAAAAATATGGTATATAAATAGCCAGTACTTAGGAAGTACAGTATTTGACAAGCTCTAGACGTAATTCATTTATAGGATGTATTACACTGAATGTTTAGGACCTGGGTTTTCCAGGATAAGAAATAAACTGACAGTAATGTCAGTGGTGTAACTAGAGAAGCAGATCCCCACCGCAGCCGCAGTCTTACCTGCCTGACGTGATGGGCTGGGGAGAACAAGTGGTTGAGCATGCCTGGTCCCTCTAACGAATATCTCCAACCAGTGGCTCGTAAGCAACATGTTACTCACCAACCCTTTGGATGTAGCTCCCAGTGGCTCCAAGGGGTGCTTATTTTTGAATTTCTGGCTTGGAGGGAAGTTTTGTTGCATAAAAACAAGGTGTACTGCTAAACAGAGCCTTCTGTAGGCTGCAAGTCCACATAGGGGCTACCAAATGGTCAATCACAGCACTTTTTTTGCACCACCCAGGCACATTTTTTATGCTTGCATTGCTCCAGAACTCTTTTTTACATCTGAAGGTTGCTCACAGGTAGTGATGGGCGAATTTCTCCTGTTTCGCAAAATGGTGAAAAATTCACAAAAAAATTATAAAGTTTTACAAAATAAATCGTGAAAATCATAAATTGACGAAAAACTCGTTTGCGTAAATTTTGACATCCAGAATTTTTTGACGCCTTGAAATTATGTTGGAGACTGGCAAATTTATTCGCCGGCGGCGAAACACGGAAATTCGCCGCAAATTAGTGGCAGGCGAATTTATTCCTCCAACACTACTCACAGGTAAAAAACAGTTGGGGGCCCCTGCCCTAGAAGAAAGGATCTGAGATAACATCTAGGTAATTTAAACAGCATGGGGATCATTTATTACTGCAAGTGTATCTGCAAATTGCTAAAATTGAGCAAATATTTACATTATTAACAAAAGGTACTTGTACCAATGTACATGCTCTTTACTACTTGTGGGAAGCCCCAGTGTGACTTTTCAGACTGGCCTGGTGAATACTGTACAAGTGGTTGCATGGACACCAAGGAACCCTAGGCAGACATCAAGGGGAAGTTTTATCAAGGGTCCAATTTAGAGTTTATAGGAGTTTATAAAAACTCCCATAAACTCCCATAAACTCGAAATTCGAAGAAAAAAAATGATCAATCAAAATGTATTAAAATTTTTAATTTTTTAAATTCGGGTGAGTAGGATCAACCCACAAACTCGACTCCACCAAACAACTCCAAATTAATTGTAGGAGGTCCCCCATAGGCTAAAACACCAATTTAGCAGGTTTTAGATTGCGAATGGTCAAGTTCGAATTCTTAAAGGGACTGTACATGATAAATTTCAAAATTCGAATTTTTGTTAAACTCAAATCGAATTTGGACCATTAACTAGTTGAATTAGACTAAAGTAAACTCGAAATTCAAATTTAAAAAATAGAATTTTCAATTCGACCCTTGTTAAATCTGCCCCCAAATGTCACAATCACAGCTCTGCCAAACACTTGCCATAGATCGCAACCAATTTGTCAACAAGGGTAATAAGATCCCAGTGATGCTTTGGGGAAATAACTGTATTGTGGGTAAAAAAATGACAATTTGTGTCTAAAAATTGGATCTTACACTTTGCACTGATTTGATAAATGAGCACCAATACAATACCTATTTTTCTACACATAGATAAATGCCACCATCTTGCTCATATACTTTTGTTATCTAATATCCTGATATTTAAAATGCTGGTTAAAGTGTACAGGCTTATCTTTACTGCTTGAAGATGTCAACTTGTTTTCAAATGTTTCTAAAAAAAAAAAGAGAGAGAGAGAGAGAGAGAGAGAGAGAGAGAGAGAGAGAGAGAGAGAGAAAGAAAACTGTGTATAGTTTATATAGACTGAATAAGTGATAATATTTATTGGATGTACCAAAGCAGTAATATAATAAAACTGCCACATTTAACCTTTCGTTATAAATCTTTGCTCGGACCCATTGCTTCAACCTAATTTGTTTCCCCTGCCTTGACCTCCACTGTAAATTTGAAAACGTTTCCGTGAAACTCTAATTTGCCGAACACGGAGGAACAAGAAGTGTCACTGTGTTTATGACTTGCCTGACCTTCAGCCTGGCCTGAGGCGGATATGGGTTTACATGGAAATTTTATTTGTACTAAAGGTTACATATAATGACAGTAACTAATCTTTGGCAAAATGTTTAATGAACTGCTTTTTCGTTTCATGCTCTTTAGTCAAAGGTATTCCATAAACATTTCAGACAAAGACTGACCTCATGATGCACAGTCGCTCCCTTTATCTACAAGTAAAGTCCTGTAGTAAGAATCTTTAATAAATTTTGATAGAAGCAATACTATACGGACTTATTTTTTTAAATGGTGTATTTTTTTTAACCTAGTACAGGTATGGGATCTGTTATCTGGAAACCTTTTATCCAGAAAGCTCTGATATACACAAAGGCTGTGTCCCTTAAGGTGGCCATAAACTTAGAAATCTGCTCGTTTGGCGGATCTCTCCCCAATATGCCCACATTGAGGTGGGAGATATTGTGCTGATCCGATCGTGGGCCCTAGGGTCCCAGGTAGCCAACACAGGAGGTTGGATCGAGGGACCGTATCAACAAATAGATGAGGCCTGATCCAATGGGATTTTTAGACCTGCCCGATCAATATCTGGCCGACTTTCAGCCAGATATCAATAGAGAAAGCCCATAGGAGGGCCCAACGCACAGGCCAAAAAGCTGCCGACTCGGTCTGTTGGCAGCTTTAATTGGACCATGTATGGCCATCTTTAGACACCATTTTATCAAAATAATCCAACTTTTTAAAAAGGATTTCCTTTTTCTCGATAATATTAAAAAAGTACCTTGTACTGTATGCAAATACGATATAATTAATCCTTAATGTTTACAAGATTTTCTAGTAGACTTAAGGAATGACAATCCAAATTACGGAAAGATCCATTGTCCAGAAAACACCAGGTCCCATACACTATACTTAACATATAAGCAGCAGGGTAGTTCGGTGTTGTTAAGTAATCCCACGTTGGGTATATTTGGGGGCCGATTCACTAACTTCGAGTGAAGGATTCGAAGGTAAAAAACTTTGAATTTCTAAGTTTTTTTTGGGCTACTTCGACCATCGAATGGGCTACTTCGACCTTCGACTACGACTTCGAATCGAAGGATTCGAAGTAAAAATCGTTCGACTATTCGACCATTCGATAGTCGAAGTACTGTCTCTTTAAAAAAAACTTTGACCCCCTAGTTCGCCATCTAAAAGCTACCGAAGTCAATGTTAGCCTATGGGGAAGGTCCCCATAGGCTTGGCTAACTTTTTTTGATCGAAGGATATTCCTTCGGTCATTGGATTAAAATCCTTCGAATCGTTCGATTCGAAGGATTTTATCGTTCGTTCGAAGGAATTATCCTTCGATCAAACTATCTGCGCTAAATCCTTCGACTTCGATATTCGATTTTAATTCCTAGTCGAATATCAAGGGTTAATGAACCCTCGATATTTGACCAATAGTGAATCGGCCCCTTAATGTTTACATGATTTTCTTGTTGATTTAAGGTATAAAGACCCAATTAATTGAAAGACACAGATCCCGAGCACTCTGGATAGCAGGTCCCATACCTGTACAATAGTTGAATATACATTTCTGTGTGATGCAACTCCCAGACAATTAGACAGATAGGGGCAAATTTAATTAAGGGCACAGTTTATATAAGTATAAGTATAGTATATAAGTATGGTGGGTAAAAAGCATGTCAACTTGCATCCAAAATTGGACTGAGCACTTGGTCCTTCATGTTCATAGTCAGTCCTCTGTGTCGGTTTCCTCGCTCACTCAATACAGAAAAGTTGGCTTCTGATATAAAGACCCTACTGGGTGCAACTTGGACTGATATGAATAATGTATACTTTCTGTAAAAGTGCTGAAGAATATGTTGGCGCTGTATAATTTTTTTCTAATTTCTACCTATTAATAAAGAACTTCAGACAACTTTCAACTGCAGTCATTCTATACTGAACATTTTTTCCAGCTAACCCATAGTTATTTGGAATAACTTTTTAGCAAGAAATATTGATGAAATCTGTTCTCCAGCTCAGACTGAGCAAAATCCTATAATTTCCTATGGGAGGCGGCAGAACATTCCTTATTGCATTTATATTTTACTTCTCGTTGATGCTACTGTCGAAGTTGTTGAAGGGATATTAAAATAATGGTGTTTCAGCAAAATGTTGCTACTCCATCTTACTAATCATTATTACATTGATGGAACAGCTCAAGTGAACCAAAGGAGTAAATATTACAGCCTCATCATTTTATAAAATGGGCCCTTCCTTAGGACAATGAACTGAAATTAAAGTTTTTTGAATTAAAAATGTGTTTTTTTCTGTAGATATCAGAAAATGTTTAACCATATAAGCCAAGGACTGTAAACATATAATTTAAATGGTTAGTTGTTCAGTACTGGAAATATCAGAATAAAAAGACAGAATACACTGAAATTAAAGGACAGGCAAAGTCTAAAACACTAGGTGGTGACATTTTGTTTGATACCTGACTGATTTCGCTTCGCCAAAAATTCCCCGAACACATTGAAGTCAATCGCCATTTTTTCTAAAGAAAATTTTTGGAACTATGGAACATTTTTTTTTCCTTTTTTTGCCATTTTTTCTCTGCAAAAAGTTGCAAAATATTTCACTCATCCTTATATGCCAAATGTACAGCAGCTCAGCAGTCATATATCATTTAAAATACATGCGTTACCCAAAAAAGTTCCCTGTGTTGGATCATGTAATGCCATTCCTTGATTGTCAGTGACACTGCAGCTGCTCGGTGCACTTGGACTGCTGTTGATAAACTAAGATTAGTGGGAAGGGGGTACCCTACTCCAATCCAATCACATATTCACGTCTAATTTTACCTATGCTACAATCAAGTAGGAGAGAGGGTGGACATTATAAGTTAATTATAATTACTACATAATTAGAAATCATGTAATTTGCTATAAATTCAGAGATGTGTATTAGAAATAAATGCTGGTTTGTATGGAGCATATGTGCTGAGTAAACACCTTGTACAAGAACTGCAAGTTCTAAGAATATTTATTAAAGAAAAATGAAAACGCAGGGAAAGAAAAAAACAATTCCTTGAAACAGGCAAAAGGTCAGGGCCCGGCAGAAAAGAATCAAAGTCTTTGAGATGGGCCAAAAGCCAAGGACCACATCAAACAAACGTAATCCAGGAAACAGGCCTAAGGTCAGGATAGGCAGAAATCATGCAGAGATAATGGGCCAAGGTCAAAACCAGGAAGTCTATCATGGAAGCAAGGACAGAACAGGAACAGGATCAAGAAAAGGTTTAGGAACAAAGACTCAGGAACAGGGGCAGGAGCAGCATCAGGAACAAGTTTTCTGGAGCAGGAACAAGATCACAGGAACTCGAGGCTTGGCATCATCGGAATGGCCAATGATCCGGCACCAGGGTGTAAGGGAAGCAGGCATAAATAGCCTGAAGGAGCTATAGCCTGCAGGTGAATGGGGGGGGGGGTGTGGATCAGGGAACATTGACAGAGTCATAGATGATAGTCTGTCATAGTCAGGCTGACACCACACTGCCGGCTCAAGTCAGTATGTATCAGGTCCCTGGTTTGAACCCAGGGAGTTCGTATAATGTGGAAAATCTACAATCACATCTTCATAATATAAGCCCATAGTATACAGGAAATTATTGTCTGGAAATGCTTGAATTTAGTGGCACATGCTACCTACCCAGCTAGGACAAACTCATTAGTTAAATTATATATTTTTTATTTTTTTGTGACATGCTGATGGTGTCTCAAAGACTGACCTTCCATGTCCATACATGCAGCATATATTATTAACTGACCTTTTTTTGTATGTTATATGACAAAGGATATTCCAATAGATAACCCTCGCTGGACCGAACATCCAATAAAATAGATTTTTTATTATAAGATTATTTATTATAAGATTTTTAGAACTATGATTTATATGCAGAGAAGCCTTGCATTTGAAGCTATATCCCCTGCATGCCTCTGATTATAGGCATAATTACTGAGCCAGATTCAGTGTTCTCAATGAGGCACATCTTATGTCCCTAGGAAACGGATTACATTAAGGATTTCTTTTGGATATTTTAATTTTTAATTTTTTTTAATCTTTCATTCCAAAGATTAGTCAACCAATTACTAAGAAAACTGGTCATGGAGAAGTAGTGGTCAGGCCTCAGCTCTATACTGGCTGGGTCATTTTTACAAACTCAGCAACCATTCTCATACAGGAACAACCACTAGATGAGGTTGGGTGCCATCTTATGCTGGAACGATACATAAACTGCATGGCTTGTGGAACAGTTAATATGCAGGCTCGGATTTGTGGAAAGGCCACAGAGGCCCATGCCTAGGGTGGCAGAATAAATTCGCCTGCCGCAAATTTGCGGTGAATTCCTGCGTTTCACCGCCGGTGAATAAATTCACGAATCTCCCACGAAAATTCGCCAGTGAATGAGAATAGAAAAGTCCCCTAAGGTCAAAATGTATGTATATTTTTTATTACTATTTTTAAAAGAAAGGAAGTATTTGTGAGAATCCTCCAGTGTTAAGTGCATGTAGATGACCTCATTCTCTCTAATTAAGAAAAGAGTATGAAAAACATTCACTCATCTCTTGAGACTAACTATTGATTAGAAGGACACATGTATCATTATATTATGCTAATTTCCATGATGTCTTATATTTCACCCTCTTTATAGATAATTATGACATTTCGGGGGTTATATCAAAATCCGAAAAGTTCTCACTATTTTCTGAAAACTACTCCGACCAAATCCGCACAGACTTTCTCGCCCTATTTATTAATACAAAAAATACAAAAATTTCAGTGCGGGAAAAAAAACTAAATAAAATAGTGAAAAAAATCTGAATCATAAAAATTGTGGGGATTTATCGCAAATAAACTTTTTCTGATTTGACACCTGAAACCTCCGATGTTTTTGAACAAAGGTCGAGGTGAATTTTTGAATTAAAAAAATCATAAATTTGAATATCAAAATTTATCATGCACTGTCTCTTTAAAAATTCAACCTTGACCATTCACCATCTAAAAAATATTACGTGTTTTCAAAAATGTGGCACGATTTGAAAAATTGTTGCACAAAAAAACGCTCAATAACTTCTAAGCATATACTAATTTTTAACTGTACTAGAAAATCATGTAAACATTAAATAAACCCAATAGGCTGGTTTTGCTTCCAATAAGGATTAATTATATTTTAGTTGGGATTAAGTACAAGGTACTGTTTTATTATTACAGAGAAATTTAATTTTTTTTAAAACATTTGGATTATTTGGATAAAACGGAGTCTATGGGAGACGGCCTTTCTGCAATTTGAAGCTTTCTGGATAACAGATTTACGGATAACGGATTCCATACCTGTACAACTGTAATTGAATAGTTAAAGAATAAATAACTTTGAAACAGGTCTAACGCTTAAAAACAAAACAGATAGTTCTGCTTTTATCAAGATTAGAATATTTTTTATATACTCTTTAACACACACCCATTAGTAGTGTGTTAGGTTATTTTTCTTTTAACCTATGTATGGTATGGCATTTGGGTGCTTGTCTCTTCCAATTATAATGGATGCACAGGGAATCAGCTTGAATGTGCAAAATTTCATCTCACTCCTCACTGTCTTCTGACATGTTTGTCATATCACACAGCAAGACCTATCTCCATTATAGCAAAAAGGGTGCCATGGCATTCAGCGGCTTAGGCAGCTTGCACTCGCTGTGCTCCAGAACTTTTTTCCCCTTCCAACAATTTATCTTTTCTCTAGAAACATATATAAATATGTATATATAAAATCCCAGCTTGATCATATTAGTTATTTATGTGTATCCCAAGCTGTCTAAGCCCATATTACACTGAGTGTATTTTCCCATCCCCCTTTAAGTAAAGAAGTACAGTACTTCCTTACATAACTCAACTAAGAATTTAGTTCTTTTATATGGGCGTATTTTACTAACATAAGTGCTTAAAGGGATACTGTCATGGGAAAAAAAATGTTTTCAAAATGAATCAGTTAATAGTGCTGCTCCAGCAGAATTCTGCACTGAAATACATTTCTCAAAAGAGCAAACAGATTTTTTTATATTCAATTTTGAAATCGGACATGGGGCTAGACATATTGCCAATTTCCCAGCTGCCCCAAGTCATGTGACTTGTGCTCTGATAAACTTCAATCACTCTTTACTGCTGTACTGCAAGTTGGAGTGATATCACCCCCTCCCTTCCCCCCCCCCACCAGCAGCCAAACAAAAGAACAATGGGAAGGTAACCAGATAGCAGCTCCCTAACACAAGATAACAGCTGCCTGGTAGATCTAAGAACAACACTTAATAGTAAAAACCCATGTCCCACTGAGACACATTCAGTTACATTGAGAAGGAAAAACAGCAGCCTGCCAGAAAGCATTTCTCTCCTAAAGTGCAGGCACAAGTCACATGACATGGGGCAGCTGGAAAATTGAGAAAATGTCT
The DNA here is from genome assembly GCF_017654675.1 of Xenopus laevis. Lineage (NCBI taxonomy): Eukaryota > Metazoa > Chordata > Amphibia > Anura > Pipidae > Xenopus > Xenopus laevis. Next base: position 13,606,387 of record NC_054382.1, read on the forward strand.
ATCCCCATGTCAGATTACAAAATTGAATATAAAAAAAATCTGTTTGCTCTTTTGAGAAATGGATTTCAGTGTAGTATTCTGCTGGAGCAGCACTATTAACTGATTCATTTAGAAAAATTGTTTTTATCCTATGACAGTAAAGTGTATTCTCCAGCAATATTGTAATATCAGGGGAGCTGCTGCCAGGTGGTGAGTTGAGAAACTCGCCTCAGGCGGCAGCAGCCCACGGCTTACCAGGGGCAGCAAAAAGTCACTGCTGGTAATTTAAAAAGCCAAAATTCCGATTTTTAAATTGGAATTTTGCCTCTTCTAGTGCACTAGTGATGCACCTCCCTCGACCCGCTGCGGCTCATGTAAAATAAGTGCCAGGTGCAGGGGGGGGGGAGCAGCAGGTGGCAAAGACTCAAGAAGTGCCCCTGTTGGAAATATGTTTTGATCAGTTTCCTACTAGCTGAAAAATTAAAGCCGAGACCTGTCTGGGTGTTAATGGCAACTGCACTTGTGCACTTTTGCACTAATGTTCATAAATAAGCTATAATCTTCCTTTTGGGAAGTTTGTTAATGCTACTACATATATAACCCTTTTGTGGCAAAATCCCTTAGAAAAGGACACTCCAGTTTACAGCTGGCGCGTACTTTTGGCTGACAGACAATCCTTGCAACCATCCTCAGAAATTTGGGAGAGACTGGGAAACTGGGATCTTACAACACGATGCCTCCACCTAATGGGCATGAAGGGATACACCTCCGGGGGTCCTACTTGGAATTAAAATACACAGAGATATAATACACAGAGAATTACTAGCAGAGACAGAAGAGGAAGCTAAGGCATTGAAGCTGGTTGGCCTGAAAGAAAGAACTGGAGAGAAAACTCTCAGCTCTTTCAATTACATAGTTGAAAACCTTCCAGAAGTGTTTGTTGGAAAATATTTAATACATTGCTTTCCTGGTTTGGTTCTCTGGATTATACTTTTTCCTAGTATCTTAATTGTTATTAAGCATGTCCACTCTCCAAAACCAGGACCCAAAGTTTTTTCCTTTCTTCCTTTCTCCTGTCTACCCACTGCTTCAAAATACCCCATCCCCTTAATTAGTTAAAATGTTCTCTGTCCTATCAATTAAGTTATGTTGTAAATAATTTTCAGCAGTTTGGACATAAAACTAAAACAAGTGTGTCTGACCTTTGATGAACTATAGGTTGGCATAGGAAGGTATGTACTGTATGCCCTTCTTGCAGTCACCTTATCCAGAGCAGATGTCAGGAACTTTTACCCTGATGGTCTAGTGGTACGGTGGGGACGCCCGCCACGCCGCTCCTCTTGCCGGCTTTCTCCCTAGTGCGCGCACCGCGCGCATTCTCGCTATTTAAAGGCGCGCTGACGTATGACGTCAGCTCGCAATGGCGCCAACTTCAATTGGTTAATTTATGGTTACCCGTGATAGGTTTTTGTTCCTGGTGCCTTGTACTTTGTGCTGTTAAGCTTCTAGTCTGTTTGATTCCTATGTTTGACCCTGCCTGGCTGTTTACTACTCTGATCTCTGGAACCTGACCCTTGCCTGTTATTTGACTCCGATTCTGCCTCATCCCATCTGATTGATCTCCTGGTTTTGACCCTTGCCTGCCTGACATCTCTTTGAACGCTGCCTGCCCAGACCCGGTCTGAATTGTTACACTGACTTTCTGCCTGCCTCGACACGGCCTGATCTGACTACTCTATTGCCTCACGCCTTGCACTACGACCTTCCGTCCAAAGACTTTGCTCTACAGTCGTGCCCCTCTGCCTATCCATAACCCTCATCTTGCACCTCTCATTTAAGTCCAGGTGGCATCCAAGTAAGCCGAGGGCTCCTCCCGAGGCCCAAAGGCGGTCACACTACTGGTGAAGCACGAGCCGAGACCAGGGTGCCTGGTGTTTGTTCTGGTGTTGGGTGCCGACCATTACAGCAGATCAATTAGTCATTTATATCACTTACCAAAGGAATCTACATCCACCTGCTCCGTCATCAGAGACAAACAAATCCCCTGTCTATGGTATAACCTACTTAAAATCTAGAAGGCAACAGGATGGACATCCCTTAAGTAAGAGCTTGAAGCAAGTAACAATTATTCCTCATTGTAATAATATGTAATAGCCATTGTATCCAATGTCATTAAGGTCACTGGAACCCATCTGAAGAACCCATCTGTCTTTTGTCCATTGAAAATGGGATAAAAACAGCAGGAAATATTGAGATATTACTTGCAGTGCATTGATTAGTTAAATATAATAGTTCCACTGATGGTTTTGCATCACTTTCTAATGTATTAACAACATTTTCAATACATTTATGGTAGCCCCCTTACAATACAACAGCAGAACTTATTCTCATACTAAATGTGAAGGTCTCTTATGGACTATTACAAATCCAGTTATCAGCAGACTGACTTAAAAGTAAGATGCATAAAATTGTTCTTGCATGCTGTTGTACGTTGTAGGAATAATCTGCACTTCATGCTTCAGCCTAAAATATAAATCTTTGCCGAGGTTACTGTAGCAACGGCAGAAGAGAGAACGGAAACGAGGCCTCTGCGCTCACCTTGTTGGATTTTTAGAGACCTCTGGCAACTTCACAATTAATTTGTAGGAAAAAGTAAAAAGATTGGCACTTTTGACATTTAGGAAAACAGACAGTTGCAGTTGTCCTGACAATCACCAGCAAACTTGCAGAAGGTAATTTTAAGTTCACGCAGGATTTTCATTCCTCCAAGAAATCTTGAGATTGAGAGGCAACTTTTTTTAAATGTATCATTTTTTCCCCTATAGATCGAGAGAGAAAAACAATCTATATAAGGGGCAGTCTGAGCTGAATCAATAGATGTAAGAGACAGCGAATTATGATGAGTTGGGATATAATGAAAGTATAATGATTGACAAATAATAATGGTATTGAAAATTACTGGCCAGAGATTTATAGAGCCAGTGTGGTGCTCAATAGACTACAGTGTTCGGGTCATGCTTTCTGATGCTTCTTGTATTCTTGTCCTTGTAATTGTAAGTGGCAGCAGTGCTTTGCTGAACAAGATCATGGTGTGAATTAAACTCATATAAAGCTGCTACTTAAGTCATACTGCAACCCTTCCATCGGGGTTTTTCCTAACCCTCAAATTATATTCATTATAAAGAATGTCCATTTAATAATAATAATGCTAATAATAATAATAACTTCTTCATTGTCATAGGACTATGATAGGACTATGAGCACCCCTTCCTGCTTCATTTGTTTACTATATATAAATTTTAACAAATATGTTGTATTCTTTGTACTGCTTGCTGAAATACCCTCTTCCATATCAATTTTTGCATGATTTATTGGCCTCCTTGTACCTGATAAATGTTTCACTGTCCCAGCTAACTTGAAAGCCTTAAAAGCACGTCTTTTCTTACCCACTTCAACACCAACATGTTGATTGAACCAAAAAGGTTTTGTTTTGCAACGACGTTCCTTGCTTACAAGTGGAAAATACTGATATATATTTATAAAACTTCCTATTTTTGATCTGTTTTTAACCATGTGAAATGAATTTCTCACTTAATATGTTGCAGAGATGCTCTTATAGTATCAATGTTTGCAAGTCTAAAGCTTAATGTTGTAGTTGCTCCCTTATAGAGTTGTTTCTGCAACATAATCTCAGAGTAGACCATGTTATGATCACTATTCCCTAAATGCTCATCCACACAAATGCTAGAGATAAATTCAATAGTATTAGTTATAAGAGACTGATTCCTAGGGGTTCTTGAAAAGCTGAAATAAAAAGTAGTCATTAAGCATATTTACAAACCTGCTAGCTTTTTTTTGTCTTGGCAAACCCATGACCCCAGTCAATGTCTGGATAAATAAAGTCACCCATAATAACTTGACCTAGTTGTGAAGCTGCTTCTATTTGTAAAAGTGCCATGGCTTCATTGTCATTCCTTATACGAGGTGGTTCGTAGCATACACCAATCATCATTTTCTTTGTAACCTTTTGCCCTGTTGAAATCTCTACCCATAGGGACTTTACCCCCTCCCCAGTGCAATCAATAGATATTTTTTTAGTGTATGGCTTTATTTTAGCCTTACATACAAACACACTCCTCCACCCTTTTTAATCACTCTGTCCCTCCTAAAAAGGGTATAAACAATCAAATTCACAGCCTAGTCTTCTCAAGTCATACACAGGCAGCACTGTATTTATGGGGTGAGCCAAGGGGGGAACCAAGTGGCCTGTGTCTGGAATTCCACGTAGTAAACTACTCGCATATGTAGGACAGGGTTGTAAACCATTTGATGTCTCACAGTTAATATTACTTGATAAACATTGACATATTATTATAGGTTTATAGCCAAGACTTTCATTACAGGGTTGTTATTTTTTTCTACTTAAACCTGGAAAGCCTGATTTTATGGACCTGAAGAGTTGTGTGTAAATATTGAGCTACTTTAGTTCCTCACTAGCCCCAAAAAGTATATTCATTCTAAATCTTTTTCATATAGCAGGAATGTAGCAATGATTACTACTGCTGCAACGAGTTTCCGTCAATGTTGGGATCTCCAGAGGAAAGTGAAGTAGCCATTAAAATAATAATGGAAATGATGCAGAAACGGTAAAATTTTTGTGAAATTCTGAAATGTCATTAAAATTCTGAGGAGTGGCATTTCAAAGACTTTGACCAGATTATTAAAGGGTAGCAAAATATCAAAGACTTCTCTCATCTCAGGATATAAGAGTTCTTCATCCTTCCTTAGGAGGTCATGGGATGTTGGCAGGGCTAGTATTGTAAAGTCATTTCACTGTCATTTTGGTTGAAGTCAATGTTACGATTCTTTGTACAGAAATAGAAGAAAAAAAATACATTGATAGAAATATGGAACATCTCTGCCAACTGGTAAAATCAGCAAACTCTGAACATTTTTTTTCAACTCAGACTGCCCCATTGCCTTAATTATGTTCTAGAAGCAACATAACAGCATCAAAAAGAATGCACTGTACACTCATTCTCCTTCTGACCCTGTCCAGCTTTTTAAAAGGGGTCACTGACCTCAAAAGTCAGAAAACAATTGCTCTGTGAGGCTGCAATTTTATTTGTACATCTTATTACTTATCTTTCTATTCAAACCTCTCCCATATACAGTATATTCTAATCTCTCATTCAGAGCACTGTTTGGTTGCTAGGAAAATTTGAACTCTAGCTGCTAAAATCCTTAACTGGAGAGCTGCTGAACAAAAAGCTAAATAATTAAAAAAAAACAAAAAAAGAAGACCAATTCTCTACACTATAAGCTATGAAGATTAACAACCCCTTTTATACTGGAAAAAAAAGAGTCCCAGATCTATACAAGGGCTTGATACTAGTGATTGGGCGATTAAATTCACCAGACATGAACTTGCGACAAATTTTTGTGTCTTGCCGCAAGCGAATTAATTTGCAAAACCACGGCGACAATACAGCAGCAAAAAATATGCCACGTCAAAATGCATCGAAATTGACTTTGATGCATTTGGACCTAATAGTTGCGCGTATAAAAATAGTTGCTCGCAGGCGCATCAAAACTATTTTGAAACCCATTGATTCAATGTGTTTTGTTAATTTTTTACTGTTTTGCGAATTTCGGCACAGATTTGTCTATCACTACTTGATAAACACAGTTGCATTTCTATATACAGTTCTATATAATTCTATAAATTTGCTGATCATTTTCTTGTGAAACCTCAGCAAAGCTTCAAAGGATCACAGGTAGCAAAATGTGAAATAATACAAAATCAGATATAAAAAGATAACAAAAAAAAAAATATATATATATATATATATCTAACATGGTGTTTTAGAAAATCTCTAAAGCATGTATTTTGTTGATACAAAAAAAAGCAGAAAATAGTCAGGATTTTCTAGAAGTAAATATCTGCTGCTACAGGCACCTGTGTTCTAACTAGTTGGAAACAAGAACTTTATTCAAACTGACAAGATATGGCTGTGTGAACAGAAGCTGCACCTCTTTTGGCAAAATAATGTAAAATAAAACAATTTTTATGAGAACAGTACCACCTATCGTCTTCTTAAATAAAGCACATTGTCTTCATGCTTTTGCTAGGTTAGGTGTGTTCCTAACCCTTTAATGTCTGTAGTTCATTTACAAATCATTTACGTAGTTATGTTGGATTGAAAAATCTATTGATCAATTCATCATTTCATATTCATAATTCACACATTTATAAAAGATACTCGTTATCCAGAAAGCTCCAAATTACTCCTAGTTTTTAAAAACAGATTTGCTTTTCTGTTATAATAAAATAGTACCTTGTACTTGAGAGCAATGAATCTAAAATATTCCCATAGGGTTTATTTAACATTGAAAGGGGGTAATGTAATAATCGGTCTTATGCTTGTCTAGTAACCCATATCAATCAGCAGCATTTACTGGTCATTTGTTTCAAAAAAAACATCTGATTATTTTCTAGCAAACTAGTCTTATTACAAGCCTTATTACATTACCCCATACATTTTCTTTTTTTAATATACTTAAAGAATGGTGATCCAAATTCCAGAAAGATCCCTTCTGCAGAAGAAAAATGTAGCAGATTTGATTTTACTGACCTGTGATTATATATTTAAGTGATATGTATTATCAAACTCTATAGTCTTTGCAGATAATGCAAAAACAACTTTAGTTTTCATAAAATAAAGTGCAAAGTGTAGATAAACTAGAAGTTCAACAACACCTTGTATGTAACAATAAAACCTATAGTAAACAATTCATTTTTATTTTAATGTAACAATATAAATATATCATTAATATAATAAGTGATCTTTTCTTTAATTTAATATCAAAAAAAGCTACAACAAATGCCTTCACTTCAGTCTCACAGTTTACTCACAGATGGAGATATACTTCAGGCTTCTCATTTGTTACAGCAGGACTACATTAAAAGACCAATTTACTAACAATCAAATTTCTATTTTCGGATTTTTTTTTGCTAGTCATTGTCCGAAAACTAAGGATCATATTTATCAAGGGTCGAATTTCGAATTGAAAAAACTTCAAAATTCGAATTCAAAAAGACCAACCAAAATAAAGTCAAAGTTTTTTTTTAGGTCGAATAGGTCAGTTTACGATCGAATAGGTCCGTATTCGGCTGAATTCGAATCGTACGAATCGAAGGAATAGGAATTTAGGCTCTCTTTACTGCTGCACTGCAAATTCTTTCTCCCAGCAGTGGAACAATGGGAAGGCACATATGAGAATAGCAATCAAATGTAAAAATCCAAGTCTGGCTCAGCTCAACTAGGGTATCTGAAAGCAGTTTCATTGTGCAGTGCTGGTTCTTTTTGAAAGCTCAGGATCAGGCGCAATGCACTGAGATGGCTGCCTACACACCAATATTACAGCTAATAAAATATATATTTATTGGTTCAAGAAGAAAATTATAAATGGTAGTGGAACATTAACCAGATCTCAATACATTTAAGAACCTTTGGCACTGTAATCCCAAACTACTCAGTTGCTGCATACTGGCTGTAATGATGTGTCCCACATCTTTGGTCAGTTTAAGATCCTGGTCAGCTTTGAGAAATGGCTGCATTTTCAGAAATGTTTGCTACTGCTTCTGGTTCCACCATAACCAGGTACTGGTTGGCTATATTCTTCCTGTGGACTTAATTCTGACCTAAGCTGACTGGTATGGATTATCTGTGATTTTCATTTGAAATTTGGGCTTTCTTGCTGTCTGTCTGCCTTGTGACCATGGCCTGTTCATGGCAGTATTCCTTGATCCTTGGCCTGTACGCTGTCTCTGTTTATTCATGGATTGCATTGACTTCACTCTTATGGATATGGATTTTCCATGTAACACTCAACGTCGCAGCTAAAAAGCTTGGATGCTGATCAGTAATGTAATGAGAATCATGAATGCTACTCCTCATCAATGAAACCCAGCGGTAAATGTTATACTGCCCCTTTTGTACAGATATTGGATGAGAATCAGTATGAAATATTTAAAAATTTAACAATAATACTGGAATTTCATAGTGACTTGAAGTGTGCTGTTCCCCAAGATGAGTTATGTTTTTTTTTTAATACTATTATTATATATACAAAAAACTGCCAAAAATATCATTCATTTTCTGCTTTTATGCATTGCATTTTTATACATAAATCCATGTTCCATCCTTCTCTGAATCATTACAATCTTTCAATGAAATACGCTGCCCTTATTGATCTTCTGTTTCTTTGCAGACTCCGTTCCTTCCTGCAATTTTGTTTTGGCATTTGAATTAAGTGCCTGCAATTATTTTTTAAACCCCCAAGCCTTTATGATCTTTGTCTGAGCTCCATTTATTGGTTTACAGATTAACTTTAGCATTTGCACATGATCATAACAAAAGAGGTAGCTAGCAGTACTCTGTGAACTTGGACTTGATATTTCATTATTTCTGATCAATACATTCTGCCATTTATTTATTTATTTTTTTCAGAAATGTCAAAATCATATTTTCTCTACTCCAAGAACTAAAGTCGATGGCTGCTGAAGAAAGAAAATGTAAGATGGATATTATGTTAACACATTTATAATAATAGACTGCTTGTTTTACTGTAGTTTTTGCCAAGAATTTAAAATATTAATTACAAAGCATACATTAACATTAACCTTTCTTTAAAGGAGACATATTGTGTAAAAACAAGAATGTGCCAGACCATTATACTCCTCTAACTATAGATGGAATGTTCGTTAAAAATATGTGTATTTGGGCTCATATGGCAATATGGGCTCATTTCACAGTTTTGGAATTCCAAGCTAATAAACTCTATGGTGGGTTATATCGAGTAAAAAAAATATCTGAGAGTCTAAAAAGATTCAGATATTATTTACACTGTTGGCTAAGTTGAGGAACTTCAAGCCAAGAGTTCTAGTAATGTATATGTAAGGGCCTGAAGGCTCAGTCTGGAGTAGGTACATATTCGCGGTACAATAGGATTAGGCAAAAGATTGGTCAAAGTCCAGGCAAATAGGTCAGTTCAGGCGGCAAGGGTTCAATAGACGATAAACAGGCAAGGGTCAAGATCAAGATCAGAATCAATACACAATAACGCACCCAGGAACTCACGAGGTAGAACCTATAATTGGGCAATGCTTGCAGACCTTCAGGCTCCTTAAATAGGCCTCCTTTGGCACCAAGGACGTGATGATGTCATTGCGCTGGCGTTCTGATGCTGGCATCCATTCAGGCGCTGGCGTCCATTCTGACACTGGCGAAAACATGCTGACATCACAGCGTTGTGCCCAGGAAGAACTCAGTGGAAGGACTGGGCGCCACCATCTTGGATTGCGGAATGGCGTCGGCGTGGACGCGGAAGGTAATTCTTCCTTACAGTATGATGATGGGGAGAAATGACTTTGGTCATTGAAGTGGCACAGGTTTTAATTTGATAAAGTCATACCATCTACAATGGAGCTATCCTTTAACTTGCCCTCTTGTAGACCCTGACAGATCAAGTCCAATTCCTACTCTTTGTAACTCGCTCTTCAAAAAAGAAAACCTTCCTGAATGTACATAAATATAAAACCCTCATTTGATGATTATAGTCAATTTTTTTTAACAGCTCAATTACATGTATTTATTTAGGAAATCTTTTTGCTAAAACTTATAAATATATTTTTAGTTCTTCAGTTTCACATTGTGTGGTTGCCATTGATTTCATTCTGCATTTCACCACTGAGCAAAAGAAATATTCCATGTTTCAGTGCCAGCCAAAGGTCTTGAAGCTAATACTGACCTCTGTCAGCTGTAACGCATTGCATAGAAAGAATTGACAATTATAGTTAGACAGTATTTTGTAAGACACCAGGGGTCATGGCAATAAAATTGTTATGCTGCAGATGAACAATATTTTAAGGCTTGTTTGTCTGTGCTGAAGCAGAACAAGATTTCAAAATAAATGGAGCTGTATTAAGATATCAACAAGGTAAACATGGGCTCATGCAGAATCATTGATTTCAAAAGTCTACAGTATAGAAATGTTATATACATCTGTGTTTAATACAACAGATTAAGGAACCAAAATCACATAGAAATGTTCAATAAAATTGTGGTTCAATAAATTGTGGTCACCACTTTAATTGTTAATTCACCTATTATTGTATCTGTGTCACATAAATAGTGATGAGCAAAAGTTTTCAGCAGGTCTGGATTTGTATTTTCGGCTCTGGTGACTTTTATCCCATGAAACTGCCATAAAAAATGTATAAGGAATAATGCCTATTGACTTCAATGGAGTAGAAAGATGGCCACTGATGATGATTAAATCTGTCCCATTTAGTTTTGCTGCAAAACTGCGAAAAAATTAATGAAACAGCAAAAAATTTGTGAAGAAGCATTGAAGTCAATGGTAGTCAAAATTTTTTTTAGTTTTACGCATGCAACAAACTTTTCTCACTCCAAATGCATTAAAGTCGATGCCTGTTTTTCTTGTGGCGCTCAGCAACTTTTTTGTCTTGGCGACTTTTTGTCCAAATGCATTAAAGTCAATAGGGTTTTTTTTTTCTCATGGCGACTTTTTTGTCTCAGCGACAATCTTGTCTTAGTGACTTTTTTGTCACGGTAAAAGTTTTTGCGACGGATTTTTGCAGCAGTTTTGCAAAAAAAAATTTGCAGATGGCGAAATGCAGAATTTCGCAACACAAATCCACGCCTGGCAAAAAATTTGCTCATCAGTACCAAACAAACACAATTTGTTTTGTGGATTTTTCCACATTTTCGCAAGGCGGGCAGGAAAGGATCCACTACAAATTCCATGTTTTGCCATTGGTAAATTTTTTTACAAAGCTATGGCAATATGGTAATTGTGTGATGATCACTTTAAAAAACTGTCAACGTTACACCCCGGGTTACCCAGCCATTTTGCTCTCAACTTCCTGTTTCTCCAGAGTGTCTTCCCAGGGAAGATGGGAATATGTGACACTATTCTTCTGATTTTACTCTTATTATTTTTAGTGATGGGCGAATTTGGGGTGTTTTGCTTTGCCGAAAAATTCGCGAAACAGCGAAAAATAAGCGAAACGGCGCCGGCGTCTCATTTTTGATGCTGGCGTCCGTTTTTGATGCTGGCATCTGTTTTTTTCCACTGGCAAATTTTCGCGGCGGTTTCACGAATTTATTCACTACGAATTCGCGCCTGGCAAATAAATTGCCCATCACTAATCATTTTTAAACTTATGCTTTGTAAGCCCTGGTCTGGCTTAATACTTATTATTTTACTTTATTTCAATATGCATTTGATCAGAGCTTCTGCTGCTCCTAAAGTCCCAGTGGGAGGTGAGGAGATGCTCATCATCTTCTGGACTTCTTCTCACCATGAAGGGTCTCCGGCATTTAGTTTCTGCACATTCTTTAACTGATGTTCTTTCTGTTGCCTTCTGATTTATAGCTCTTGTCGCATAAGTCTTAATTACATGCATCTACTGTGATGAAGTGTAAACAAATGCGTTTTCGCTATTCTTGCACATATTCTGCTTTAATGTACCTTTCACTTTCGGCTCAGCAAAAGCTTCTTAGCAGGAAAAGAATGAAATCGGTAAACTGTAATTTCCTTATGATTCATTATATAGGAAAGACATTTTCTACCAACAATCTTATTTGAAATCAATAAAGTATAATTTACTTTTATGTTAGGCTCTGCATTTTTTCTTGACACTATTTATTATCCATAAAAGAGCTTTATCGAGTGCTTTGTTATGACTGAGCTCATTAATATTAGGGCAATGAGGGAAAACCTTTGGATAATTACACCAACTTTCTTTCAAAGTCTGCAAGTTAATAATAATAATAGTGATAGTAATAAATAACCAGCTCATTGTAATAAGAGTATAAGGAGATTTTTTAGGGGATGGAATAACAATTGCGCAAATCAAATACTTAGAAGGGGTGGTTCACCTGTACGTTAACTGTTAGTATGTTACAGAATGAGCAATTCTCACCAAATCTTCAGTTGATCTTAATTTTTTATTTCTAAAAGATTTTGAATTATTTTTTACATCAACTGATGCGTTACAGCTTTCCAATGGGGGTCACTGACCCTGGCTCTGAAAAAAAACAATTGCTTTGTGAAGTGATAATTTACTAAACTCTGAATGCAATAATACCGAAAATTTGTGATTTATTTTTATAAAATGGGACTTTTAAAAATCACGATTTTTTCAGAATTTATTAAACCCTGAGGATGGAAAAGTGAGAATCTGAAAATCCGGCATCTCAGACCTGTCGAGGTTGCATATAAGTCAATGGGAGAAGTCCCAATGATTTTTTGATGTGGGCTGAGTTTTGAGCAATACCCCGAAGTTTTCAGGCAAAAAAGCATAAGATTTGAAAAATCAGGAAAAAACTGGAAAATGTAATAATAAATAAGTTCGGAGTTCGTCGCAGAAAATGTTGAGATAAAATTGGACTTTGATAAATAACCCCCTAAAAGTTAATTTAAAGGTACCCAACCCCTTTAATTTATATATCTAATCACCTATTTATACACATGACATTACATTTACGTATAATGCTGCACCCTTATTCTTACAGCAGCTGATATACTTACATATTGTAGATGCTGCTAAATCGTACCAGTGTAGTTGCAATTAAGACCCAATTATTCTTGACCATTTTTCTGCAAGTTAGAAATTGAAGGTAAATATCTGGTTGGTTGCTAAGGTTGACTGAAACATTGCAAATTGACAGTGGGTTATTAAATCATGATCTTAAATTAAGAAAGCCCAAAAGATAGCGATAGATGCTCTAAATCTAGTCTTATCTTTGCACCCTGCATAATAGCAACAAAACATGGTAATTATCCTTTTGATCCTTTTGCATTCAGTGGACCAGTGGAAAACTGGAGTACACTGGGACTCTGGGACTGGGTTGTACTCTTTAGGTAGAGTGGCAATACTATGGAAGGGCATAGTCACTAAGGAAGGCATGAATATTCCAACTTTTATTACTCTGCAGTCACAATATTGACAAACCTGATGAATGACAAACTGCAGCGTGGTGAAATAAGGTTTAAAGCAAGTATTGGAGTCCGGCTCCTGCTGCTAATACACATTGATTGGAAGCATATCATTACTCTACTCAAGTCTTGTGCCTGAGTAACATGAGTATGACACTGTGAGGAATTACAGATATAGATCAGACCGAGGATCAATAATTAAAAATAGAAAAAAACCTTTATCTAAACAATCATCTTATGCGTTTTATGTCACTATTACAGATAATCAAGTCTATGATTAAGTGTCATAGTGACACGAAACGCGTTAGGCCAAAGATGATTGTTTAAATAAATGCTTCTTTCTATGTTTAATTATTGATACTTGGTCTGATCTATATGTGGCTTACTAGAGTGCCCTGCACCAACTTTTGCTTGTCTGTATATGGATTGTCCGCTCCCTTGAGCTAAGGGCCTGGGGCAGGAGCACCAGGGCCACTAGTCCACTTTGGTGAGCTTATTCTACACTGTTTTGGACTGTGAGGACTTACCCTGTTGGGCCAGTGGGGGGTGCGACGAGGATGCCCGACAATTCCTTCTTCCTGTGTGCTGCTGCGTGTTCTAAGGGAATAACCACGTTGCTCGCTTCTCGGTTTGAAGCGGCGACACATATGACGTCATTGCTTGGCATGAGATTCACATGTTTAAAGGTGCAGCCGCCTTTTACTCATTGTCCAACGTTAGGTCTATTTTATAGATCCTGGGTGCAATTTCTCTGTGTTCTTAAACTGATATTTTCGTGTGTTTGACCCGGCCTGTGACCCCAACCATTCCTACATCTCCTATAGGAATCCACATTGACTGATTGTTACCGACCCAGCCTGGCTTTTGACTACGCTTCTTGTTTCCCTTTTTACCATCCCATGCTTGGTTCCCTTGCTTGCTCAGAACTCTCTCCTTGGGCATCTCAAGTTAAGACCTGGCAGCATCCGAGTTGTGGAGGGCTAGTCCTGAAGCCAAAACAGCTGTTATAGGTGGAAGGGTGAGCTGCGACCGTGCCCTCGAGTCTGTTCTGAGTTTGGGATAACCTGCATTACAGACACTCTTGTTGCTTTGTCCAGGTCATGATAAGCCTTAACTTTCTTTGAATTGTAAACTGGATTATTTAACTTCAACTTTATTGGATATGAGAGTAAATATTTGGTTTTTCAAATGCAAAATTAAATTAAAAACAAAAAAATGTCATTGTCCATACGCCAACAATTAATGACACAGTTTCCTCAACTGTATCTGAAAAATCAATAAAAGAAATGAAGTCCAGGCGTCTGAAAGTTCCAAGAATATGTGCCTTCAAGAGGAAAGACTGTTGCATTGCAGCTTCCCTAGAGCTAATAAACCTGCCTTTGGGACTTTCATTAGCTGATTTTGAAGTAACGGCAGGTTCAGAATCAATGGGCCTAGATTACATTGGCTGAAATATGAAAAGCTTGAATTGCTCTTTGGAGACCCGGTTTAAATTAGTCATCAGTTTAGATCAATGGGGGAAGATGATTTGTGCTGTTCATATGTCACTTCAATAAGTGTTAAAAAAAGGCTGTGAGAATAGAATAGAAAAATCAGGGACAAAAGTTAACGAGATACAAAAATATATAGTACAGGAATGGTGAAGGTCTCACAAATGGTTATTTACCAGAGACATCCTGTATTAGGTATAGAATAAATGAGTAAATGGTAATACCCCATTTCCATATAGCTATCATCAACTGAATTATTCAGAAATATATGGACATGTATGGATATTACAGCCAGTAGAAGATGCCATTTGATGTATTTACAACCCCAGAAAAAGGTAGTGTTACTTTAAAAGTTACGACCTGAGCTTTAATACTGGTGGGTGACTCGTAGGGAATAACTTCTTTTTTTTTTGCTCAGATTTGTGGAAATCGGCACGCTCTACTAATTGTCTTGACATTGGCCTACTTACCTGACCCTCATTCCTAGAGCAGGATAGTCAGGAAAAAGAAAACTATTACCAAGTACATTAGAGGGCATTATAAACAAATAGCAGGGAACATTTTCTTCCACAAAAAGGATCAGCCACCTCTTTAGACTAGAGGAAAGTAACTTTCATTTGAAGTGCCATAGGGTGTTCTTCATGATGAGGACAGTGAGTTGAAGGAATGCCCTACTGGATGTTGTGATGGCTGATTCTGTTAATGCCTTTAAGAGCGGCTTGATTGATTTTTTGGACAGACGTAATATCATGGTGATACTAAAATCTACAATTCATAATTAATTAATACAATAGATATTGGTAAATATGATGCATGGTGCATGGAAGGCACCTACAGCAACATCAGTAGAGTCTGAAAATGTAAAATAAATAAGCAAATAAATCCATAAATAAAAAAGGCTAGGAATAGACATAGGGGGATTCTAATAACAAACACAAACAAGCAATAACAGTGACTTGTTACATCTTTTTCTGCCATCATATATCTGTGTTTCTAAATCATTACCTCCTTCCTTTATCTTCCCCAGAAGGGCTGTGTATCAAATACACTACAACTTCCAAGTTTACCTTGACAGTGGTATAAGCAAAGGGACCTCTTTCATTCTTGTATCGGTTATTGTTGTCTTTGGATGTAAATCTATATGTGTACGCCTATGTGTTGCACAGCGCTGCAGAATATGTTTATAATAATGTAGTCATTTAGTGAAACCACTAAAGCTCAATGATTTCCTCATCATTGTTGGAAACATCCATAGCCAATTGTTAAACTTACATTAGTACTTAAAAGGGGATTCTTTGTGCCCTGATAGAGTGTAAATACTTTTGCTACATTAATGTTTGTGTTTATATACATATTTTACAAAACTCTGAATTTATCATCTGTAATTATGAAATATATACTGTATATATGGCATATGGAAAGGCCGTCTTCCATGGCTTTTTTAATCAAATAATTGACATTTTTAAATAATAAAACAGTATATTGTACTTGATCCCAACTAAGATATAATTAATCCTTATTGGAAGCAGAACCAGCATAGTAGACTAAATTACGGAAAGATCTGTTATCTGGAAGACCCCAGGGTTTGAGCCTTCTACCTGTACCTTCCTCCTAGTTTCTTCAAAATGTATTAAGAATATCTGTGTTCTTGGTGCACTATTTGAGGACCATAAAAGTTAGTTATATGTGGACATTAGGTCATTCTTTATTTCTCCTTTATTAATCTCCAGAAATACACAGAAAAATACCTTTAGACAATATAATAACCAGAGTAAGTTACAGAGTAGGGCATAGTTGGCATTAGCCTTGGTCTCCAACATTCCAGGAGGCACTTGTTGATAAAACCATGAAGAACTTATTATATATAGTGATGGGCGAATTTGTCCTGTTTCACTTCACTGAAAAATTTGTGAATTTCCCGTGAAATTCACGAAACGTCGCTGGTGTCTCATTTTTGGACGCCGGCGTCCATCCATTTTTTTTGCTGTATTTTCGTGAATTTATTCACCGGCAGCGAAACGCGAGGATTCGGGCCTGGCGAATAAATTTGCCCAGCACTAACTATATATCTTTACAATATGTAGTTTAGTTATATTCACAGAGTTGTAGGCTGGTTTGAAGTCAAAAAACCAATACAGGTATAGGGACTATTATCTGAAATGCGTGGTACTTGTGGTCCCTGGATATGGGATCTTTCCATAATATGGATCTTCATACCTTAAGTCTACTAAAAAAAACTATTTGAACGTTACATAAACCCAATAGGATTGTTATGCCACCAATAATGCCATTTGTTTCCAGGACAAGATACTTTTTTATGATTACAGAAAAAAGGGAAATCATTTTTAAAAAGCATAACACAAAAATGAATAATAAATATCATATAATAAAATAATTATAACATTATGCCAACAGATAAACACGCACAGATTTACTGTGAGCAAACAAGGGACAGATGTCCAATTTTCTGAACCATTCTCCAGTATCCAAAGCAACATATGGCATTTCAGGGTCATAATATTAATGAGGGAACTTGAAACTAGATGAAACTAAGACATCATGCCCTAAGAAAGGACAAACGGGTAATGCAATAACAGATGCAAAGTTTGCTCCGTTGTAAATAACCCATAGCAATTAACATTAAGTCGTCAGCTGGTAGACATCAACATCTGATTGGTTGCTAGGGCTTGCTATTAGGGATGTCGCGGACTGTTCGCCCGCGAACTAATTCGCGCGAACATCGACTATTCGCGTTCGGCGAATGTTCGCGAACGTCGCGCGACGTTCGCCAATTTGGGTTCGCCTTAGCTGGCGCTTATTTTTGCCCTCTCACCCCAGACCAGCAGATACATGGCAGCCAATCAGGAAGCTCTCCCTCCTGGACCACCCCCACACCCCCTGGACCACTCCCCTTCCATATATAAACTGAAGCCCTGCAGCGTTTTTTCATTCTGCCTGTGTGTGCTTGGAAGAGCTAGTGTAGGGAGAGAGCTGTTAGTAATTTGAGGGACAGTTGATAGTAACTTTGCTGGCTAGTAATCTACTTGATACTGCTCTGTATTGTAGCGACAGAACTCTGCAGGGATTTGAGGGACATTTTAGGTTAGGTAGCTTTGCTGGCTAGTAATCTACCTTCTACTGCAGTGCTCTGTATGTAGCTGCTGTGGGCAGCTGTCCTGCTGCTGATCTCTCATCTGCATCTGTTCTTCAAACAACTGCCACCTAGCTGTGTGATCTTTTTCACATTCTGTCTAAATATCAATAATAATACCGTCTCCAGAAACACCACCTGAGTGACGTTTTCCAAGCAGCAATAATATATTCCGTATCCACTGCTGTAGTGTATACGTTGCCCTTGCAGGCATTGTTTGCCCAGTCTTTAACCAAGTGCCACCTAGCTGTGTGAGCTTTTTCACATTCCGTGTCCAGAAACATCACCTGAGTGACGTAGTGTGATTTCTGCCCTTTACAGCACAAAACGCAGCGCTGTGTCAACAATGGATTTTTCAGATACATTTTTGCCCTTGATCCCCCTCTGGCATGCCACTGTCCATGTCGTTGCACCCTTTAAACAACTTTAAAATCATTTTTCTGGCCAGAAATGTCTTTTCTAGCTTTTAAAATTCGCCTTCCCATTGAAGTCTATGGGGTTCGCGACGTTCGCGAACTATTCGCATGTTTTGTCGCAAGTTCGCGAATATGTTCGCGAACATTTTTTCCGCCGTTCGCTACATCCCTACTTGCTATAGCTGTGCCTGTAAATTTGTTATCCTTATAGATGTTTCTGTATGTACAATCATAGGTTGGTTGGTCATCGAAAATACTTTTGCTAAAGTCCCAAGTAATTTATAAATTTTTAGCCCTTACCAATCAGCTTTATTTTTCTCCGTTTGTAGCAGACGACTTAAAACTGGTTTGCTATATTCCTGCAATAATCAGATGGTACATTGTACTTGATGATAAGTAAACTAGCGTGTATGTGTTGCTTGCAAAACATTCCCTCTGTCTTTTTTTGTTTTGCTTTAATTTTTTTAATATACGTATAATGAATTTGAGAAAGTCAAAATCAGGGTTATTAAACTGTTAAATGGAATGAAAAGACTTATAAAGAAAGACTGGCCAAGTTGGGATTATTTAACCTGGAGAAAAGTTGCTTCAGAGAGGATATGATGATAACTATTAATAAATATATAAGGGAACCAAAGGATCATACCAATTACTGATGTTCTATTCACCAAAAGGCCCTTAACGCAGACACAGGGGCATCCATTCAGATAAGAAGAGACGGGGTTCCACCATAAAAATCAAAACCATTTTTTTACAGTGAGAGCTGCGAAGTTGTGGAATTCTCTCCCTGAATCCGTTGTACCGGTGGGAATTGTGTTATAATACCATTTTATACATCATACTAAAAAAATAATAGCCACCAAATAAACCAATGGGAGTAATTAGCCAACCCTTTTTCTCTTATTAAAAATCAGCTTCAAAGGACACAACTGTATTGTTATGCTTTATAAAGAAATATCGAATTTGGATTTACTTTACCATTGTCACCATAATACTAAAAGTTCATTGTAACTTTTGCCTGGGTGAGCATAGAGGCCCTATTGTCATAAGCAGAACAGTTCTGAAGTAAAGCCTTTCAGGGGGAATGAATTATTAAAATTGGTTTAGTACCCCTCTAGTTGCTATTGACTCATATACATTTCTGATAAAGTCAGGGAAAATTGCCATTCTCTGAAACACAATTCCATCAATTTTTCGGGGAAAATACACCATATTGGGTTAACACATTTATGTATAAAATTGCACCTGGCACACAGCACTTATGTTCCTAATTGACCGCCGTGTTGATGAAGAGCAGGTATGGTGGAAAAAAACGGGTGCACAAACAGTTCAATAACGTCACAGAATGCCAACATTACCTACATTACAGGTACTGCATCCAATATCCAGAAACCCTTTATCCAGAAAGCTCCAAAACAACAGAAATGTTGTCTCCCACAGACATTTTATCCAAATAATCCAAATATTTAAAAATAATTTCCTTTTATTCTGTAATAATAACACAGTATCTTGTATTTGATCCAAACTAAGATTTAATAAATCATTATTAGATGCAGAACCAGCCTATTAGGTTCATATAATGTTTAAATAATTTTCTAGTAGACTTAAGGTATGAAGATCCAAATTACAGAAAGATGCGTTATTCAGAAAAGCCCATGTCCCAAACATTCTGGATAACAAGTCCTATACCTCTGTAAGAGTGATCCCCAACCAGTAGCTCGTGAGCAACATGTTGCTCTCCAATCCCTTGGATGTTGCTCCCAGTGGCCTCAAAGCAGGAGCTTATTTTTGAATTCCAGGCTTGGAGGCAAGTTTTGGTTGTATAAAAACCAGGTGTACTGCCAAACAGAACCTCAATGTAGGTTGTCAATACACATAGGGGCTACTAAATAGCCAATCACAGCACTTATTTGGCAGCCCAAGAACATTTTTCATGTTTGTGTTGCTCCCCAACCCCTTTTACTTCTGAATGTTGCTCACGGGTTCAAAAGGTTGGGGATCCCTGCTCTATAAGATCTTTTATCTGAATTGTTTAGAACTTGGGGGTTTCTTGATAAAGGATCTGTCCGTAATGTGGATCTCCATACCAATATCCATATCTGCTAAAAAAAAATGAAAATAAACGTTAAATAAACCCAATGGGACTGTCCATCTTGCAGCTGAGTTACCATCAAGTACTGCACAATGTGCTGTTCTATAGTGATGGGCGAATTTGCACCGTTTCGCTTCGCCGAAAAATTCGCGAAAGGGCAAAAAATTAGTGAAACAGCAAAAAATTCACGAAACGGCAACGGCGTTTTGTTTTTGACGCCGGCGCCCGTTTTAATAAATTCGCCCATCACTACTGTTCTATTATTACAGAGAAAAAAAAAGTATTGAATTATTTGCTTAAAATATACTCTGTAATTCAAAATATCTGTAATTCCAGATAAGAGATCCCATACCTGTACTAACTTTAAGGGGGATGGTTCTCAAAACTTTCAGCTCTTGCTTTCATCGTGCACATCTCAGAAGGATGCTGAAGTTATAATATGTCCATCTCCTTCATTGCATATTTTGTCTTATGAAAAGCCCCAAAAGTCCCAATTAATGAAGATGCTTTATGTCTATTTATTACATTATATTATTATAATGGATTCCTTTGTTCCATACTTTCTCTGTGTCAAGACTAAGTCATTAATCAATTGAGGCTGAAAAATAATTGTCTAGTTCTGAACAATTTTCCATTGTTGAAACATTTGGAAATTTAAGATAAAGATGCACTGGCTGCTTGAAAGAAAAATACACTTTTAGATCACCCTCCATGGAAATGTGAGCATATTGTTCAAAATGCAAAGTGGTTGACCTGATGTTAATGTGTTTTAGTGAGATGTTGTTCAATTGTCTATTGAGTATTATTCTAGGACTTCATTAATAAATTAAAATGTTTTTGTCTTGTATTATGTTGGCCTAACTATAAATCACATTTTTTTTTTCTGCAAATCATCAGCTTCGTCTAAAACTGGTAATTTTTAAAAGAACTTCAGCAAAAACACCCATTAACTGACATGCCCTAAATTAGTATTGAAGTTTTAAAGACTGTGATCGCCCTGAGTTTGCTGGAATGTATATTAGAATATCATTTTTGCTGACGCATTTTATGTCAAACTGCAGCTGCTGGAATAAACTTGTATGTCATGATGATAAATGCCAGTAGGAAGAGCTGTTGACTTCATATTGTAAGGTTATTGTAAAACATGTCGGGTCAGACAAAACACACTTCAAATCTTTAGAAAATCACATACTTTCAATAGTACACCAGGATTTCTCAACCTTTGTTTAGCTTTCTTTTCTCTCTTCTTTCTCTCTCTTTAATAACTATAAAATTACATAAAATAAAATATAAAACCCAATTTAAAGGAACAGTTACACCAAAAACTTAAAGTGTTTTAAAGTAATGAAAATATAATGTACTGCTGTGCTGCGCTGGTAAAACTGGTGTGTTTGCTTCAGAAACTCTACTATAGTTTATATAAACAAGTTGCTGCGTTGCCATGGGGGCAGACATTCAAGGCTGAAAAAGGAGAAAAGGCACAGGATACACAGCAGATAACAGATAAACACTGTAGTATACAATGGGATTCTTCAGAACTTATCTGTTATCTACTATGTAACCTGTGCTTTAATGGCTGCCCCCATGGCTACACAGCAGCTTGTTTATATAAACTATAGTAGTACTTATCTGTTATCTACTGTGTATCCTGTGCTTGAATGGCTGCCCCCACGGCTATACAGCAGCTTGTTTATATAAACTATAGTAGTACTTATCTGTTATCTACTGTGTATCCTGTGCTTGAATGGCTGCCCCCATGGCTACACAGCAGCTTGTTTATATAAACTATAGTAGTACTTATCTGTTATCTACTGTGTATCCTGTGCTTGAATGGCTGCCCCCATGGCTATACAGCAGCTTGCTCTGACTTTTGCATTCATGTATTTTGCTTGTTTACTTGTAGCTATACATTCTCCATGCACTTGTATGTATTTGTGCTAGCAAGTGCACTTATTGAAGAAAATAACACTTTCATTTGAATCTATGGATCCCACTAGCAATACATTATCTACAACTGCCTACAACTGCCCTCATCCTGCATTAAAAGTGTACACTTTCAGGGGGGAATGTCGGTGGCAATGTGTGTGCACAAGAATGCTGGTGTTAATTAGTGATTAGCGATTCTGTCCCATTTTACTTTTCCAAAGAATTTGCAAAATTGTGAAAAAATTTGCGATACTGCAAAGAATTTGTGAAACACATTGAAGTCAATAGGCGAGAAAATGTTTTTCCCTTTGTGACAATTTTTTTTTCCACTCCCAATCCATTAAAGTCAATGGGCATTTTTCTTATGTCGACTTTTTTGTCTCGCCAACAATTTTGTCTTGACGACTTTTTCAGTTCATTAGAATGAGCTTCTTGCTGATCCAGGGGCTGGAGTAAAGCTGGTCTGCAAAGGAACAATATAAGACCAGCAAAAAAGGCAGCAATTTAGCAAATTGCCTCATGCTGCATTATACCTTAGTCTTGGCACCCAGAAGCACAGGTAAACACAGGCAGCACTTTAGTCGTTATCCAAAGGCTCCTTCTTATATGCCCCATAGCCAGTTCATCATTTAGACCCCAAAGCTTGGGAGCACCAGCAGTGTAGTGAGCTATACTTATCACCTGGCTATGGTAGGCATTACATACAGGGCTCTGCACCTTGGGCCCAATGGCAGCTATACTCCAGATGCAGGTACAGTTATGGAATCCTTTATCTGGAAATCCATTAAACAGAGAGTTCAGAATTACTGGAAAGCAGTCTCCAATAGACTTTAATTTATCTAAATATTCCAAATTTTTAAAACATATTTCCTATTTCTCTGTAATAATAAAACATTACCTTGTACTTGATCCAAACTAAGATACATTTAATCCTTATTTGGAGACAATACAATCCTACTAGATTTATTTAATGTTTAAATAATTTTTAGTAGAATTAGAGGCCCATTTATTAAAGGTCAAATTTTTGTTGTATTTGAGTTTTTTTAAAACCACAATTAAACTCTATTTCTCCAAAACCAAGAATGCCATGAATGTTATTAAAACATCCAAATATAAAAAGAACAGAAAAGAGTGCTGAACTATCCGGAAAAAATCGAACATCTCTAAAACCTCTTAGAATTCAACGTTTTTCAGACAATTACAAGTGAAAAAATAATAATCCAAAAACCCAGAAAGTCTGAATGGCTAAAAAAATGTCCAACAGGAGTAGCACAACTCCCACTGACTTCTATGGGACCTCAAATTATTCTACTTGCTGAAGTTTTGTATTCAAGTTTTTCATGGTTTTAATTTTTAGAGTTTTAGAGAGGCTTTTTTTGAGAAAATATATAGTTTGTGGGGGAAAAAAAGGGGGGGGAAAAGTAAATCTGGATCTTAGGAAATAGACCCCTTAGGGTATGAAGGTAAAATGGAAAGATCCATTATCTGGAAAACTCTAGGTCCCGAGCATTCTGTATAACAAGTCTCTTACCTGTGCTCTGTACCTGAACCTTAAGGGGTGGGATTTCAGAGATGGGGTAGCCTCCATATTGCCCTCCTCCCTTTCCAATCCACCCCTTCTCCACCCTAGCCCATCCAAACTCAACCCCTCCTGCTGCCGGCCCTACTCCAAACTATGTACCCTGGGCAACCACCTGGAAGGCCTAATGGAGATCCGCCACTGTGTGATTTAATATTAGATCCATATCATTATCACAATGTGAAAATGAGACACAATTGGCATTTTGCATCATGACAGCCTTGATTTATTAATAGAAATATCTTAAGCTATAATTACATGCATGTGTTTTCCTCTAGGTCACAAGCACGACCAACTGATTTACCACGAAAGAAGGGTCTATTAACATATTAAAAATGTAACTTTTTTTTATTCCGTAGTAACTTAAGGTCTCTCTTCTACGCAGCAGCCTTTATTTAAATGTAACTTACTGCTTTCTTAAAAAAAATAACACAGATGGCCCTAATGTCATACAACATTATCTGCACGGTAATTTGCAACAATAGGCTCATTGTATTCATTTCATATATTCTGTTATCAGAAAAATTCAGGGAGAGAGAGAAATCCACGTCTCTTTATGAAAGAAATTGAAGTAATAAAACAAAGATTATATTATTTGAGTCAGCAATGCTGATACAATAGAAAGAACTAGGAGAGTTTCCATTGACTTTATTTTTTTCCCTATTTAAAGGAGAACAATTCCTGTGCTTCCCCCTGGACTCTAAACCAGTTAGGACAAGGTCTAGAAGTTCTTCCCTAAAATCAGCTTTTTAAAAGGTTTCTATTATTGTCTTCTCTCTCTATATGCTTCACCATATATTGCTCTTCTCTTATTACTACATAGGCCATCCTCTCCAATGTGCCTCTTTTGCCACCCACCCATGTATAGGCACATGGTATGTCCCTGAGCAGTGTTTGGTTCTGCTGCTCATTAGTGATGGGCGAATAAATTTGGCAAGTGCGAATTTACGGTGAATTTCAGCATTTCATCCCTGACAAATAAATTCGCGAAACTGCAGCATAAATTTGCTGGCGTCTAAATTTTTTGGACACGCATCGAAAAAGTTGCTCAAGTCAAGGGTACATAGTAAACAATCACTTGTTATGGTGCAGATTGTGGAGGTGAAACTTTGTAATAAAAAGAGATGGATTCTGCCAGTGTCTCCCTCTCTCGTGTGTTCCACCTGTACATCCACTCATTGCTGCGACCGGAGGTAATGCCACACCAGAAAGCGCCAGGTGTGACATCCAGTATGAGATGTCTAACCCTTTCGGCATCCCTTCTGTTAGTGTTACAATCCACGTGTGTCACTTACTTGATGGCACGGGACAAGCCTGAGCCACTCTGCAGTGGTATTGGGAGAGACTGGGTACCTGGTACTTACAGTATTAGCGCAGTGTCTCCACCTAGTGGGATCCAGGAATGCTCCTACGGGTGGCCCCACTAGGAAACAGTAATAATGCACACACAGTATTTGGTAAACTAAATAACCATTTATCTAAAATAAAGGTAAGTAAAAGGGAACTAATACATACAGTGCAACACTCCCTACAAGTGTCAATGGGGGTCTCACTAACTAACTAAGGCCAGCAAACTGTCTCTCTATCTAAAGAAATAAAATCCTTTCCTCAGTCCAAAGAAATACAGTCTCTTAAATCTTCAAGCATGCTCCATACAGAAACGGGAAAGGAAGGTTTATGAATTCAAACGAACGTCTGGATTTATTTAACACATTAAGACAGGGCCTTAATTTAGGGTCAGGTTTCATGTTACACTATGTGACCTGACTGAATCCAGATTCATGGACTATTTACAACCCACCCTAATTCATTGTATTATCTCTACAAGTGATCTCTAACTATCTGTAATATATGCTGTGCCTTTCTAGCTTTCATTTGTATTTTGCCTGAAGAAGGGGCCTTGGTGCTCTGAACGCTTGCAATGTATTTTTATTGTTAGCCAATATAGACACTTTGCAAGAAATCTTCAGGCGAGTCAAGCACTTATAGACACGCAGTGCAACCCCAGCCCCCTTGGATACTCAGATTTGAATCCCCTGCAGATGCAGATTCCTTCAATCCAGACTTCTCACACACTCTCTGTGTCTCCAGGCACAGTATCTGTCGTTCCCGTACCAGCCTGATCCAAAAAGTGCTTTTGGGAGGCTTCCAGCTCTGGGTCCCCAGCAGTGCATGCCTCTTTCTCTCTTTCTGTCCACTGTGTGGCTCTCTCTGCCAGGCTGTTCTCTCTCCTGCTTCCTCTTCCTGCCGGCCACTACCAAGCTGCTGTGTAACTTCCTGTTGCCCTGAGATCGCTGTGCAGTTGGTTGCTAGGCAACATCTTACAGCGCACAGACACAATGATGTGGGGCAATTGGCTACAAGAAAGTCTATATGCCCTTTTTTTTTACAGGAAAAATGCATATGGAAAGGAATATGGACTGTACATTTAGCAAAGATTGGAAACATATTTTATTAAATAAACCATGTTATTCTTAATTTTTAGCAGGTGGCAAATGTATTTTCTAGTCTCTGTGATCAGCAAATGTATTTGGAAAGAATACAGCAGTTGACAACCAATATCCTTTTTAGGCCAGCTGTGGTCAATCCATATTAATTTGCAGCAACATTTAATATGAATCAGTTTGAGTTGTATGTTACAAGCTGATTAAAAATCAGGAGGCAAATAAAAATGCCCCCAACTGCCTCTACTGATCATGTTGGAAGGCACATTATTTACACCAGATGCAATAAAAGGTGTCAGCTTTTGCTAAGCCCAAAGCAAACTGAAGTAAAAATAGATTGAAAGTGATAGATGTACCTTGAAGTAATCAGTTTCTATTGCATTCGGATGAACATCGCATCAGTGGATGCTGCAGTCACAAGCGTAACACACGAGGCTGCTAACAGCTAACATGATACTCTCTTTGTTTAAATGCTGTTACAGTTTAAATATACATGTGCCTGAGCAAAAAAAAAGGAAACCCAAAGACACAATTTAAAGGAAATCAAATAATGATTGGCCTGTGCTACTGGGTATAATGAAACCTATTTACTGGCTTCCTTCCAGGATGAAAGCTCATTGATTTTGTATAAAATGAAGTCTGTGCTGTCTGGAGAGTTTAGAAGAATGGTAATATGTTGCAAAAGGACCACTGAAATATACTGTAATATGCAAAATACCATTGTTATAAGGTTCGCAAGTCACTGGCAATCAGATATACAATTGTAATAATAACTGCCAAGCTTTGGTTTGGCACTGCAAACAGGCGAAGCTCTTTTGAAAGTTGAGCATTTGTGTGATTTTTGGTCCTAAAACATTCAGCAGGAAAGCGGAAATATTTTATTGATGAGTATGACATTAGTGTTTTCTGGTTTTATCTGGGACACTTGGAGAAAATGCAATTTGATTTTAGAAACAGATACTAAACTAACCAACATACCAGTTATCTGGAATTCTCAGTATGTGGATGCAGCGTCGAACTGGAGGGGTGTGGACCAACTGGGGCTACCCTATCAGGGGCCTGCAACCCCCCCTGCTCCAGAGAAAATCCTCCTCTGTCTCCCTTAACCCCCTGAGCATACCTTCTTTGTGCACTGATTCCGCTTTGGTCGAGCATGGGGGGGGGAGGCCAGGAAGGAAGCGGCTCTTACAGACGCATGGGATCGTTTCTGGGCCGGCCAGGCCCACGAGGGCTTGGAAAAAAAGTGGTAAAAAATGGGGGCCCTCCGGGTTTTTTCCCACTGGCCCATTCCGACCATATGTGGGTATAAGTGAAGTTTTCTGATACAACACTTTCTTTTAAGTCAAAGCAATAAAGTCCATATAGGGTAGAAGATGAATATTTCCTTTTTGTATCTCAGCTTATGACCAGTAGAGCACTATAACAATCAGATCTCTCTCAGCTCGGCCCTCGCATAGTAGTAGAGAAGATTGGGTAGATTAAATGTAACTATAAACATAAAAGTACTTTGAGAAATGATTAGGCGCCACTGGTTCTTTACCAGAATGAGGATTTATTGAACAGTAGCCGAGGTACAGTATTGCCTGAGTACAGCAAGTGGTGAAGCAATATGAGAGAGAAGTAGTAGTATAGCAAATGTTGTTCAACATTATTTGTAGGAAACAGTATTGTGTGAAAGAATATTTTCACCAGTAGGGGGGACACCTTAGTAAAATGCTATGACTGTGATTCCTACACAGGTGTCTCCTGGGAGTACCATATTCACTCTATTTCTCTCCAGTGGAGCAGAAGCTGCTCTTTCTAAGCTGGCTTGTCCAACTTGTCCAAGCTCCTTGACTTTGTTAAGGTTGCTGGTTGTCTTAGGGCTCAAAGCTTAATACTGAGGCCTTATGCTCCAGGCCCCTAGGACATATACCTACTGTAGCTGAACACCAAAACGAGATAAGTAATTTGCTCCTTCCTATTATATAATAGGACAGGGACCAGTCACAAGATTATGGGGACAGTTGGGGACACTTCACTTCCACGTGACATAGGAAGGACTTCCTAAACAGCAGGGGAAATAAACCCTTGGGTCTCCTACACTCAGGGCCGCCATTAGGGGGGCACAGGGGTACTGTTGTACGGGCCCGGGCCTAAAGGGGGGCCCAGCAGTGCTGCACTTTTCAAAATAGCCAGGCCCCCTTGACAGCGCCAAAGCCATGCTGAACCTGCCAAAGTCCCAAAGAGCCAAAGTCCCGAAAGACCCAAAGCCGCAAAAGGAACCAAAGTTGAAGTCCCAAAGCTGCAAAAAGACCTGAAGCCACAAAAGGAGCTGAAGTTGAAGTCCTGAAGCCATGCGTTTAGTTCACCTGTTCTACAGTTCTACACACAATGTGTTTTTTTTATTTTATTAACCCCTAGCCACCAATGTATTATTTTAATACTCTATAGGCCCCCTGCCACCAATGTTTTTTTTAAAAAAAACATCTCGGGGGCTCCAATGTTTCTTATTAACTTGCATGGGGGACCTGGCACCAATGTTTTTAAAAAAAAAAACTTCTATAGGGGGCCCCGGCACCAATTTTTTTTAACTTATGGGGGGCCCTCACCATCAATGGCTTTTTATAACTTGTGTGTGGGAGGGGGTTTACCATTTTTGGCGCTGATGTGTTTGTGGTCTTTTAACTGTGGTCTGGGGGGATCTGTGGTGGAGCTTGGGGGATGGGGGGGATGGGTTCCAGGGGCCCCAGAAAATTTTGTTGTATGGGCCCCGTGATTTCTAATGGTGGCCCTGTCTACGCTGATATAGTTGAACCTGATTTCTGCCTTACTACAGCCATTCAAGCATCATTCTCTGTTAAAATGTGTAAAGAACAAAAATAGCTTGTGAGATCAGCATTGGTACAGCATGAAATGGAAAAATAATTAGCCATAGCAGCATTTTGTCAAGTTTCCACTAGTTAACACATAAACACATCTTTCAACTTGGTTGTAATCAAAGTGACATGAATTTTTTGTTTTTTTTTTGCAAACAGTTGGAACACAGTGCCAACTAAGGAACTGAACTGCCCTAGGTGGTGGGGAACCTCACAGTTTGGGTGCCACTGCTCTACTATGTTCTTATAGATGTAGGGAAGAAACTTGTGCAGGTCTTAAAACAAAAACAGCCATGTACATGAATGTTACCCTATAGAAATCCAGATGTAGGAAACAAAATACTAATGGCTGTACCCAAAACCAACAAGGTCTACGAAACAAGGCATTGGGATCTTCCACTACACGTACTGGTGATCAATACACTAGATCACTAATTATCACTTCTAATTGGACAAAAATGGCTTGGAACCTCTGTCTGACCTTACTGGAGCATTTTCCAGAAACAGTAGCAAATCCCAAGCTCCTTTTTGACACTACTCATTGCAGTCAGCTGGAGTCTTGACATTAAACAAACTTAAACCCTTATATTTCTGTGATTATTAGTCCTTTTTATATTTCCATTCATAAAAACAAGATGCCAGCTTTTCAGCAGACCCAGGAATAGTTGTGAGCCTACTGGAAGGTACATTCTAAAATGATCTTCTCTCCTCAAAGGTCTCATGTTTATCAGAATTCTATTAAAAAATTCTTAATTGCTTTCTCTTGTATCAGGCTGCCTTGTTCTGTGCAATAGCTGCACCTTACATTCTGTAGGTGTTCCTTGGAGATTTAAAGGTTGCGGCCTCATCAGTTCCCTGCCGAGACCTTTATCAGTCGCAGGCAGTGAGTTCCCTGATTGGATTAAAGATTGATTATATAATAATCACAGCATCAAGGCAGGCTGGCTGCTTGTGGTCAATGGGATCCCATAATCAGTGTTGTGATAATGAGATGCATGCGGCTTGGCTTATACAAAAGCAGCTTAAATGCACAAAATGCCAGTTTACTTTCTTTATAAATCGACATTTGGATTCATCTGTGATGCTGATAAGATTATCAAGACATTCTAAAGTCAAAATGAAACTGGAAATAAAACTGTAAATGCCATTTTCCCTTTACTGTATTTTCACTTTTGGGACAGAACTTTGTTAAATGGAATGTGGCGTACTCATTAATTGTTTGTACTAAACTATTTACCATAACAGTATAACATAAACTCATACATAATAATCACAGCTTGGCCAGATAGTAATCACTAGTTCATTCGTTTCTGGTCAGGTGATCAAAGCAAAAGACTTTGGGTTAAAAATTAAGTTTGATGTATTCTATATTCTGTCCATTCAATGGAAGAACATTTTAGCAATATCATACTAGGGATAGAACATGTGAAATTAAAGATATGTTTCAAAAATGAAGGAAAAGAGTTTAAAGGGCAATTTATAAACCCTATGGTTTGTTTTTTGGTACAGTGTAGTGCATGCAGTGTCAGACTGGGGGAGGCGGGGCCCACTGGAAAAACCCAAGTAAGTGCCATCTCCAGCTAAGGGCCACCTCTGGTACACCACCCAATGCCTACACATAACTTGTGGCATTTGGCCCCCCCAATGCTCCTCCACTGAACTAAATAGGCTGCTCATATGCTCGGACCATGGGGCCAAACAGGACCTGGGCCCTTTTGGTTTTCTCCCAATTCACGCACAGAACTCAATCTCTTTAAAATAACTTGGAAGGCAGTGTTTCTTAACCAAATGATGACTCTTTATTGAATGAATGGTTCACCATCTCTTTCCTGGTGTGGATTAGATGGTACAAACACCAGTTATTTCACAGAGGATGAAACATTTTTATCCATCGCATGATACTCTTTCTGTTTCAGATTACTTGTGGGTGACACAGCAGGTACCCTTCCTGGTCTCCTTGTTGGAGCCTTTGGCTGCTCTATTAAGTACCCTGATCCTGCCTCCTACTCCTAGAGCGAGCTATCACATATCTTTCTAACACTGTCTTTGCCTACTGGGACCTACCTTCATCCCAGTTTAGCAGTACATCACCTCCTCTAGCAGATGAGACCAAAGAGACAAAACTTAGTGGAAACCCTGACACCCCCATGGCGACTATAGAACTTCCAGGGAAACACTTTAACCTGGATAAGGGAAACAAAAATCAAACTCAATTCTTAGCTGGCCAAAACATTCCTAAAATAAAGATTCACTATGAAGACTTTTATGTAAACACTTTTCCAAACCCTGTTTTATACTGGAGTTTAGGAGGCAATTTAGCCATAGTTTCCCTTTTAAATCTCAGAAAGTCCCATTGTAAAAAATATATCAAGAGATTGTTGCTTCTGAACAGTAAACATATCATATTCCAGCTAGGGTTCCATAATCAATAAGTGAATGTAGGTGAAAGAAAACCTAATCGGGGTGGACCATTAAGGATAATCCAGCAGGTTAGAAGGTGATGATGTGCTCGCTGGATATGACAGGTTGTTGAACGACCCCGAAGAGAGTTGCAGACAACTTAAGCGTAATAAAATTCTTGTTGACCGCAAGCCTGTCTGCGGGAATTGGCTGTCAGGTTATCAGAGTGTTTATTTTCAAGGTCACTTGTTTGAAATAAGCCTGCAGAAACAATATAATATGGGGTCACTTGAGCCTTCACTGAAAAAAATGATAATTTTGATGTGTTAAAAAATGTATGCAGCAGAAAGGCCAGGAAAACATGAAAGGGTGAAAGGAAGGGAGACTGGTCAATGTTGACATTGCTGGTGGATAAACATACTTATTATTTTATACCCTAGGAGAACAAATAAAGGAAATAAACTGAAAATAATGGAGATAAACACAGTTGCTGGAGGAATAGAACCAGTTAGTTTTACGCTGATAACGTGGGATACGAAAGAGGAATAATAAACATTGCTTTATGCTGCAGAGATCCTGCCTTCTAACCTCTGTGCAAAAAGAGAAGTTGGATGGCACAGGGGTTACCCATGGTTTCAGCAGTCAGAACCAGTAGTGCGGAGAATACAAACAGACAGATACTGTTTCTATATTAATTATAGTTGCAAATAACTTAAAAAACAGTCACAATTTGCAATGAATGTGTACTATAAAGCTGATATTTTCTTTCATTACAGGTTAAGAGTGGAGTACCCCACTTTCACCATTAATTAAGAATTATTTCTTACCTAGGTGCTCAAAGAATTACCGGGCAGACAAATGTGAAGGGTGGTTCACCTTCACATTAACTTAGGGAGGCCCTTTACTAAAGGTTTCATTTTAGTGGTATTGGAGCTTTTTGAAGCCACAATGAAACTCATTTTTCTAAAATCACTAATGCCATTAAAGTTATTAAAAAGATCTGAATATAAAAGGTACAAATGGAAAAAAAATTCTTAACAATCCAAAACAAAAACAAATATCTAAAAAAACCTAAAAAAAAATCCAGTTTTTTGCACAATCACAAGTGAAAAAAATTAGGATCAACGCAACTTCCATTAACTTCTGTGGGACTTGACTGCTTTTACTTGCCAACGTTTTGTATTAGAGTTGTTTGTGGTTTTTACCCATGAATAATGAAGCAATAGAATTCTTAATGAATCAGATGAAAGTTGAGTGTAGGACTGGTCATAACAGGGATGACTTTGACGTAGACAATCCCTGTTTTGTTTAAATAAGGCAGTAGCTGTATGCACAAAATATCTTAATGGGTTGAGTGCAGAGGACCTCTTGCATTTGTTCATTTAAGTAACAATAATATTGTAGCCCCAAAGAACAACTGATATATTTTTTGGTGGCTGGGGTCAGTGACATCCACCTGAAAGCAGAAGAAATGAAGAGGTATAACTTAAAGGTGAACTTACCCTTCAAGTGCTAATAAACTGAGACATATAGTACAGTCACTGCTGGACTGTACTTAAATGTTAACTTCTTAACTACATGTAGGAGGGTAAAGGTTTTGCTAACCTTTAAGTCCTTTGATCTAATGTGTTCAGTTTCTTTTGGGGTTCACACTTGCTGGAAAAAGAACTGTGATGCCCCACAGGGCCTGAAACTAAGAAAGGTTCCAGAATAAGTGCAGTAGGTGCAAGGGCCGTTCTGTTATAGTCACTCTAGGAGTGAGAGACGGGATCAGGAGTAGCAAATACAAGGCCTGATTTCTGTAGATTTACATTCCTAGACCCAAAATGACTTCAACATGATACAACATGTAGGGGGTTATTTATCAAAACCCAACATTTTCTCACTATTTTCTGAAAGCTACTCCTACCAAATCCACATGGATTTATCAATACATTTTCATGAAAATTTCTTGTACGGGAAAACGATTTTTTTTAATTTGTCTGCTGAAAATAGATCATTGAACGAAACCCAGCGCAGATCAGAAAAAGAAAAAAAGTTCAAGCTCAACCTCTGGTTCTTATGAGGTATTTAGCATATTTAAAGTTTTGGGGGGGGGGTAACACAGTCCCACTCTTCTAATAATAATTCTATGTGTTATTTTATGTTTTTTAGAAGCAACTAAATGCCTTCATCCAGCTAACGTGCTCACACTGCTCACCCTTTCTAGCCAATGACCTGGGTGTATATACCCCAGGTCCCACGCTCCTGGGTTCCCACAATCTTCATACAATTTCTAAACATTTAGAAAAAGCCGCACTCACCAAGGTAGACGAGTGCATTGCCCGAACCCGTAGCTTTAAAGGGATACTGTCATGGGCAAAAAAACATTTTTCAAAATGAATCAGTAAATATTGCTGCTCCAGCAGAATTCTGCACTGAAATCCATTTCTCAAAAGAGCAAACAGATTTTTTTATATTCAATTTTGAAATCTGACATGGGGCTAGACATATTGTCAATTTCCCAGCTGCCCTAAGTCATGTGATTTGTGCTCTGATAAACTTCAATCACTCTTTACTGCTGTACAGCAAGTTGGAGTGATATCACCCCCTCCCTTTCCCCCCCCCCAGCAGCCAAACAAAAGAACAATGGGAAGGTAACCAGATAGCAGCTCCCTAACACAAGATAACAGCTGCCTGGTAGATCTAAGAACAACACTCAATAGTAAAAACCCATGTCCCACTGAGACACATTGTTACATTGAGAAGGTAAAACAGCAGCCTGCCAGAAAGCATTTCTCTCCTAAAGTGCAGGCACAAGTCACATGACCAGGGGCAGCTGGGAAATTGACAAAATGTCTAGCCCCATGTCAGATTTCAAAATTTAATATAAAAAAATCTGTTTGCTCTTCAGTGCAGAATTCTGCTGGAGTAGCACTATTAACTGACGCATTTTGAAAAAAACATGTTTTCTGATGACAGGATCCCTTTAAGTGGTGTGCAATCGCAATCATAAATGTTGGCAAGCACTCCGCAGTCCACTCGTTGGGTAAAAACTTCAAGTTTATTTCAGTAGATCTGAGATGTTTTGAATCTACTGAAATAAACTTGAAGTTTTTACCCAACGAGTGGACTGCGGAGTGTTTGTCAACATTTATGATTTCCAGCGCAGGATATCTTCAAAATGTCAATGGGACATCTGCCATTGACTTCTGTATGTGAACTTGGCATGTCTAAGTTGGAGTACTTTTTTATTCAGACTTTTAACACCATAGGGGTTTAATAAATCCATCAGGGTTTAATAAATCTCGAAAAAAAAAATTATACGAAAATATTGTGTTTTTCCCCTTTAAAAGTCAGACCAGAAAAAAAATCTGACTTTAATAACCTCCTAAGTAAAAGACAAAAAAAAAAATGGTGTGTCGTTTAAAGGATAACAACGGCAACAATGTTCAGGAAAAAGATTTAAACACACGAATACTGAGTAGCTCTTTCCTACTTTTCTTCACAGATGAAGGGTCGCTAACAACATTTGATTACTAGAATAGCCTCATATAATGTACTTAATGGCCCCAACTGTCACTTTGCAAAGAGGTATTAGTGGTCAGAAACAGCTGCACGGATCAATAGCGGTAAATCAATGGCCCGAGATGGAATGCTTAGGCAAGTGCCGAAGGAAATTATTATGATTAAGTCAAGACATTCAATTAGAATAGACTTGATTCTAAAGACTTGAAGCGGTGAAACAGAGGAATCAGTGTATCCTTGCAGAGGGCTGTTCTGTATTTACTGCGCTACAGTCATTCATATACTAAACTGGCCTACACAGAATGGGGTATTTGCTAATTATACTGAAAGAAAATCATCAGTCAGGTATCTGGGTTCTGCGCTACATTCTTATCTTCATACAATGCTCGCCGGCCAGTGAAATTTAGTTGGCATCAAAATTTTTTGGATGCGCGCCCAAAAAGTTGCTTGCGTCAAAAACGGCAAACATTAACACTATTCAATCGCCCATTGACTTTAGGGCCAGTGTCAGCTTGGATGCGGGCGACAATTTGTTTTTCAAGATTTTTTGTGAAAATGTCCGAATTTCAAATTTTTTTCGTGAAACTTTCAAATTTCATGATTTTCAGCAAAATTTTCGCCATTTCTCAAATTCCGCTGGAAATTCACAAATCTTTTGGTGAAGTGAAACGGAAGAAATCACTACCTATCACCTTGTTGCTACCTGAAATAAAAAATTGCTTGGCTCACAATATGCAGATAATTCTTAAAATATCCTGCAGAACTGAATTTGAATTTAATTGTGTTCTGGCTAGGGTATTACAAGTTTCTGCAAGACCTTCAATAATGAGCCAGATTCAGTTCAGATTTAGTGTCTAATGGTTTATCACACGAAAAGTTATGGATGAGATTCCATTCAAGAAGAAATAAACCTCTCCTAATTCAGTTCCAGTTTTTCCCCATAGACTTTAGTAGAGTGAGATAGGTGTCCCTGAATTGTGTCTCAAATTAAATATCAACCATGACTTTCCATGTGATAAATCTTTTTTCCCACTGACTGGAATCTGGCCCAATATTGCTTAAATAAACATTGACCTTTCAGCAGCAATATTATATAGTCATCAAAGAATATCAACTCAAAAACATTTAATATGATTCCTTATTGGAACTATGTATATACAGCAGAAACACCAAGAAACGCTTTGATTAGGGAGGAAAGACATTGAGATAAAATAGTCAACATTCCCATTGCTGTCGGACTAATGTCGTTTCTACCCTTGGGGAAGAAATGTAAAGGAAATAAATCAAAACAAATGTAGTCAAATCAAATACCTGAAGGGATGAAGCAGAGAAACATACAAGAATATAATGTGGGAAACAACATTTTAGTCTTTATGCAATCCTTCATACTAACCTCTTGCGACTGTGCGTGTGATTCAAAGCAGGAATTTAGATGAAAACACAGTAGACTGAATTTTTTTA
Organism: Xenopus laevis; assembly: GCF_017654675.1. Classification (NCBI taxonomy): domain Eukaryota; kingdom Metazoa; phylum Chordata; class Amphibia; order Anura; family Pipidae; genus Xenopus; species Xenopus laevis. The sequence goes on from NC_054382.1 coordinate 13,642,719, forward strand.
CATTTTTGCGAAAGCATTGGCTGCTTCAAACTATGAGTTAAACTAAAGGAGAAAAACAGAACATGGAAACGAATGTCCGTGAACAATAAGAAGCAATACGGTTTCATACTCAGAATGGCACTCAGTATACGGGGTATGGGAACAAATATATATACAGGTATAGGATGCCTTATCCGGAAACCCGATATCCAGATATCCGAATTACGGAATGGCTGTCTCCCATAGACTCCATTTTATCCAAATAATCCAAATTTTTAAAAATGATTTCCTTTTTCTCTGTAATAATAAAACAGTAGCTTGTACTTGATCCCAACTAAGATATAATTAATCCTTATTGGAAGCAAAACCAGCCTATTGGGTTTATTTGATGTTTAAATTAATTTCTAGTAGACTTAAGGCATGAAGACCCAAATTATGGAAAGATCCTGTATCCGGAAAACCCCAGGTCCCGAGCATTCTGGATAACAGGTCCCATACCTGTATTTAGTATTAGAGGTTTTAACAGGGAACTAAAGCCTAACTAACAAAGTAGCTAGAAATGTTGCACATGATGTTTTGTGCTTCTGTACCAGCCCAAGGCAACCACAGCCCTTTAGCAGTAAAGATCTGTGTCTCCAAAGATGCCCCAGTAGCTCCCCATCTTCTTTTCTGCTGATTCACTGCACATGCTCTGTGCTGCTGTCACTTACTGAGCTTAGGACATAAGAGCTGTGTAAGATATTGCATATATAAAATATAAAAGGCACAACATAAGGCTAATTAGGAACTTATACAGATTATTGGTACATGGCAGCTCAGAAACCCACACAATCAGAATTTAATAACCAGCCCTGTAGCATCAGCTGATATGACAGGACAACCTAGAAAATAGTGTATTCAAAAAAAGAGCAGCTACTATTGCAACCTAGAAAATACACAGCAAAAATATGTGAACATATTTGAGAATATTCTTCTGAAACTTGAATAGTTAGTATTTATTAAAAAAACAAAACAGGAAAAAAACTAGGCAAATAAAAGCTGGCGAGGTTTAATAGAAGTCAATGGGAGTTGTCTCTAAAAACTAGTTCTTAAAGGGCATGTAAAGGCAAAAAAATAAAATCCCATTTTTACTTTCTTTAATGAAAAAGAAACCTATCTCCAATATACTTTAATTAAAAAATGTGCACCATTTTTATAAGAAACCTGACTGTATGCAGTGAAATTCTCCCTTCATTTACTGCTGTGGATAGGAATTGTCAGACGGTCCCTAACTGCTCTGCAGGGAAACAATCATACTTATGAACAGCAGGGAGAGCCCCCGCCTTGTTTCCCAGCCATGTAGAATTCAAGCAGCTTTGTCTGTTTCCCTGTTTTTGATAATTTGTGACAATTCCTAAGCAGCCCAGACCACACTGAGCATGTGCGTAGTCTTGGTCTTGCAAAAATGTTTAACAAAGTTACAAGATGGTGACCCCCTGTGGGCAACTTTGAAAGCATAAATTATTTGTTTGATTAGACTTGTGGTGCAGTAAGTTCATGTTTATGTTTAGCATACAAAATACAGCATTTGTAACCTTATTCTATTTTAGACTTTACTTTCCCTTTAATGTTAACAGTTCATTCAAATTATCACCTTTGTTTATCCCTCCTTAAAAATGAAGTCCTTATTTCTGTTCTGATAAACATAAAACATTGGAATGTAAGAACTTTGTAATATTTTGGATTTTAACATTTTTATTTTGTACCAAGTACTGTTTTAGTACAGGTATAGGATCCCTTATCTGGAAACCCAATATCCAGAAAGCTCCGGAATGGCTGTCTGCCATAGACTCCATTTTATCCAAATAATCCACATTTTTAAAAATCATTTCCTTTTTCTCTGTAATAATAAAGCAGCAGCTTGTACTTGATCCCAACTAAGATATAATTAATCCTTATTGGAAGCAAAGCAGCCTATTGGGTTTATTTAATGTTTACATGATTTTCTAGTAGACTTAAGGCACAAAGACCCAAATTACAGAAAGATCTGTTATCTGGAAAACCCCAGGTCCCGAGCATTTTGGATAACAGGTACCATACCTGTATTACAGAGAAATAGGATATATATATATATATATATATATATATATATATATATATTTTTCAAAATGGACCAGCACACCGTTTATCTTCAATCAAAAATAGTGTTTATTCTTCATACACTGTGCATCCAACGTTTCGGCCTGCATTCAGGCCTTTATCAAGGATTATATATATATACGTTGATAAAGGCCCTAAATGTTGAAATAAACCTTTTTTGATTGAGAATTTGGTGTGCTGATCCACTTTGAACATTGTATACTCTGACTGACCAAGCACCCACCTCTGGCTAATAAGGAAGGAGTGCAGGTACTCTGTGAACTTTTATATATATATATATATATATATATATATATATATATATATATATATATATATATATATATATATATATAAATATATATATTCCTTTTACATTGCAAGCACTATGCTGAGCTATGGCCTATAATGTTCCTTACAAACAAACAGAGTAACAAGCTTAATGCGCTAACAGCAAATCCGATAATGATCAGGGTTAAGGGGGAAGTGTTTGGTATTACACATAGGTAATTAGCCGCCAAAGAAGATTTAAATAACAGGGTTAGGAAAGATTGTGTTTGTTATGGTTAATTATACAAGTCACAAGGCAAATGTGAAAGAGAAGTCATTAGTGTTGTCTTGCTCAAGTCAGCAGAGCTGAGATTACGAGGCTGATTTGAATGATAATGCCCATTCTATAATAATACCACAACCTTCTTTTTATGCGTCAGGAAGATGAGACAGACAGGCTGTGACATTTTCTTCTCAATTTGCCGGAGTGTTTGCGGTTAGTCGGAATGTGCACCTGGCGTGAGGTGATAAAGAGCCTTCAAGCGAATGGGGAAAGTGACAGTCAGGGAGGTTATTATGAAAATGCAGCTCAGGCAAAATGCACATCACATTGCAGCTGAGATAAGTGTTAAAGTGCGCTGACAATTTACATTGTCAACAGTGTGTTGTGCTATAATGTTGTCCCCACTGTTACACAACAACTAAATAATTAATAATTAATTAACCCTGTATCGCACCACACAGTCACACGGCTGAATTAGTCACATTCACTGCAGGCACATACCCTATGTAGCGATTCTCATATTTGCCAATATACCTGTGGTAGCCATGGGATCTATACGTTTTTGGACAGGCCTCATCTACTGACCAATATTTGCTCAGGGTTACAGATATATGAAAGCTATAGAACCTGTTATTACGAATGCTCAGGACCTGGGGTTTTCTGCATAAAGGATGTTTCGGTAATGTGGCTCTTCATACCTTAAAGAGCATCTGTTGGGTAAAAATGGTGTGGGCAAATAGAGACCGCATTCCGGTTGGGGATAACAGCAGGTTTTTTTATTTTTATAAAAAATGCCCCCTGCTAACGCTAGGCTACCCGCACTGGGAGGGAGCAGCCACGTCTGGTCACTCACATGTACATAATAATACGCGTGACGTCACATGCGCGTTATGCGTATGCGAGTGACCGGACGTGGCTGCTTTTTTACCCAACAGGTGCCCTTTAAGGAACAGTAACACCAAAAAGTGAAAGTGTTTAAAACTGGTGTGTTTGGTTTAGAAACACAACTATAGTTTATATAAACAAGCTGCTGTGTAGCCATGGGGGCAGCCATTCAAGCACAGGATACACAGTAGATAACAGATAAGTACTACTATAGTTTATATAAACAAGCTGCTGTGTAGCCATGGGGGCAGCCATTCAAGCACAGGATACACAGTAGATAACAGATAAGTACTACTATAGTTTATATAAACAAGCTGCTGTGTAGCCATGGGGGCAGCCATTCAAGCACAGGATACACAGTAGATAACAGATAAGTACTACTATAGTTTATATAAATAAGCTTCTGTATAGCCATGGGGGCAGCCATTCAAGCACAGGATACACAGTAGATAACAGATAAGTACTACTATAGTTTATATAAACAAGTTGCTGTGTAGCCATGGGGGCAGCCATTCAAGTACAGGATACACAGTAGATAACAGATAAGTACTACTATAGTTTATATAAACAAGCTGCTGTGTAGCCATGGGGGCAGCCATTCAAGCACAGGATATACAGTAGATAACAGATAAGTACTACTATAGTTTATATAAACAAGCTGCTGTGTAGCCATGGGGGCAGCCATTCAAGCACAGGATACACAGTAGATAACAGATAAGTACTAATGGCTGCCCCCATGGCTGCACAGCAGTTTTTTATATAAACTATAGTAGTACTTATCTTAAATATGCATTATGATTCTGGGGTGCCTATGCAACTGTAGCATGGGAAATGATTGCAAATTAAAATACAATTTCTGTTGAAATTAACAGATTTCTTGTTTAACATAAGCCAGTATATTTCCACCATTATTCGAGTAATTGCACATTTTTTGTGTCTCATAAAATACAGTTGTACTAATTTTCCATCATTTTTAGTGTTTGTTCAAAGCAGCCTAGTTCATTCCAGGGCTATGCTCACCAAATAGACTGCTCCCTCTGGTGGTCATACAAAGTAAACTGGTAAGGAAATCTTAAAGTAGCCCATAACAAAAAAAAAAGGGGAAAAAATGTATGATAAATTCTTAAATTAGGATTGAGGATGTCATTTGGATTGAAAATGCTATTCATGTTAAACAAGATATTCTGCTTGTTCAGCAGGTGTGTGAATGTAACAATTGACAGAAGAACTCAATAGGTTTTTACATTTGTGACCACACACTGCTTAGGATGTTCTTGGCTCAGCATTTTTTAAAAATAAATGTTTACATTTAAAGGGAATGTGAATTCCCCCAAAAATATTTTGCCTAATAAATGAAAACAGAATTCTAAGCAACTTTGCAATATCCATTCGTTATAAATTTTCTGTGGTTTTTAAGCATCTGTCTCTTTCTATTCTCTGCCCTGGTGGCTCAGAATGTTGATACAATGTAAGACAAGGCAGTTGATTAACAGACCTGTCTTTGCTGGGGAACTAAGACTTTTGCAACATTGTTTAATGGGGAACTAAGACTTTTGCAACATTGTTTAATGGGGAACTAAGACTTTTGCAACATTGTTTAATGGGGAACTAAGACTTTTGCAACATTGTTGACAGAAAATAGGGATACAATTTTAAAAGTTAACTTTTCTTCTTTTGAGAAAGACAATGGGGTAAAGTCACTAAAGCGCGAAGCAGCTAACGCTAGCGCTAATTCGCCATTGTGAAGTAATTGCGTTACTTCGCTGATATACTTACGGTTGCTGGCGTAAATTCACTAGCAAAGTGGATCTACTCTAGCACTACTTCGCACCCTTATGGCAGGCGAAGTTGCGCTATGGTGAAGGGACGTAACTACGCTAATTCACTAACTTGCGCATTTTACTGAATGTTACCTCTTGCGCCAGACTTGCCTTCACCACCTCAAACCAGGCAAAGTGCAATAGAGTAGATAGGGCTTGCTTCAAAAAAAGTTGATTTTTTTTTTTAATTCTCAAAAAATGCTGGCGTCTTTTACTTTTTTAAGGGTGATAGGCTGAAAAAGATCGTACATATTTTTGGGGGTACCCTTCTTCCCCCCCTACATTTCCTAAAATATGGCACCTAAACTATACAGTGGGCACATGTATAGGGCAAAATAACAACTCTATTTTATTTTCTGAAGCTTTCCCCGGCTTGTGTAGTGTAATGTATTTGCTGCTACATATACGTCCATTGTACTTTAACTTGGCGCCGTATGCAAATTAGGCATCGCTAACATAACTTCGCTTTGCTTAACGAATTAACGCTAGTGCAACTTCGGATGGAACTACTTTCTGGCAATCTGTTATTTCTACTACTTAATGTAAATGAATCTTTCTCAGTGGGACCTGGCTTTTACTATTAAGTACTGTTCTTAGATCTACCAGGCAGCTGTTATCTTGTGTTAGGGAGCTGCTATCTGGTTGCCTTCCCATTGTTCTGTTGTTAGGCTGCTGGGGGGGGGGTGATATCACTCCAACTTGCAGTACAGCAGTAAAGAGTGACTGAAGTTTATCAGAGCACAAGTCACATGACTGGGGACAGCTGGGAAACTGACAATATGTCTAGCCCCATGTCAGATTTCAAAATTGAATATAACAAAATCTGTTTGCTCTTTTGAAAAATGGATTTCAGTGCAGAATTCTGCTGGAGCAGCACTATTAACTCATGCATTTTGAAAAAAACATGTTTCCCATGACAGTATCCCTTTAATACCTTAAAGGTGGCCATACTCAGGCCGATAAAAGCTGCCGACAGACCAGCAGCTTATTGGCCCATGTATGGGGCCCCCGACGGGCTTCCCCGATCGAGTCGGCCAGATCTCAATCGGATGGGAATTAAAATCCTGTCTGATCAGGGCCACATCTGTTCTTGAGTCTATGGAGTCTATGGGAGGCAGCCCTTCCATAATTCGGAGCTTTCTGGATAATGGGTTTCTGCATATCGGATACTACAAAAATATTCAGACATTAAATAATAGTCCCCCCGTGTGTCCCTTCTAAATGTTAACAGACTTCTCAGAGCTTTATGTCAAGATGATCTCCATGTGGCTCATTTATAAAGGTGAATATATTTGCGCTGCACATGGTTACATTTATAAAGTTGGTAAGAGTGTGCAAACAGAATTGTGATTTTTTTTTTACACTGCAAATGTCTATAAGAGCTTTTTAAATATGGCAAATTGTGAATATTATGTGCACTTTGCATTTGAATTACACCACAACTTTGGTGGTGGAGAAAAAAATCTGCAAATTGTCAATTTAAGTTACTGTCCATGTTATTTTCATCCACAACAACCTCGCACATTTGGGTGCACTCACGCAAACACCCATTTTATTTTGAGCCATTTGCAAAATGTTATTCTCAATGCGACTTCACAAAAACTAGAAAGACGGGTAAAGCAGTGAAATATTTTAGCATTCAGAAAAAAACAATACAAACATTTGTGAATAATATATATGTTGCATGAACTTTATAAATGACCCCCCAAATGTCTGATTCCAAAGAAAATCTTCCTTTTCTTGCTTTTTGCCTAGTTCTCCACCCTTAGGAAATGAACCCTATTATATCTTGAATAAGCAGAAGTTGTATGTACCAGTATGGAGCTGTCTTTTTCAGCCTTTCAATAGTACTAGACAAATTCTACTTTTTTTGTCAAGGATCTGTAGTTAGAATTCTGTAGGAATATGGTACCAACTTTGTGCAGCAAACATTTCTTCCATACTTCATAGACAGAAGGTGCGGGGAATACTTTAGTTAAAAGGCAGCTGGTTTTTTTATCATTTGACATTCTAAGGATTTAAATCTGACATTCATAATAATGACCTATTCAGGTACTACTTTCTATGTATTTTTTCATCCAGAAGTCATTTTGTGAACAGACAAGCTGCAAAAATGTTATAAAAGATTATGGTAGAAATCATACTACTTAAAAAAAATATGCTTCCAATCTTTATAGTGGTGTATAGTATATTGTAGTTTAATGTCTGAAGTCATTTGAAAGACTGTTCAAATATATATATTATATAACATGCCAGCACCAGTACTGCTGTACAGCTGACAATCAGGGGAAATCGCTACTCTATGAGGCTTATTCATGAATTCATAAGGGCACATGTAAATCCAGAAGTGCATTTGTGGTCTTTGCACTGCACAGTCAGTTGTGTGTTGCCACTTTTGCACTTGATTAATTAGGCACTTACATCAAAATTGGCTCCTTGTACTTGGCTCCTTGTAGTTGCGTTTCACGCTTCTCAGTCCTGACTGCCTTCTGTTCCAAATTGATGCTATGCCGATTGACTCAGAGGAACCCTGGAGATACCACCACCTTCGGACCAGGCAGCAACTCCAGGGTTTCCTCTAGGGTGCTCTGCATCAATCACTGAAGTTCAGTTTGCCAGAAAGATGCGTATGTCACTCACAAGCTGGACACTGAAAACTACGTCAGTGAACACCAAAAATGATGCTAGACAGACATCAAAAATATTCGCTTTGTAGTTGCATTAGTTTTAGCAAACCAGATGCATTTGCAGTAGGTGCAGCACAATGGTGCCTTTGTGACCACATTGACACTGGAATTCTGGGGGAAAAAGTTGCAGTGGCTGTTTCTAAATATCACTTTGCAATGTATTATTTAGTGGTGAGGCTTTAATGAGATGTACAGTATATACTACAAGGTATATTTACTATTACCAACACAAATGCTACGCACTCTAATGTGTGCAAAATTGCACTGGCCACCTCTTTAATAATGCACTTGGTGTAAGTCAAACCGAAGATGACCCCTGTAGCTAATTCTTGCTTTTGGCAGGTGTCACGTGCAGGGACTTGGATGCATGAGTGTCTTGTATGATTTGAAGGGTCGAGTGATATCCAAGAGGGACACCCATGTCCTGTTCTTATGAGACTACTTAAATTGGGTTGAAGGGTCGGGTCTATCTGATGTTTTGCCACTGTGAGGCAGGTCCTGCTCTCTCTGCTCCACTCACTGAAAGCACAAACCCAGCCCTAATGAGTTCATTGATCTGTTCCACTTTTGGCTCTCAAATATTTGATTTGCTGGATCTACAGGCTTTCTTCTTTCCACCTCCTGCACTGAGCCAAGCTCTTTTGTGATTTATGAGATCTGAATGTCCTCATCATAGAAGCAATTTGGCAGGTTCAGAACTAGGGATAGGCAGAAGAGGCACGTGCCTAGAGTGCAATGAAGTGGGGGCAACAACACGTACCTCTGCTTTCGCCTACCCCTGGTCCAGACCCTTGTTCTCCCACTGTTACTCTCTGGCACACTTCTTCAAGTCTTTCAAGAGTTTCAATTTTTTTGAGCTTGTAAACGCGTTAAAAATGTTGCATAAAATACAAAGTCAAGGAATTCGAGTTTTTTCACAATTTTTTTCAATTGAGTTTTTAATATTTGGATTTTTTAATAAATAAGCAAACATTCTATTTTTTTAAAATGTGAGTTAATTCAAAGAAAAAAAAATACTTAAAAATTACACTAATTTGGATTGAAATATAGACATCTATATGTTGAGTTGCATTCCAATCAGAAGCTTCCAGCTGGACCAGTCCTGAGCTATGTCCTCATCATTTTAAAGAAAAATAAGTGGTTTGTTACTATTTATAAAAAAATTATTACACATTACTTTTATAATGATCATTGTTTTTTATTCTTATATTGCAAGCCTTATTGTTTCATTATTACAGCAAATATCTGCGGTATAGGACTTAAGCCTAATATTATACCACAATGAGTTGACACAGGAATTCCCTTACAGCCCTCAAATCCCACCATTATCATCAGTAGGAAGCCTTAAACCAACACACACTGTATCAGTCCCTTTAGCAACTGAAGCTGACTTTCATTTTACGTTTAACAGTATTTTCCAGCGTACAATCAATTTGTTACTGTTTTTATTTTATGTCCTGTGCTTAACTTTACTGTCTTTTTATGCACAGGTAAAATTGTAGGTTAAGAAATAACAGTGTACTGGTTTCCTAGACACAATTCATCGGAGAGGGATAAATTATAGAGAGATATTCCAATGCAAACTACAGTGTTATTTTTCTGTCAAGAATCATTTATACAGACAGTTCCGAGTAAATTACTTTGTATAAGATAGCACGGTATAAAAAGCATTACGCATGCAATAACAAATGCTCTCAGATTTTTACAAAATCTTTCCAGTTCTTATACAGTATTCTCTGTTTCTAAGCCAGCAGAACATTATTACTTATTTATCTAACCTGTGATCTGCCTAGCTATATTTATCTATACGCTTATATATTTATCTTACCCATATATATTTAGATTACAAATTTTGTTTATGAACATAATAATTTCAAGATAATACCTTCTGCTTCTTTAGGGACCAGCTCTGGCTTCCGCAATTACCTATAGTTTCATCATCCTTTTATTACAAAACTAAATCTTAGCAGGAAGAATAGAAATTGGATAAATATTATGTAAGGTTTTTGTGCATGGGGTACCTAATATGTCAGTTATCACAGAAGGTAAACCTTAAATAAAGCCAAATTACTTGGAACTAGTGATGGGCGAATTTGGTGCTTTTTGCTTCGACAAAAAATTTCCGAATATCTGTAAAATTCGCGAAATGGCAAAAAATTCGCGAAACAGTGCCAGCGTCTCGTTTTTTTATGCCGGCTGCCTTTTTTTGACGTCGGCACAAATTTGCTGGCGAAAATGTGCCAGTGTCAAAAAAAACTGACGCCGGCGTCCTTTTTTTTTTTAACACCGGCAAATTTTCGCAGCGGTTTTGTGAATTTATTCGCCGGCGGCGAATCACGGGAATTTGCCCCGAATTCGAACTTGTCGAATAAATTCGCCCATCACTACTCCTCTCTCAGATGGACTCTCGTTTGGCAAGCTTTGATATAGGGTCTAGCAAGGCCTAAAATTTGTCTTGTCTGTATCTGTATTTGGAGCTATTAACTTTTGAAGAACAATGACACTGAAGGGTACAAACCCCTCACTAGCCACCTTGTTGGAGCCTCCGGCTGCTCTAATAGTTACTTTAATCCCACCTCTCATGCTTAAAGTGAGCTATTACAAATGTTTCCTAGCACTTCACCTGCTGGAATTTACCTCCATTCCTCCACCACCTCCGCCAAGAAGTAGGATCAAAAGAGGCCCTTTTTATAAACTTGGGGAACCTGACACCCTATAGCCAAATACTGAACTGACGGATTCTGCAACCCCCACACGCGCAGCATTTACTTCAAATATATGGACTGATTATCATCTTCTTCCATGTTGGTTGTCTATTTGTAATTTTTCTAATGGGCTTGAAAATTTAATCTCTTGGAACAAACATTTAAAATGTGTATGTTCTTGACAAGTTGCTTAACATCTTCTCAATAAAGTTTTCTTTGTGGATAAGATGTTTTAACAAGTCTGTGTTATACCAACAGTATGAGTAGAGTTACAAAGAGTGTACAAAAAGAGGGAAGATCCTACTAGATAAAACTAGATTCCTTGCACTAATTTACCAAAAACCTTTCTATGGGTCAATGATTCTTACTGCATTACCAGCCAATATTTGCCTCAGTTACATTAACCACATGAAAATTTTAGAGCATCTGGTACTATTTCGGTGACTTTTTAGCACAAAGCCTCCTTGAGATAAGTAAACAGAACACAGAAAGTTTTTAAAAAAAGTTTTCCATTATTGAGACAAATGAGCTTTCTACTTTTGTTAAATAGATGAATCTGGAAATGTTCTGTGTGTGATACCAATGAAACACAGTGAATGTATACATATGAATCTTCACCAAATATTTCTGGTTTGCTAAAAGTTAAAGGAATAATAGGAAGGAGACCCTTTGGGCTGTACCAACACGTTTACCAAGATTTACAGGGGAATGTAGCAATCCATAGGTTAAGTTGCCCTATGGTGTTAAAATCTCACATGGTTGGAAATCCCCCAACCAGATTCAGGATTTGGCCAGAAGGTGTCACTGTTGAGCCATTTCTTCAAATAGCTGAGCTGCCACATGCTCAGTGCCAGTCTACTTCCTGATTTCACTCCAGCTGGAAGTGTAGGAACTGTAGCCAAGATGTAAGGGCCAAAAGATGTGATGGGCCCCTGGAGGAGGGTACAGGGCCTCGAGCCTGAGTGAGAGCAACCATGGAGGGTTTAGAGCTTGGAGGCAGTGGAGAGACTGTGACAGCAGCTGCCTGTGTAATGGATGTTGATATGAAAGGGGGCTTGTAAGGTGCTCGCATTGTGGATAGTGCTAGGAACTGTGCCCTGAATAGTGATGGGCGAATTTATTCGCCAGGCGCGAATTCACGGCGAATTTGCGCGATTCGCGTCCAGCAAATAAATTCGCAAAACGCCCGCGAAAATTCGCCGAAAAAATTCGCCGGCGTCAAATTTTTTTTTTGAAAAACGGACGCCGGCGTCAAAAACGGGCGCCGGCGTCAAAAACGAGACGCCGGCGCCGTTTCGCTAATTTTTCGCCATTTCGCGAATTTCGCGAATTTTTAGGCGAAGCGAAACGGCGCAAATCACTAGCCCTGAATAATAAAGCAGATTGTTGTGATCAGCTAGGATAAGCTTGGGAATTGGGTCTCTGTGGATGCCTGAATCCACAAAGGAGAAGACAATACGCATAATGCTATTCTGCTCATTTTTAAGGGAGAATGCAAGTGTTTTTTTAAGACTAATTAATCTGTGAGTGAAGATCATAAGAATAATGTATTTTTTTTTGCTTTGTTATGAATAGAGTGGGGAATCCAGGTTGGTGGCTTTATGGGATACAAAACATACAAAGCATTTGCACTGTTTCTATTGCACTAAATATAACTGGACTGGGCAGCCTCAAATTTGTGCCTTATCAACCGAGCCATTATGAATAGTTTGCCTGGTGCAACGATTAGATGCTGGCCATAAAAAAATATAGTAAAGAATGGCAAGATTTTATATTATTCCTAAATCCAGCACATGGTATCTCTTGTGTAAAACATGTGACTGTACATGCAGGCAATAATATCAGTTCTAAATGAAATATGTGCAGCTTTTTTATTTTTTGTGAAATGAGTTCAGGTGATTGCACAGATCTGCTGTAATTTCATGGTACATCAAACTGCAAAATAGACATTTTTTTTACCATTTAGCATTTTTGTTGGAAATGATTCATTCCTTTTTTTAGAAACAACTTGTGTTAACAAAGAATAGAATTTCTTTCTGAGCAATACTTCCCTTCCCTACACATTCTGTCTAGCCAGAATCAGCGGTGGAAGAACAGAAATAGATTGCATTTTAATTTAGTTTCTCATCTGTGTTCATGTCAGGAGCTGATCTCTGAATGTCAGCAACAACGGAGGTATGCATGACCTATTACCTAATCTCTTAAAATTTGAAGCTCCAATTATTGCCTTTCTACTTTCAGTAACATTTAATTTATATGTATTTCTCCTGTCAAAGACATATCTCCATAATACAGGGTAATGGATTTGTCTAAAACAAAGCACCACTTTCAGTAACTTGACAAGACCTGTTTATTTACAATAGTAAAATGTTCCACATTTAATTCATGTGAAAAAAATATTTTCGAAAAATGGCATAATTTTATCCAAAATGCTCGGGACCTGGGGTTTTCTGAATAAGGGATCTTTCCATAATTTGGATCTCTATACCTTTAGTCAGCTAAAAGCACAAAATGCAACACTGAGGGGCCCATTGAAGAATGCTCAAGAAGGAAGAAACCACACAAGAGTTGAGTAACTCTTGTGTGTTTTTGGACCTGAAGGCTCCAGCATTCTTAAATTCAGACTAATTTGGGCCGTTTTGCTTCACTGAAAAATTTGCGAAACAGTGAAAATTTTCGCTAATTTATTCGCCCTCTGCAAAAAGCAGGAATTTGCCGCGAATTCACGCCTGGCAAATAAATGCCCATCACTAATTCAGACTGATGCTCAAGATAAGGGATTACCCAGGGAGAACCATATGCTACTAGTGATGGGCAAATTTGCGCCGTTTCGCTTCGTCGAAAAATTCGTGAATTTCCCACAAAATTTGCAAAACGACGAAAAATTTGCGAAACGGCGCTGTTGTCTTGTTTTTGACACCGGCATCCGTTTTTTTTGACGTGGCGCCTGTTTTTTGACGCCAGTGAATTTTCGTGGCTGTTTTGCGAATTTATTCATCGGCGGCGAATCGCGCAAATTTGCGCCTGGCGAATAAATTCGCCCATCCCTATATGCTACGTCTTCTGTACCCAGTGTTGCTAAGTACAGACAAAACCCCCCCCAACCCACAGGTGCCTTCCTAGGTTGGAGCGTGGTAATTTTTTTAGCAAAGTTCTGACGCCCTGCCTGATGAAACTAAAAGAAAAATTTGGGAATTTTTTGCAGTTTTTGGGAATTTTTTGCAGTTTTGTGAATTTTTCAGGGAAACGAGACAGATTCGCTCATCACTAGTGAAAGGCCAGGGAGAAATCCTCTTAAGGCTGTTCCCTATACAATCAATATTTGTGGGAACCTTTTGAAGGACCTTTTTTCACTTGATGTCTCTGGGCTGAACAATATAAATAAATTGTCTCATCTCTGGAAATGAACCAGTAAATTGTGAAATCTATATTTCATCAGGCATGGATTCTCCCCGAAATGGCCAAGATAATTATTTACTCTAAAAACTGTATGGAAATTCTTTTCTTCTTGAATATAGTCACACTCAAACTATAATTGAATATTACATTTAATACATTTCTTTTTTGAACTGATCAACTTATCTTTGCTTTTTAGCAATACATGCAGTATTTATTGCAACATGTCTAGTTCATCATTAAATGAACCTTAATCCCTTAAATAATCCTTCTGTCCCATTTAAACCAGGGAGTGAGCGAATTCTCTTTACACGAGACTAGGATAACACAAGAAGGAGCTATTTGTTTCTTTTAAGTAGGAGAGGAAATCCCAATCCCAAGGTAGTGATCAGTCATTTAAATAAAGCCACACATCAACAGAAATTGAATAGTTCCATTATTCATTTTTAGTTTCAAGGTTATTATCTTTTTATCAATACAGTATGGAATGAACTACAGTAATTGAGAACATTCATCATGTTTTATCAACCATTCTATGATATGTAGCTTCCGTACACCATTCCTTTGTTTTTATTGCACCTATTAGGTGTTTGGAGGGAAAGAACCAGACATTTTAGAATAATAATTCATAGATATAGATCAACTAGCAGTTAGGCAGGGTAAATATCGTTAAAAGTTTGAACTTGATGGACGTGTGTCTTTTTTCAACCTACAGTGTCTCACCGATCACTCAATAACTGGCCTTGGTGCCCTGTGGCCAGTTGCTTGATAGATCTGTATGATGGCATATGATTAGCATTTTTGTCAGCCCACAGTTCTCTAGGAAAGCAATTTTTCACAAAATACATAACAAAACAAAACTGATGCTAATAGGCAGATGTTATCAATTTTTTTTGTTTGTTTTTTCACATTATTCTGTGATGTCAGAAAAAGAAAGAGAAAATAAAACACATATACCAGAGAATATCTTTTGAAAACATAAATTTATATTTGCAATGGAATAACTTGATTTTAGACCAAATATCTTTAATTTAGACACATCTGCCTCTAGGTTTGCTTGACTTCTGGTATATTTCTTGTATAATGGGAAAATGATGTCATACTGACTTAGAAAATTAGGTGGGGAATTTAAAGAATTAAAGAAAGAATTGGGATCAATATTTTGGGATAAGATGAAAAACACTATAGGAAAAGTTCACATTCTCCCTGGGACATTTGTTTAATTAACTAATAAGACTGTGAATTACGATATTGCTTCTTAAATGTAAAAAAAGAACTAAGGATGAACTCATTTCTGAACCAGGAAGAAAATAAAATAAAATAATAATCGCTCTAATTAACACCAGGGGGATTTAATCTTGTATGTGAACCTTTATCTTCAATTGTTTGTTATACATAATGTATAAGGGTATATTCTGAAAAGAAAAATGAGTGAAACCATGTGTTAGTTATATGGAATATGTCTTCATTTATACTATTCATATAACAATTCACATAATCATTTGTAGAGGTCAATGTTCACTTCCCTGTTGGCCTCTTGCAGTGTCTCCAGATGTTCCTATCCCCCTACTTGACAACTTCACATCTAATCAGCAGATCAGCCTGATTGTTGATTTGATTCATACAATTAAAAAAAATACACACTTAGGGGCAGAAGTAAAATCCTTTGAATTCGAATATGGAATTCGAAGGATTTTAGCGCAAAAGGCTCGATCAAACGATCGAATAAAAATTGTTCGATTGAACATTAAAATCCTTCGAATCGAACGATATTTATTCAATGGGTATAAACTTAGAAAAGGCTTGTAGAAGGTCCCCATAGGCTTATAATGCAATTCGGTAGGTTTTACTTGGCAAAGTATTGAGTCGAAGGATTTTTTAAAGAGACAGTACTTCGATTATCGAATGGTTGAACGATTTACTTCAAATCGTTTGAATCATTAGATTCGATCGAATTCGATCTAATTTGACCAATTCGATGGTTGAAGTGCCCAAAAAAATACTACGAAATTCGAATATTTTTGCATTCAAACTATTCACTCGAGCTTAGTAAATCTGCCCCTTGCAGTATATTAGGATCTATCTACTGTAGGTATCTTGTTTAAATTCCAAAACAATTTCCAAAAAGATGAAATTTGAAGCCATATTCATCAGCACGAGTCTCGCTTCACTTTAAATACCATTTTATAACAAATAGCTGCAAAAATGCAAAATCACTAAATAAGTAAATCTAAGGAATTCATATATGACAATTGCTCTTTCAGAATTCCGTCTGACTGAACTCTGACAAAACCCGCTAATCCGTCTTTTGTTTATGTCAAATGCATCAGCTAATTTGAGAAGAACATGGACTGATTTAATTCTTGGATGAACAATCAACATAAGAAATTGTTTCAGTTAAATTCACTGTATAAGTCTCTCACAAACTAATTCATGGTTAGGGGGAATTAAATCAATCAGACGAGCTAGAGTTTATACTAACTGATCTATGTAATAAGTTGTTAAATGAATACATACCTCCATGGTACTAGAGATTCAAATACTTGTGCAGAGAGCTTTTGTTAAAGTTTCAGAACACTTGTATTATTAAGAAATAGTGTAATGTTTACAATGAGTGAGACTTAAAAAAAAACATGTTTTTTTTAAAAAAAGTTGAGTTTTTATTTGTTCTTGTTTTTTTTTTACTTGACTATGGCATACTTGTATCTTTATTAATTTGATGTATACAATAAAAAGAAAATACACACTTCGATTTCAGATCTATCTATCTATCTATCTATCTATCTATCTATCTATCATCTATCTATCTATCTATCTATCATCTATCTATCTATCTATCATCTATCTATCTATCTATCATCTATCTATCTATCTATCTATCTATCTATCTATCTATCTATCTATCTATCATCTATCTATCTATCTATCTATCTATCTATATATCTATTATCTATCTATCTATCTATCTATCTATCTATCTATCTATCTATCTATCATCTATCTATCTATCATCATCTATCCATGTGTCTTTTATAACGCTGACAATGGATATGAATTTGAAAACTATTTGATTGACTGATGAAACTTGAAGAAATTCCAAAGCCTTATTCACCTTCGATTCGAACTATTTAATCGTTCGATCAAGCAATTTTACTTTGACCGCAAAAC
Source organism: Xenopus laevis (assembly GCF_017654675.1). Classification (NCBI taxonomy): domain Eukaryota; kingdom Metazoa; phylum Chordata; class Amphibia; order Anura; family Pipidae; genus Xenopus; species Xenopus laevis. The sequence continues at coordinate 13,660,030 of NC_054382.1, forward strand.
GGTCAAATTCGGTAAAAAAACTTCGACTTCGATATTCGAAGTCGAAGTATAGCCATTCGATGGTTGAATTTTGAAGTATATTTCACTTCGGATTTTGACCTTTGATAAATTTGCCCCTAATTGTACATCCTTAAATCTACATTTAGGATAGAAATTGGTATATAGTTGATATATGTGAGTGTATCGATATAGATGGGTCGGTATGAGTGTGTGTGTTTTTATGTGCACTGACCTACATTTGGAGAGGTTGATGGACTTTGGACTTTTTTTTTCAACCCAACTTAACTCTGTAACTGTGTAGAGACGAGAAAAATGTTTACAGTTACATGGCAAAATTTGCTGTTTTTGAAGTAGTGGAACGGATCTTCTTTTATAAGGTAGGGCAATGTATATGCTTTTGCAGAACGTTTTGTGTTCATGTAAATTATAGCCGGGAAGGACATTAATGTGTATTCTTAATTCAATCATTTCATTGCACAACTTGCATTCGCTTGGTTTAAGCCTCCTGCACACATTTTCTTCTACACATATAGTTAACTCTTTTAAATGCTAGGTACAAATTGAATGAACCGGTTTTCCATTCAGCAGCTCTCTACTTTGAGAATTCCAGGTGTAGTTATAGATAAGAATTCTAAATGGAAAAAGAGAGCTTGATGTGCTTTCTAGATCAGACCATTTCACTTTTTGAAACTGACTTATCAGAAAGATTTTTTTTTTCTATAGTAGTTGAAGCAGCAGAGCAGGAAACTACAGAGAGTTTTAAACCAGCTTAAATAAACACAGGTTTTAGCTCTAGTTTCAGTGAGAGAAATGCAATGTTTCTGTACATTTAGCAACAAACTCACCTGGTTGTGTGTTTACAGGTAATCATAAGACTATGGACAGAGGATTGTGCACTTAATTCTAGGCAATCAAAAATGAACATGTAGAACTATCAACACAACATATCTATCCTTACAGTGAATTAAGTAGCTCTGCGTGGTCTTTCTCTGTTGGAGAATAACTGAACAGTAGTGATGGGTGAATTTGAGCGTTTCGCTTAGCTTGAAAAATTTGCGAAATGGCTAAAAATTTGCGAAACGGTGCCAGCATCTCATTTTTGATGCCAGCGTCCATTTTTGATGCCGGCGTCCATTTTTTTGATGCCGGCGTCCGTTTTTTGGCGAAAATGCATCGGCGTCCAAAAAAACAGAGGCCGGCGTCCATTTTTTTTGACACCGGCAAATTTTCGTAAGCGAATTTTCGCGGCCGTTTTGCGAATTTAATCGCCAGCGGCGAATCCCGCAAATTCGCTGCGAATTCGCGCCTGGCGAATAAATTAGCCCATCACTACTGAACAGGGTTTTTATGGTTAAGACTTCCATATAGAGAAGGGTGGTGGGCTGTGTCTGCTGAAATAAGTTGTTACTCACCAGGAGAACCAGAAGCTGAATGGAACACAACTGCATCTTACAAAAAGATGGAAGTAGGAGTGGAAGTAGGAATACACTTCAGTTGCATGTGATTGAGCTGATGTAGTCGAGTTGAGAAGTTTGGTAGGCAAGGGGGGACTGTACCTGGCAACTTGGTACAAATACAGATGATCACGACGAGCAGCAATTTTGCATGGCATTTTAATGGGTACAAATCTATAAATATCTCAGTGCCTAGTGTTGCACCAGGACCTATGGCAAATGTTCTCAAAATGTAAATGAATATCAAGGAATCAAGGAGCATATTTCTTAACATCTGAATTCAAGAATTTACCGAAATGTAAGTTTCTTTGAGGCAAAAGTAGCTAATGTGAGTTTCTAACATTTTAATATTTTAAATTTATGAAGCACAAAAAAGACTATTAAAACTCGAATATAAATGCCAAAAGCTGGTGAGTTCATGCAGAAGTCAATGGGAGAAGTATTTGTAACAGTAAAGCTATTTTTCAAGGTTTTCCAGGTTCTTTTGAGATTTGGCAGACACATGAAAATGATGGGTAGAATGTGATTTCTACATTCCACCTTTGAGCTGCTATATCCCATTTTTACACAATCAAGTTTTGGATTTCCAAGGTTTTTAATAAATAAGGACATATTCCAGTTTGGTGTGTTTTCAAGTTATTTTGATTCAAAAGAAAAAACTCAAACTTACTATTATTCATAAATGTGCCATCCAGAGGCCAATTTACTATCTTTCTTCTTCAAGTTTTTTTCCCCAAAAAACTGACTGCATTTTTTGTGATAATTTGTTTCCACTTAACTCGGTCACCAAGAAAATCACTATTCCATGCATTTTTAAAAATTCATCTTTCATTAAAATGTGAATTATAAAAAAAATTGAATGTTGAAAATGCATCTCTCCTGTTGACTTCAAAAGAAGCTCACAAAGTTTTCATTTCCATTTCTGCAGTTTGCATTTTTTTATTGATTTGAAATTGTGAGTTTCAAAAATGGACTTAAATAAGTGGGCTCCTAAATCCTGGTTTGGATTTTGCCTGGGAAGATTTTCTGCCTACCAAGACCTTCTGAAGGTTAGAACTTGACCTTTGTTCTGCCTGCTGATTCTACACTCATACATATAAGTCTTAGCTGATATGAAACCATAAAAATAACTTAAAAGAATAACTTAAGTGTAAAATCTGAAATGTAAGTGGTGGAGATCAGTTTGCTGTATCTTTAGTTGCATAGGGCTGCTGTAAATTTGAAAGTTCATTTCTAGCTGCACTTTAATTTATTCCACAAAATAAAATGTATAGCCTGTGAAGATACACAATAAAAATCTAAATATACTACTAAACAATTTTGCTTATGAGGAATAACAATGCTATGGAGAGAAAAAGAGACCACTGTTGTCTTTTAATCAACCATAAAAGCAGAAAACTTTAAAAAACACATTTTGGCATATTAAGATGTAAAATGATTAATGCACTTGAATGTATCACTTAGGAAGAAATCCCTTTACACTTGTCATTTCCAACAAGCCATAAATAGGCTGTACAGCATTCAAGTGAACAAGAATCCCTTTAATTAAACAGATCATGCTAATAACGTGAAATTACTGTATTTCCCCCGTGCTAATTTTACTTATCACAAGGATAGGCTTTAATTAACAAGTCTGCCATATTAGTTCTGATATCTGATGTTGAGAAAATCAAATAACTTGGGAAAAAAAGAGAGAAATGTTGTTTCAATGTGATCTTAAATATCCCAGAGGGAAATCCTCTATGGGAGAGTAATTAATTCTGAATGGTCTCGCTCACATCTGCTACTTTTGATTGAAGTGATTGTCGTAAATAAGTTCATGTTGTCATCTTCTGAGGAGAATGTAAATGGTGTTTTGTTGGGTTATGTTTCTTAATTCCATCTTTATATTAGTATTGACTGTGCATTATTAGACTAACACAGTCTAGTATTCCAAACATTCCTCCTAGAAATAATTAATTTACCCTGTAAAATATTTCCTTAAAATCAGTGCTCAGTGATGTTATTTACATTACAATGCACTGAAACTTGTGTAATACAAAAATAATTTATACAGTATATATGAAGATATTAAAAAATGCATGACCTATTGACCTGGATAACAGCAGCCTATGGAAATATTTCATTTTCAGCTTGTTCTTGATGGATGCATGCATGTATTTATACAGCACCACAAATGCATCCAGTGCGTTACAAGGTGCAAACACAGATAGGGGTATAGTTATATAAAGTAACATAGTAAGTAAGGTTGAAAAAAGACACGTCCTTCAAGTTCAACCTTTTAGTTTTTTTTTTTATCTGCCTAACTGCCAGTTGATCCAGAGGAATGCAAAAAACCTATATGAAGCCTCTCCAATTTGCCTCAGATGAGGAAAAATTCCTTCCTGACTCCAAAATGGCAATGGGACCAGTCCCTGAATCAACTTGTACTATGAGCTATCTCCCATAACCCTGTATTCCCTCACTTGCTAAACACCATCCAACCCCTTCTTAAAGCTATCTAATGTATCAGCCTGTACCACTGATTCAGGGAGAGAATTCCACATCTTCACAGCTCTCACTGTAACAAACCCCTTCCTAATATTTAGGTGGAACCGCTTTTCTTCTAATTGGAATGGGTGACCTTGTGTCAGCTGGAAAGACCTACTGGTACATAAATTATTAGAGAGATTATACAGTAACAAAATATAAATATATGCTTAAGAGCTTAGAGCTTTCAAAACACAATTGGGATGAGGTCCCTGCCCCAAGGAGCTTACAATCTAAAAGGAAACAGACTAAAACAAAAAGGGTATGTTGCGACAGAGGAAGACTGGCAAAATGCTTCAACTAGAAGGTGGTTTTAAGGAGCTTGGCAAAGATACATTTCTAGTTCATAAAAAAACACTGTGGGGGGATGTGCAGTACATGTTGTACCAGCCTGACAAATTTGTCATTTTTTCTTCTTCTTTAAAAAGCAAATGGTGGTTGAATAATTATTTGGAACTACCTTGTATTCTCCATTGTTTTTATTGGTATACAGTATATTATATATTATAATTGTAATTTGATTTCCACAATCATTTGCGATCAATTTTTTTGCTAGGCATGGATTCATGGCGAAATTCTGCTTTTTGCCAGCAATAATTCTGCCTGCCTTGACCTTCTGCCTGCCTCAAAGATTGTGTTTTGCTTGCCACCTGCCTAGACTACCGCTTGTATTCAGACTATTTCTTTTCATTTCTGAGATCTATGTTTTTCAGTTTAACATTATTGAATTCTTGCTAAAAGATCATTCTAGTGTTCTTTTTACCTTGTAGTGGCAGGACTGTGGAACACTGAGTGCTGCCCCAGTTCTCTTTCCCAGGCTAGCAACAGTAACATGCCACCCAGAGCATAGCTGCTATTAGGAAAGAGAGGAGTATGGGCATTTCTCTTTATTAGTGCTGCTGCCTGGTGGTGAGCGACTTTGCAACATCTTTTTTAATAAAGCAATAGTATTAATCAACTTTATGCAGGGTAGAGCTATTATTACTGTGGGTGGAATGGATTTTTTAATAAAAAAACATTCAGTGTTACAGCTCCGTTAATTATGTTTGAGTGGTTACTCATTAATTCTGACACTAATAAAATCTGGTGAAAAAAACCTATGGGGCAAATTCACTAAATCACAAAGCGGTTAATGTTAGCGCAAATTCGCCAGTGTGACGTCATTTTGTTACTTCGCCAATTTACTAACGGGTGCTGGCGTAAATTCGCTAGCGAAGTGGACCTACTCTAGCGCTACTTTGCACCCTTACACCAGGCGAAGTTGCTCTATGGCGAAGGGACGTAACTACGCTAATTCATTAACTTGCGCATTTTACTGAACGTTACCTCTTGCGCCAGACTTGCCTTTGCCACCTCAGACCAGGAGAAGTGCAATAGAGTAGATAGGGATTGCTTCAAAAAAAGGTGATATTGTTAGTCCCAAAAAATGCTGGCGTCTTTTAGTTTTTTTAAGGGTGATAGGCTGAAAAAGATTGTACATTTTTTTATGGTTCCCTCCTTCCCCCCTACATTTCCTAACATATGGCACCTAAACTATACAGTGGGCTCATGTATAGGGCAAAATAACAACTCTATTTTATTTTATGAAGCTTTCCCAGCCTTGTGCAGTGTAATGTATTTGCTGCTACATATACGTCGCTTTGCTTGACCAATTAACGCTAGTGCAACTTTGCTAACTTTCGCCTGGCGAAGTGCGCTGAAGCCAACGCTGGCACAACTTCGAAGGTAACTAAATTTGCCCCATATGTTCAAGATCATACAGTCTGTTGTCAATTCAAGTATTTGCAAAAATTTGGACTTTTACACTTATCCCATGTATGCCATATATGTCCTATGGTGGCATCAGTATGGGCACTTTGGGTATATGTATATGCATATTTTGGGGTCTATTTATAACATGTAAGCATTTCCACTAAACAAACAAATGAAAGAAAGAAAAAGTTCCTCATGTTTTGTTCTCTCCCAACATAAGAAAATCCAGTTTACCTGACTTTCCTAGAACTTATTTTTACATAAAGCTATTTTTATTCTTGTGGTTTCTGTATTTGTCTCTCTATCACTTTCTATTTTCTATAAGTTGTTGCTTAGTTTAAAAATCTGAGGACAGATTTATGTTGCAATTAGAAATAGGTCACTGGCAGTTCTACCATTCACTAGTGCATATACAGTACCTACTCTTAATAGTACTAATACTGAAAGGCAAGACATAAAAGAAATGCATGAAATATTTCTGTAACTATGAACATTTTCTTGTAATCTCTAACTGAGAAACCTTTGCCAACAGCAAGAACAAGAGGTTAGTTCATTTTCTTCTCTCCAGGCTATAATATATACACCATTGGTGAGCCCAGATCCAACCCCTTGCAATGAATTTATATAGCGAACAGATTGCTATATTTTAGATTGGCATACAGAATTCTTCTAACAATCTGACCTCCTGGCTATTGCTACAGAACATGACGGCTAAATATCTAAAACATCTTCGCAAGGGATTTCTCCGATATTTTCAAAATATTATTCTGTCTTCTGCTCAACATACATTGAGACATTTGCCTGCAGATAGTATTTAGTTTGAAGCCATCAGGAAAACATGAACTTGGTAGACGGGAAAGTTTAGGATGATGGTAAGTTAAAACTTTTCAGTTATCCAAGTATTATTTATTGTTTGCTTTACAAAACCCTACCTAGGGGCTTTTAAATGAAATGTATACAGGGTCTTCTAAATGTTCTAACGTGTAAGGATATTTCATCTTGTTTTGCAAAACAAAGCAGGGCTTTAGGTTCTACCTTCAAAAAATTGTAACCTGACCCCTCATTTTTCTTTTTGTTTTAAAGATCATGCTGTCACCCCAGTGCTAAGCATGTAGGTTTTGAGTATCATGTTCCTTTTCAAAATTAGACAGTTCCATAGAAGCAGTATATCGATGGTTCTTTACCATATTCTTGCTATTGTCTTTTCATTTTGAAAAGGGCTCTTTGATAATGTAAAGCACTCACTAAAAGAAAATTCATCATCATAGTGATGGGTGAATTTATTCTCCAGGCATGAATTTGCGGCAAATTGGCACGAAAATTCACCGGCCTCAAAAAAAATCGACGCCGGCGTCCGTTTTTGGCGAAATTGCGCCGCATCCAAAAAAACAGACTAGGGGGTCCATTTTTTTGAGAGTGGTGATTTTTCGCGCCAATTCGCCGGCATCCAAAAACGCCTAAAATACCTCAATACCTCATCTCTACATTCTTTAAATTAAAATAACAGAAGATAATTGTTATTTCAGTTTATTTTAGGCTGTTTCGGGAAATAATGATTAATATTTTGAAATAGTTTGGGCTGTAATCCTATGATATATCTTAATAAAACCATGATTAGTGATGGGCATATTTGGGGCGTTTCGCTTCACCGAAAAATTCTCAAATTTCCCAATAAATTTGCGAACTGTGAAAAATTTGCAAAACGGCGCCTGCGTCTAATTTTTGATGCCGGTGCTGTTTCACAAATTCGAGAATTTTTCGGCCCCAAATTTGCCCATCACTAATCATGGTTTTATTAATATATATCATAGGATTACAGCCCAAACTATTTCAAAATATTAATCATTATTTCCCCAAACAGCCTAAAATAAACTGAAATAACCCCCATCTTCTGTTATTTTAATTTAAAGAATGTAGAGATGAGGTACTGGTTAGAAGTGAAGAATTGTGGTCATTTATTGAGGCTGTATGCCTCTAAACCTGATGATGTTCATCATAGCTGCATGCCTCTATAAGTGGTCTAGCCAACTGAAATATATCAAATTTTTGCCTAAACACTGAAAATGTTCAATATGTTGAAAAAAAATGATGCAGAGAAAATTGGAAAACAAAGCTTATATAAAGCTAATATGACTTAGGTATCTGTGGCTACTTCATTAAGAAACAGAAGAACTTGGAGCTCGTCTAGAATTTCTCTATGCATTTTGTAAACTACTATAAATCAAACGTTATCAAGCAATGCTAATCTTTCAATATTGTTCAATAACATTCAATTGTAACATTTATATAGTTTAACTACTGTATGTAACTATGGGACAGTTGGATTTATTCCTACTGTAAGTAGACCTCCCTGTACCACACTTCATGCAGGAAAACATATGATAAACCTGCCCCTGGTCTTGTTAGCAATTAAAACCAACTTTCACCACCACCTATAGCCTAAGTATTAATAAGGGGATTCAGTTGTTTCATATACTATAGTTACTTTGCTTGGTGATATAATCTGGCACCAGATTCTTGTCTATCCATGCCTCTCTTATTATGCTTGTGATTGTTATAAGACAGGGTTTTTTGTTGATTTTACTGCTTGTATTAATATGACAATTTATCCGTGCAGGACCTGGCATGAGTCCCTACAAAAAAGATGGCATTTTAATAAACTAAAGTTTTAAGTTTGGGAAGTTTGCTTTTATATGCAAATTTTGCAAAAGACATAAAAAGCATTTTATTCTCACCTGAAAAGCCAACTTCTGCAAATATGAAAATAGCTAAATTGCATTGCATAAAGCGAAGCTTTCGACTTGAAAATGCTATTTTAAAACAATTAAATAATTATGACACCCAACAGGATATAATGTAGCAAATAGAACATTTCTTTGCACGTTATATTTATAGCAAAAATTATTTTCTTCTTCTAAAAGACACATAATCAACTTGAAACGGAGAAATAATTAAGGAAATTCATCTGCTAGCTCTTTCCTTGCAGGTCTATATTAACTCACAATCATCCAGCTCAAATTCTTTAGAAATGCATATTTTTTTTTGAAGATTGTTCAGTACATTTCATTTTTTTTGTGCTTGAGGTAAATCTTAAAATATGACTCTGTCAGTTGCAAAGAAGTTACAATTTATCTTCATAATTTGCATTGAGGACATTGACATGCTGTGTGTGTTGCCTTATGGGACTGATAATGCTGCAGCAATTACTATACATTTATTATTTATTTAGTTGTCTATCAAAAATGGCAAGCAATTAACTTGTCAAAACATGGTACAATGCAAAAATTGTGCACGTTGGTAAATGGCTTGAAGACAGGATAGTATCATGAATATTTCAGTAAAACAGAACAATAATTGCCGGTGCAAACGCTTGTTCCGAAAACCCATGATTACTTTCCCTTTGAAGGACAGACTGTATGGGAAAAAAGATATCATACTAAATCAGTGTTACCATCTGTTTTTTTGTAATCAATCACAATAAAGCTTTTAATAATATTATGACAGTGTTTGTTTTTTTCTTGCTTCAGTGGACTGTTGCATTTGTGTTATCCTGTAACAGGGGAAGCTGTCAATGTTGCCCTGATATCAGTTGAGTATGTTTGTGCATATTAATGAGTTAGAATGATTGAGGAGAACTGAGATTGGCAGACACTTTCTGAACTTGCCTTTAATTTAGCCATTAAGTGAAGATAATTTTATAGTGAATTGGATTTGTTTTACATGTCATCAATACTGTATAGTTTTTATAGTACACTTTCTGTTTTACAGAAGCAAGGTCCCTTCTTTCACAACCCACAAATAAGATGCTCATGCACGCACTCATCCTATCCCACTTAGACTTGCACAATTGGCTGCTAAATGGTCTTCCTAAATCTCACTGCTTCCCACTACTAGTCTGTATTACATTCTGCTACAAGAATCCACCTCCTCTCATCTAAGAGAGAACTGGACCCTTAAATCCCACCATGACTTCATTCTAAGCCAAAGAACTACTTATAAATACCTCCTTTCTCCACTGCTGTGAACTTCACCAGCTCCCTTATCTTGTGTATTTACACATTCCTAGTCAACCACTCTGTGCCTCTCAGAGCCCTTGTCTGTTGTTATCACCCACTTTCTTTTATCACTCACTGCTGTTTCCTTCTTAAACCTCTCTCTTGCCCCCTAAGTTTGGAAAGTCATCCCTGAATTCCTCTAGGTCTCATAAAACATAAAACCAAAGGAGCTCTTTTATAAACAATGGGAAAATGTGCATCTGGGCAGTAACCCATGGCCATCAATGGTTTGCTTTTATTGTTCAGTTGGCTGATAAAAACCAGTCATTGATTGGTTGCTATGGGTTACTGCCCAGGTGCAAATTTCCCCATTGTATATGAGCCCCAAAGTCTACCTCTTGGAGCACCAACTCGATTGGCACTTGACTCCTCCTCCTGTTTAGTAATTAGTAAACAATTACTATGGTAATTACTAGTAAGCAATTTAAAATATGAATGTTAAATATTTCATTAACTCCTGGTATGAGCATAATGGCTGAGGAGGGGCAGTTTGAAATCAGGACATAATCTCCTCAATTTATCAACAGATCGAAGTTGCCTTTTCTCACTCTTTTTAGGTTAAATCTCAACTCTGTACTACATGAATGGACGGATTTCCATGGATTCTGTTTCCTTTTCTTGAAAGCCAAGTGCATCCATTTGCAGAAGCAACAAGATGCATGTTACTATATAAATATAAAACCCCTAAAATTAAATCTAAAGAAGTAGGGCAGAAAGGTTGTACATTATGTTTTGGGTTTTGTACCAGTCCAAGGCAACCACAATGTCACAATATAAGGCAGAGGATGATTAGTGAATAATTATTGGTACATGGCAGCTCAGAAACCAACACAATTAACATCAGAATTTAATAATCAGCCCTGAAGCATCAGCTTATATGAATGGCATACCTCATCTTCTGTTTGGTGATTTGCGGCGACCACTAAGCTTAGCGTAGTTTTCAATAGGTTTGTAAATCAGAAGTGTCTGTAAGTACTGTAACACTGCACAGAAAGCCATGTCTGTCTTGCCTTCTGCACGTTTTGCATCTTAATTCTGTGGTTCTAGACAAGTGTATAAATCCAAACACGTGCTGCTCTTTTCCACATCTACTGCACATGGACATGTAATAAACTAGCTAATACATAGATTTATCCACAACTTACACTAGGGGCACGTTAATAGAACAACAAATGATATCATTGTCCGGGAGTGTAACAAATACAGAAATCAGATATTCCTGTGCAAGAGCTATATTTACATTCTGAAAACCAGAAAGAAAAAAAAAGAAAATATAAAGTATCACTGTAAGCTCTTCTGCGTTGGATGGATTTTTTTTCCAACTGTCCAACTTATCAGCAGAGTCAATTTTCATTTGCCACAAATGTTCTTGTTTCTGCAGGGTTTTCAACCACTGGATAGAAAATAGCAGCAAGACAGCAAGACCTGATGATATTTGCTTAACAAATTCCTCCGCTACTTTGGAAATTACACCGCATGAATTATGCTTCAAAAAAAAAAAGGAAATTTCCATATCAATCTATAGAAAGATCCCGACGGGGAGAAAACCTTCACAGAATAAATTATGATATGAGGAAAAAAAAAACACATAAGTAAAATGTGCTAAAGCAATTATCTGTAATAGCTGTTTTTGTGATTTTTTTTTCAATTCTACAGTATAAACAACTAACTCATTGCATTGCCTTGGATAGATGGCAGGGCCGGAACTAGGGGTAGGAAGAGTAGGCATGTTCCTAGGGCGCAAAGCTAGGGGGGCGCCAGGCACGTACCTGTTCTGTCGCCTACCCCATGTCCGGTCCCCTCACTCCCCGTACGATGATTGGCGCTTCTGCTTTGACAAGAACAAATGCTCGCCGGCGTCATCAACTTGCGCATGCGCGCGCTCACCCGACGCTGCGGCTGCCCAGGTCATCTAGGGCGCCTGGCCAGTGTGGCCCAGCTCTTATAGATGGTTTCACTTGTTAAAGCACTGCTGCAATGTGTTTCCAAAAACAATCAAAAATTGTCCTTTTAGCTAAACTAATTTACTTGTTAAAGGTATGGTTTAATAGGCTGACCACTTTAAAAGCAGAACTATCAGCAAAAAATGATTAATATGACCTATAAGTAACTTTTAATGTAGATTAATAGTTTGAAAATTTTTCATGTTAGCATCACTTTAAGGTAAAGCAATAAATCGTTTAACTCCAAATATCACTCCGGGTTAATAGCAGACGTTTAACTAGGTAGGACTGTTCTTCATGATCTTTACAGAAAGTCACACTTTGTTGTTTTGGCAGTTACCTTTACAGTACTACAACTTGCATAACTCTGAAATTCTAAATAAACCTACTCTTTAACATGTACAGCAAAAACAATTAATGTTTACTCTAATTGTACCTTTTCATTTGTTCAGGGAATGCTCTTGTTGTTCAGTAGGATGCTCATCTGTTTTAGTAAGAGCTATCAAACTTGACAGATGAGAATGATTATGGGATGAACATTAAGACAAGAGTGCCAATGCTGGAATATAAAGCATTTGGCATGGCCCTTCATAAATCCACCTGCAGGCAATTATTTTTAGCCGGAGGAAACATTTATCACTGTAATTATATAAAACTTGGTGGGTACTGTTTACCGTTTTGCTTTCAGCATTTATTGTCTTCTTCATATCACTATTACACAATTCTTATTATAAGAAATAACAATCACTATATATTAGATAAAACTACAAGCAGTAATCATTATAATGTGTTATTTAGAAATGAACCCAATATTTTCTTGATTTGAAAAGAAAAATACACTCAAGATAATGCAGAGTTGACATTCCAAATCAGTCGTTATTTAGGACTTAGGATGGTTTGAGATGGCTAAGGAGCAGATACCAGAAATAAAAAGAACAAGGTGCTCCAGAACATAACATAAATAGCTCACAGAGTAGTTCATTTGGTCATAGCCCATGATTAAGTACCACTGTCGATACGAAACATGTAGGGCCCATAGAGATGCAAGTATACTTTTAACTTTGTTTAATAAAGTCATTTTTTAACTAATATTTCTTGGCCCTGTGGATTCCTCTGAGTGCAGGACAGTCCTGTTCTTCTTGTATCCTAAGGAGCAGATTCATCAGCAATAGCGAATTTGAGTTTCTGCATCTCATGGGTTTTGGATTTATTAAGGGGCTGATTTATCAAAATTCCATTTTGCATTTTTTCTGTGGCTTGAGTAACAAGAAACGAGGGGAAAAAAATAATGCAAAAAATACACTTAAGTATTTTCTGAAACCATGAATAGTTGGGATTTATTGATGATAAAAACTGAAAAAAAGCTCAACAAGTAAAAGCTGCCAAGGCTGAATAGAAGTCAAAGGGAACAACTATATTTATTTATTTATTTTTATGTTCACTCTGGGAAAAAACTAACAACAATAAAAAAATATTATTATAAATCAAACTCATTGAAAAAATGTGTGCAAGAATATTTATTGCCTAACCAAAAATGTTGGTGAGTCTTGTCGCATTTTTTTCCTGTGTTTTTTCTAGACCATAAAAAGGCCTCCCCATAGTAAAAAACAAAACAAAAAAAACCCCTCAAAAACTGATAGGTAGAATGCAATTTGACTTTGTTAAAGTTGTTAGAAATTCATTTTTTTTTATAAATTAGCACACATACAAGTTTTTTAAGCTTTTTGGGGTTTTTTGATCTAGATAAATACTTGAAAATTTCAAAAAAATTTTTAATAATTAGACCTCCAAGATAATCATAAATATTGCTATTGATCAAAAAAAAAACTGGCCATGTGAAAAGAGTGTTTCCTAAACATTGCTGACCTTTAGGAGTTGCATAAACCAAGATTTCACATATTTTCACATCATTTTGGTGGGTTTTTTTTATTCGTGCTTTTTACATTCAGATCTTTTTTAAACTTTATGGCATTCCTGGTTTTAGAGAAAACAAGTTTAATCATGGTTTCAAAAACAACTTAAATTCAACCTTCGAAAAATGGGCCTTTTTGTCACATAATTTTGTGACAAACATTAATACAATAATGGCTTAAGCGCCTGTTTATTTAGTCAAACCTATATATGGAGCAAACTTAATTGAAACACACTTCCACACCTCATTTTTCTACTAAATTGAATGGCGAGCTTACTGTGCCAGGTGAGACTAATTTAAAAATAATGTCCGCTCTGTCTCTACCAGTGGGTGATAAACTAATGTGAGCAGATGAAGAGCTATGGCAGTGCTACAATCTGACGTTGTCTTGGTAACATGCAATGCAGGCGGGGGGGTCTGTATTTAGTGCTAGATGCACTTAGGTTACTGTGGCAAGTAAAATTCACAGTTATCTTTATTTACAATTAAATTTAGCAAATAGGAAATCTAAGAAAATATTCTTGGCAAATAGAGAGAATGAGAAAATAAAATCTTCAGTTCCCAGTTGTAGAACTACATTACATTAAAGGAATTGTTCAGTATAAAAATAAATACTAGATAAATAGACAGGCTGTGCAAAATAAAAAAATATATCTAATATAGTTAGTTAGCCAAAAATGTAATGTAAAGTCTGGAGTGACTGGACATGTAACATAATAGCCAGAACACTACTTCCTGCTTTTCAGCTCTCTTGGTTTACACTGATTGGTTACCAGTCAATAACCAATCAGAGACTTGAGGGGGGGCACATGAGCCATAACTGTTGCTTTTGAATCTGAGCTGAATGCTGAGGATCAATTACAAACTCATTGAACAGTTATGTCCCATGTGACCCTATTAAAGTCACTGACTAACTCAGAGATAGAAACATAAAAAGCAGGAAGTAATATTCTGGCTATTATGTTACACATCCAGTCACTCCAGCCTTTATACATTACATTTTTGGCTAACTAACTATATTAGAAACATTATTTATTTTGCACAGCCTATCTATTTATCTAGTTTTAATTTTACACCGAACTGTTCCGTTAAGTAAAATTAATTATGTTATTCTGCTTAGTAAGCCTTATATCTCATTCAAGATATACTAATTCCTTTATATTAAAGGCAATAATGATAATGTTGCTTTTAGGGAACCTTTATAGACTCCAGTGACTTTGTAATTTAATACTGGTATCAAATCTATTATGCAGAATGCTTTGGGTTTCCTGGATAATGGATATTTCTGTCATTTGGATCTTCGTATGTTAAGTCTGTTAAAACACAGTAGGATTGTTTTGGCACCAATATGGACTGATGCAGCTAAGTAAGTACAACATACTGTTTTATTACAGATAAAGAATCCATTATCAGGAAGCCTGTTATCCAGAAAGCTCCCAATTATGGGATATTAAAGATTCAGGATCTCCAGGCTGGACTATAACTCTCAAAATTTTCAAAAGAAACTTGGGCGCCTATGGTTTTTAATCAGGAACAGTTTATTATTAAATAAAATACAAAAGAAAAGGTGCTTCATGTAAACACTAAATGTTCATAGCAAAATATCATATTATGAACACTGTGGGGTCATTTATAAAGTTTGTGCAGCACATATTTATTCTTAAATGGTTGTTTTGCCCATGTTTCTTTCTGAATGCTAAAATATTGCACTGCTGTGGCCGTCTTTTAATTTTTTACAAATTCTCATTGCGAACAGCTTTTCGCAAATGGCTCGCAAATGAGAAGGTTGTTTGTGTGAGTGCAGTCAATGTGCAAGGCTTTAGTGTGTGAAAATAGCTTTGCCAGCAATTTCAATATGCAAAACTATTTTGCGAATATTTTCTTCATCTCCAAAGTCGTGGCGGAAGTGTGTGCATAAATATTCGCAAGATGCGATTTTTGCCATATTTAAAAGCTCTTATGGATATTTGCAGTGCAAAAAAAGTTGCAATTCTGTTTTCGCTAGTGATGGGCGAATTTATTCGCCAGTCGCAAATTCTCAGCGAATTTGTGAGATTCGCCTCCAGCGAATAATTTGCGGCAAAATTTTTTGAAAAAACAGACGCCGGCGCCGTTTTTTACGGCGTAAAAAAATGGCGCCGGCGTAAAAAAAAACGGCGCCGGCACCGTTTCACTAATTTTTTGCCGTTTCGTGAAATTCGCTAATTTTTCAGCGAAGCGAAACGGCGCAAATTCGCCCATCACTAGTTTTCACATTAAATACATCACTCTTATGCAGGTTTATAAATACAACCATGCCCGGGGCAAATATATTCACTGTGCAAATCATTCTGCGCTGCACATAATTTATAAATGAGCCACAAGATAAACAACATGAACAACTTTTTCAAGTCAAGACAAGTTCATAACAAGACAACGGGTTTAAGGTGATGGTATGAATTCAATTCAAGGGGATAGGTGAAGTACATGAGGCAGGATAACAGGTGATCTTTAAGGGGGTTATTTATCAAAATCTGAATTTTTCGGATTTTCTTAAATTTTAAGGCTTTTTTTTCCACTAAAAATTCTGATTTTATAGTTAAAAAACTCGATTTTTTTGAGTTTCGGACTTTAATAAATCTCCCCCGAATGTATTGAGTTATCTGATAACTTACACCTAATGCATATAGAGGATGTAACCACTGTTTTTCTGCAAAAGAACTTCTGATACACTTTATATACAGTACATCATGAACACTACACAACTGACAAGATTTCTATAACTTATAGATCTTGTCCAAGTAATAAAAGTCCAGCATTGAGCATACATTTTATTTTATTCATTGCATTTACTGATCTATCATATGCTGTGTTTGCTGTAAAATTTACAATTATTGTGTCCTAATGATATCAACATAAATGTGTGTGTTTGGTGGTGTTCATACAAAGAATTCTGTTCTGTTTCTACTTTTTTAAGCTTTTTTTCAAGCTCGTAATAATATGCTAAAAAGTCTTGCTCACGGGCTTTTCAGTTTGTATCTCATTTATAATTGACAAATTGAACTTAAATCCCTACAGCTGCAGAATAACAGAAACAGGAGTGCATGCAGTATAACATCAATGGCAAGCGGTAAATGCTAGACACCACATGAATATTCTGCTAAGTGATCGTTTTAATAGAACTATAGCTGTAGCAATGTTTTATTTTACCATCTTAAACATGAAACTATTTTATATATCCTGTGTTCATGCAAGTGCATGAACCTAATATAAAGTATAAATTCAAGTCCCAAACCAAGTAAGCTATCCAGTCCAGCAACGGCAAAAAGGCTCTCTCCAACCTCCAAAAAAAAAAAAAAATCAAAATTCAAAAGGTGTCGCTGGTCGTTCCTCAAAGAAAAGAGAAAATGGAGAAAAAAACAAGACAATATAGTGTAGCATCTTGCATTCACACATTTATCAGTGCTATTAACCCCACCTCAACCTTCTTAGGTACAATTGAACTATTTATCATGTGTACTCACAACACTTTGCTAAAAACTTTGCTAAAATGCATTGGACAATGGACATATAGGGGGTTATTTACTGAACTCTGAATGAAAAAATCCTGATTTTTAAATCTTGAATGTTTTAAAAATAATTAGAAAACCACAAATTTTTAGAGATTAGTGGAAAATTCTAAATTTGATTGTTAGTAAGGAGGAATTATGGTCCTTTTTGAAAACTCTACTATTTTTTTTGGCTCTTCTAAGGGGGGTAGCAAGAGAATATTATTAATGTTCACTATGAGTATATTATATCTCTATCATTGTAAGTTGCACTAAGGGTTTTTTTTTTTAATACTTTTTCCTTTTTTTTTATTAAAACCAACTCAATCTTACTGCCTTCCACGAATTTGGTTAATTTACTAACAATTTAGGTAAAAAAAAATCGGATAAAGAAAAAAAGTCTATGAAATCAAGAGCCAATTTGACACTTTTTTTTTCAAAGTGTCGCTCAGAAAACTCTCATTTATTGAGTTGTCACTCAAAAAGGCATAACACATGTTCTGAAAAATTGGGATAATCTCCTACTGACTTTTACATGAATTCGTCAGGTTTTAGCTGAAATTTCAAATGTTTTTTTTCTGTAAACATCTTGGCATGCAAAAAAAAACGTTAAAAAACGTCGAAATTTGACCATCAAATTTGATACTTCAATAGTCAAAGCCGTTCAATCGATCGATTAAAAAAAAAAAAATACTTTGACTTCTAAAAACTTAGCCAAATAGTGGCTATAGGTTCTAGGAGGTCCCCATAGGCTAACATAACAATTCGGCAGTTTAAGGTGGCAAAGTGTCGAAGGCGAAGTTTTTTAAAGAGACAGTACTTCGATTTTGGAATGGTCGAATATTCTAAGTTTTTTCAATTCAAATCGAATTTTGGCCTATTCGATAGTCGAAGTACCCAAAAATTACATCGAAATTCAAAGTTTTTGAATTCGAAAATCCACTTCAACCCTTAGTAAATGGGCCCCTCATTATACCCCCGGGGACATTTCTGTATTCATGAGGGGGTGGGTTTCACATGTTATTTAAACCTTGTTCACTAGTGTGGTTGTATCACCTTACAAATGGGGAATGCCCTCAAAACGTTGTGACACTAAAATAAACACGTAAGGGGCTTGTCCCCGGTTTGAAATTGCCATGAGTATAGTAATCTTAATGATTTTTTTTTAAATAACACAGTTCATTTATCAATTATTTTAATAATGTTTAGACAAGACAATCAAGAGTTGTAGTGAATTATTTCTAAACCTGCATAGCAGATAAGGTCAAGACCTATGGGAAATAGATTTTGAGCTAATTTCATAAAAATCTAAAATTAAATTATGTGTATTTTGGTTAAGGAACATATGCGTATTTACTGGCCACAACACATATATAGGACACACCGTGAAGGTTTAATTAATGAAATTCATGGCAAAATATGGCTGTGTCTGTTTTATTCATGTTTAATTAAGTTGTATTTTGCATTGACTCAAGTATTGCATTTTTAATTTGATTTTAAAATCTGTGTTAATGAAATACATTCTCATAAAAACATATGCATATGGTTAATTAAGGAGTAAATTCCAAATTGATTAATATATAACATGAATATAATAATAGAAAACGCAACAGATGCGTCAAAATTATTTTTAGATGACACTGTTTTTTCATAATGAATTTAGAAGGAAAAATTAATTACTAGGAAGATGCAATGCATATGAAGTTCCACTGTGAGGCATGTATCAATATGTTGTTGAGGAACATGCAGGTGGTGTCAAGTAATGAGTCTCTGCATCACAAAACAATGTTTTCATATTCATACAAAGCTTTTCTGTAAAACAAAAGAAAACATGTTAACAGTATGTTAAATTTGAGGGAACTAGATCTGGGCATAATGAAGAATATATGTTTTTTTCCTGGCATGGATTATGGAATCATGTTTTTTTTTTCCTGAAAAAAGGGCATTTGCATTTTTTTTGCACGCAAAAGAAACATCCATTGACAATGAGAAAAAAAGCTAATGATATGATGGCTTTGTACATGTAATTAAAGAGGAGCAGAGAGAGTGTCAGCTTTTCAAAATTAATACTGGGTTGATTTACTAATATTTATGGTTGCAATTTTGCCTTAAATTAATTTTTGCCATCTAGACTTGCTGGGTCGCCAATAAATTCAATGTAAAGTAAAAACTTCAGCATTACAATTATATTACAATATGATTTAGATTTACATTTTTTTGCAATCACTTTTTCCTGATAAAATTTTTCCCATTTTCAATATTAAGCCATTTAAGATGTTTCTTAAATATGCAAATTGCTGGAAAAAAAGCGACTGTGTTTAGTTCTGATTATTTGTATATGCACTTACTTAACCAATTATGCTCCCATTAGCATTTTATTCTTTACAGCACACTGAAAAATTCTGGTACAAATTTTAAAAAAATTTCCACTTGGTTGCTGCAAAACTGCAGCAATGTTGCTGCAAAACTGTATCAGGTATAAAAATGTCAAGACAGGGAAAAATTCTGGCACATATTTGTGAAAATTTTTCCAAAATGATGAATTGTATCAGGTGAAAAAAAATAACCCTACAGGAGTCTCAATTCTCTACAATCCAAAGCTCACAGTCATATTCGCTCAAATTAGTCTTGATCAAGGATGCAAATATATAGCTTCTTCAGATTGGAAATTTGTTTAACATCCATCAAAGTATTAAGAGGGAGGAGAAAAAAATATACAGGAATTCACTGTGCCTATCTTCTTGTCTCTTTAAATTGTGACTTTATTAACGTAAGCTTAACCTAAAGGCTGATGCTTTTATAAAAAAAAGATTGATCCCTGGCAGCTTGTCATTATTACAACTATCTGCTGAAAAGTTGATGGCATGGCAATTTGACACTGTTTCTTCATTTCTCTTGGTTTTGCAAAGGAATAAAGTGACCATGGTTGAGATAGTATTATAAGGGAGAATCAACATTTGGGGGCATATTTATCAAGGGTCGAATTTCGAATTGAAAAAACTTCAAAGTCCTTGACTTGAAATAGTTTCTAGGAGGTCCCCCATAGGCTAAAACTGCAATTTGGCAGGTTTTAGATTGCGAATGGTCGAATGTTTAAAGAGACAGTACATAATAAATTTCGATATTGTAATTTTAGAATTTTTATAAATTCGAATCAAATTTGGACTACTCCCTAGTCGAAATACGCAAAAAATAGATAGAAATTCTAATTTTTTTTACTCCAAAATTCATCTTGACCTTTGATAAATCTGTCCATTGCAGTTAAATAAACATTTAGGAGTCTATTTGTTAAAGGCTGAGTTTTGTTTTTCTCAAAAAGTTGAGTCGTCTTGTAAAAGTCAATGCCAGAGGTCCCTTTTACCATTTGAAGATGTTTTTTGCCTTCACAATTTTTGGGGTGTTTGATACTGTTTTTTGCTCACTCAATAACTGTAATGTATTTGAGTCTATGAATTCAAAAAAATCAAGTTATTTCAGCCTATAAACTTGAAAAAATATGCCATCCAATTTTCTGAGTTTAATTATTTCTAAATTACCCAAATTTGGGAATGGCAGTTAGGTTGAGTTTGTTTCTGGTCAAATATGAAAAAGAAACTAATTTTAGTAAATAACTCCCTTAATGCCTAGGGGCAGATTTATTTATCAAGGGTCAAATTTCAAGTTTATGGGAGTTTCTAAAAACTCCCATAAACTCCTATAAACTCAAAATTTAAAAAAAAAATGATCGAAATTAATAAAAAAAATTTAAATTTTTTAAATTTGGGTGAATAGAATCAACCTGCAAACTCGAATTAAATTGGACTGATTTTGATTTGTTTTTTCACAAAATAAGATACAAATAAAAAATAAATTTTTTCATCACGTGTCAATACGAATCATGCAACTTTTTTAAATT
This sequence comes from Xenopus laevis, assembly GCF_017654675.1. Taxonomy (NCBI): domain Eukaryota; kingdom Metazoa; phylum Chordata; class Amphibia; order Anura; family Pipidae; genus Xenopus; species Xenopus laevis. Next base: position 13,681,097 of record NC_054382.1, read on the forward strand.
GTCATCCCAAAAATTTCACTTTATTGAATTGTCTACTTGAAAATGGATTATCAGATTATTGAACGAAAGCCATTGTCAAACAGCCCAAGTATATTGAGAATCCTGAAGGTTAGACCATGTTCCAATTGTTAAAGGGACTGTCTGTCATTGACTTCTACATGGTTTCGACAGGTTTTTCCTAGAGTATTTTTGGGTTTGAATTGTTAGCAGCTTTGGAGCATTATAAATCTAAAAAAAATTTAAGCTTTTATTTTCCTTTTATTTGAGTTTTTTACCTTTAAAAACTTGACCAGAACAATTTGAGGTATTACTTTTTTTCCACAATTTGAGTTTTTTGGCAAAAATAATAAATTCAAATTTTAAACACAATTTTTCAGATTTATAAGAGCAAAAAGCTTAAAGATTCGATTAGAAACATTTGCCATTTAAGTTATCAGTTAATGTTTTGGAGACTGAGTGAAAAATATTCAGACTCATTTTAATGAATGGAAAATGTGCTTTAGTTCGTTATAATCTTTTTAAATATCCACATGTGTTGTAGTCACTTACTTTTATGGGGTTCCCCACCGTGACAAGTAAAAACTTAGACCTGAACTGACTGTACATTTTAGACCTATTTTCTTGACATCTATGAAAAATGCTTTTGAGCAGTTGCTGTTTTTAATGTTGATTTTAAGGAGTGTCTGAATCCAGAGGACATTGTATTTGTCTTTTGGGAGCAACATAAAAATAAATTCACAAGCGTTCTGACGGTATGCTGACAATCAGCTGGAGTGATGATACGCTTGTTAGCTGTTTTTTGCAGTAAGGGACTGTATGATACATTACTACTTGTAGCTATAATAGGGAAGAAGTCAGACAATCTTGGGTTTCATTGCTCAACTGTGGCACTTCAGTAGTACTCTAATGACATATTATTTTACCTCAGTGTGACAGAAAGCTCTATAGTAAGGCTTAGTCCATTACTTATGCTTTTAAAACATACGTTATTCTGCAACTTTTAATCTTTAAAGATTTTACGAATTTAAACTTGATACCTGTGTATTTAAAGGGAGAACATGCTTGAATAACAGTGATCCTTCTAATAATGAATTTAGAGATAAATTAAAACAAATAACAGTATTTTACCTTAGCCTAAGGGGCAGATTCACTAAAGGGTGAATTGTCGCCATCGACCGATTCGCAATGCCACTTAAAAAAAAGTTTTTTGAACTTTAATGCGTTTTTGACACGCAGGATATGATGTAATTAACAGAAGATGAAGGAAGATCTAGCTGCTTTTTAGCACTTCCTCTGGTCTGAGGAAGCAAAGTCAAATCTGGCAAAAGACGTAACGTTCAGTAAAATCCGTACTGAATTTGCGGAGTAACAACAATTCGCAAAAAGTTGCCTGGTGATAGAGTGCGAACGCTAGCAATGGTCTTTTTTGGTAGCGTATTGACGCCTGTGCCTGTTAGTAAATTGGTAATGTCCCTGCGGATGTGATTTCTGGCAAAAAGTTGCTAGAGTAAGCTACATTGCCTTTAAGTAAATCTGCCCCTAAGAGTTTTTTTTTTTTTGGCCCAATACATATTGGCTGTGAAATTCACCTTTTCATACGTGGTGAAAATTTCTCAAATCACCACAGTTCCATCAAGAAAAAATGTTGGTTTTTTTTTCACTTCGGGGCAACAATACAAGAAATACCCATTGATTCTAATGCCTTGCACACGAAAAAAGACTGATTGACTCTAAGGGCTCGTGCTTTCCCCTGTGGTCAGTTTTCTTGCATTCCACCTGCATTTGGCCTTGGATGAGGTGTACAGCACTATAGGGAAATACAGACTGAGTTTCGTTCTGTATTCATTATGGAGTGTCTTGATAAATATCACACACATTTGTGATTTGAGTTTTTTAAATCTTTAAAATTCTGAAAAAGAAAATTGAAGATTTAATTTTGATAAACCTGCCTCTAATTGCTTTATCTGCTTTTTGGACACATTTTTAAATTGTTACAGGCTACATTTAGGGGGTTAAAATCTAAAATCCGAATATATCTAATATTTTATTAAAAAAAACATGACCAAACTCCCATGCCTGATTTTATCTTATTTATCAATAAAAAAAACTTGATTTAATTAAATAATGGAAAAACTCGATAAAATCTAGCGAAAACCTGGACTTTTTTCCAAATTGCTCTAATTTTTCAGACTTTTTCCTGGAATTGCTAGAATTTTTTGATTTTTTGTCCAAAAATTTGGAAAAAGTGAGATTTTCTGGCAAAAGACCCAGATAACTTCAATTTGAGAAAGGTGCCTCTCCCATTGACTTATAACGGACCTCGACAGGTCTGAGATGGTGGATTTTCAGTTTTGGGCTGTTTGCAGTACGGTATAATAAATCATGAAAAATTTACATTTTTTTCCACCAAAATTTGAGTTTTCTAGTGAAAAAAAAGCCCAAAAAAGTCCAAATGAAAAAAGTCCATTTTGACTTAAATAAACAATCCCCTTAATATTAAATAGAAACTACATTAAAAACTATAAAGAAACAACAACATAATGTGGTTGTACTAATTATAAGGTAAAAAAGCCATTATAAGTATTTTACTACACTTCACAATAGTCATATCAATTTGATTAGTATTCTGCAATATTTTGCTAAACTGCTTCCAATTTCATATGGTGTCAAGAGATTTAAGGGGAAAGTCCCACTGCACAGATAGCAAGGTGGTGAGTGCTTAAGGCAGGAAGTAGTTTTTTTGCCTTGTTTCGCAATGGCGAAAAATTTGCAAAACAGTGCCGGCTAATTTTTGCAGCAGTTTTGCAAATTTATTCTCGTGGCAAATCAAGGGAATTCACCGCGAATACGCACCTGTCGAATAAATTCACCCATCATTAGCAGGAAGCTTTTTGGAAGCAACCAGGGCAGACCAGAGTTAGCAGCAAACAGTAACGGAACTAGGTGGGGGTGGCCCTGGTGCGGGCCGTGCAGCCGGGCCCGCCCCCACCCTCGCGCTGCAGCCAACTCCAGCCGGCTGCAGCATGCACAATCTGCCGGGGGGGCCCTGCGGGGTGCGGGCCCTGGCCCAGTTGCACCCCCTGCTCCCCCGGTAGTTACGCCCCTGGCAGCAAAGCAGGACTAAGGCAGGACAGGAACATGACCATGGATAGGGAAGGATGGAGCAAGGAAGAACTAGAGCTAGGGGCAAGGTACAGGCAACTAAATGAGGTAAGGGAAGTGCTTAAATAGCTCTAGCTGGCTCTGTTTGGCTGGCCTCAAATTACCAATTAGGTTGCTGGGATGTCACAGGGAAGGCAGGTGCTCAGATATACTAAATCTAATAGATCACAGTTATAAAGTTTTGTATGGTGCTTCCAATGAACAAAGTGATGAAAGGATGCTGTGTCTCCCCTTGTTAACATGCTAAATTGCATCTACAGAAAACACTTCAAACATCACTCGTTAGCGCAAATTGCCTACTGATAACAAAAGCATGGGGACATGACTAGCCCTTTGTAACTTGAAAAGTCTTGCAATATGTGAACAAGTACAGGTACAGCTCAGCACTTGAGAATAACAAGATGTAATGAAGGTCACACATCCAGTAGGCACTACAGATTAAAGGCATTCACGGGGCCCAAGCAGGGCACTGAATCAAAGCATCTAATTATATCTTCTGCAAAGGAGTGAGAAAATGATTAAGTACAGAGGAAAGTTACATGAAATGCTCCGTCAGCTAGAAGAAAGGGTTGTGCGTTTTGTGTCTCCTGCCATGGATGCCATTGTTCCAACAATGACACACAGCAGTTAATTAAAGCTAATCTTAAACTCTGTACTACTTATGAAACTTCTGTGAGATGTGAAAAATAAATTACTTTAATAAAAAAAAAAGTCTTCTTGTAATAGTTATAAGTGGCCAAATGACATTAATATGAAGAAGGACACGAAATGGGTTCATAGAGCTGATTTACATAGACATCTGTAAGACTAACAAATACATTCCTTACAAATTAACCAAACTTGAGATTCCAGTTAATACTCCTTTGATGTTTCTATGCAATGTTTCAATGGTCAAAGACAGCATGCACATATGATCTTTACTACCAGGCTACAATAGATTACCTGTGCTTTATGTATTCACCAATTATTAGCAGGTTGTTATTTGTGTAAATATTTGTGCAATTTAACACTACAATAATCGTATCCTCTAAATAATCAAGCAGAAATTATATTTTTATTGCATATAGTTGAGTTTAGGCAGAATATGTTAGAAAAATACCCATATCTGAATGTTGATGTTTAAGTGCATTTTGAGCGCTAAAGTACAGAATGGAAATGATTATCACAAGCAGGAAATAGTTTGGAGACAAAAAGGAACACCAAGAGCCGAAATAGTGTAATATGTTTTTACAGGGAGTAATGGTAGAGTAAACAAGTTAATACTCACAAACCAGGGTTACCAAAATAGTTTGGACTTATATATCACAATTCTGGTATTTTATACAGTCATGCCAAATCCTGCTCCATTTATTACAGGTTTTGGCCACAGGCTCAATGAGCATGACACAAAGCAGAGTTCTGGGTTACTTGTAACTAATTGTGCTCCATACATACCCCTCCCCCCATTTTTTATACTTTGGTAAACAATCTTTCAGTTCTAGGGATCTTGTGAAATCTACTGTTTCACCCATGGGTTTATAAATGGTGGTGGGATTAGATGGTGGGTGGTGATTGAAGCAAAATAAGTAGAGCTATAGTAATAAGTCAGATAATTCAGACTTGCTGTATTTTCTCTTGAAGAATTCAGAAAACCAGTCGGATGACTAGCAGAACGTCTTCAAGGGAAAAAAATACAGCAAGTCCAGTTGATTTGACTTATTACTACAGACGGATACCATAACCTAGATAAATGAAAACCTTCACAGACATCATGAGTTGAGATTTCACCATAGATTGGACATTCATTACAGTATCTTAATGACACAGAGGCCTATTTATTGAAGGTCAACATTTTGAAGATAACAAGTGCAAATGAGAATTGCCGCCGAAAAAGTCCTAAAACCATGAGTTTTTTCGTGAATAAATGAAAAATTTGTACAACAATGAAAGTTTTGATCTCCGAAAACCTCTAAAACCACAAACTAAAGGCTGATCTTTGCATGAAAAGAAACTTCCATTGATTTCTACATTTCTTTTGAATTTGTAGATTTTAGGGTTTTTACACTTGATAAATTACTAAAAAATTGTGGATTAAGTTACAGTACGAAAAATGTGTTTGTGCTAAAAAGTATGATTTGAAGAAACAAATGTTCTACGAAAATTCAGCCTTATAGACAACTGCACATCATTACTTCAACAACAAGTCATTAGTCCTTCTTTCCAAACTTTCAAGCGCTCATTAATGACCCACCTATTTAAAGAAGCTTGTTCAATGTACCTTAATTAATCAATCATTGCTGTATCAAAAATCACAAAATTGTTTCCAAAATCCTAATGTCTCAATTGTACCCTAACCTTTACTTTGTAAACTCTAATTTATAGGGCCCTATAATCCTTTTGTACTCTGTATCCTTTGTTTGTTATCCTCCATTTATTCCCTGTTTGTTATAACTAAAGGTGGCCATAGACGTAACCATTACGATGTTTCTTGGAAAAGATGTTTCCAAGAAAGATCGTTCGTTTTAATACACACGTGTAGAGCTGAATCATCAGATATACAGGTAGATATATGGGAAGAGAAAATAGAATTCTACCTGTATCTGACGATTCAGCACTAACAATGGCCGATGTTTGGTTCCTTCAAAGGCACCCGAACAAAATTTCCCGTCCAGCCCAATCGACGAGCCGACCGATATTCAAGTCTTCTGCCGATATCAGTCAGCTCTTTTTCCAACATACACGCACCAAATATCGGAAAATTTGTTTTGTACGATATTATCTGTGCGTCTATGGCCACCTTAAGGTAAAGCACTGCGTATCTTGTCGGCGCTATATAAATAAATGATGATGATGATAAGGTGCAGCTTTATAGTATATAGGATGACATCCTTATCCAACAGACTGATATAGCACTAGTTTCGGGAGATGGTGTTGTTAACATCGAGATCACAGTTAATTTTTGTATCGTGTCATGACAACTGTGCAAGTTGTTGTTGGGCCATTTGACATGTTTGTGTTGTACATTTCAGAATTTAAATTGCTTGCCATTACAGCTTTAAAGGACAATACATTAATAATCTGAAGGAAACAAATTCGAAAAACAAAATACATATTTATTTTGTATCTTGAATTTGTTTGATTCAGATTTGCTTTCTACCCAAAGAAGTACCAAGAAGTGATGTCTACAAATGCCTCGTTGCAGTTCTTCAGTGCCTTAGAGGAACGTTTTGGTTATTATATTTAGTGATGGGCGAATTAGGGGCGTTTCGCTTTGCAGAAAAATTAGCGAATTTCCCGTGAAATTTGCAAAACGGCGAATAATTCACAAAGCAGCGCCAGCGTCTTGTTTTTGATGCCGGCGTCCATTGTTTTGGACGCCGGCGTCTGTTTTTGGCGAAATTACGCGTCCATTTTTTTTTGATGCAGACAAATTTTCGTGGCGGTTTCGCAAATTTATTCGCCGGTGGCAAATCGCAGGAATTCGACGCGAATTCGCACCTGCCGAATAAATTCGCCCATCACTAATTATATTCCATAATGAAAGCTGCTGTACTGGAGGTTAAATGTTAATCTATAGATTTAAAGATTAAATACCTTAATGGCATCTGGGTTTATTAAAAGTACTATTGCAGAGATGTAGATTTTAGAGGCTATATAAAACTATTTGTTTGGAATATGCATTCTGGGATCTAGTATCCTGCTGATGAAAAGCAGTAATATATGGCAGCTTTGGAGTTCATTTTCCTTTAGCATAATGTCAGAGAATATTTATCAGCAGTGGAAGTTACTGTAAGTGTACTTTCTGCTAGTGGTGTATCTTGTATCATATGATCCAAATTCTTAACAAATATGGCAAATTTTGCATGCCACTGTACACCTTTTTTATGGGGGTCCAATAAAGAACTTAAAAAGGCAAGAATCCTTTATAAACACAAGTGCAGTATGCAAAGTGCACTTCATCTTTATTATCCATGATGCACTGTTTCCCCCACTTTATTGCTCTCCGCTTCAATAAATCATTTAAATTTTCACGCAGTCCTGAGTGCCGTTAGGTTTTTCTACACTGTTGCAATCGGAGGTTGCCGAGCCTCCACCCACGTGCACCAGGCAAATCTATATCCATCAGAAAGGAGGGTGTGCAAATCCACACTACATTGTTTGTCCCCCACTTTATTGTCACTGTGCTCTGAGTTTGCATTGAATATGATAATACAGATGCAATTATGTTTACTGTAGTTTAAAGGACAGTAGGGTATCTAGGTATCTATGAACACACCCAGAAGTGTGGGTGCTCTAAAATGTATGAAAGGGATAGCTCATATTTATGCAATTTATTAAGAAACATGTGTTCAAACAAAATCCTGCAATTCCATATGGTGACCACATGGTTCTGATGAATGGTCTGCAACTGCACATATGGATGAAACCCTGAAGTTACTACTACCCTGGATATGGCAGTAGCCTCAGGGTTCCCACCATGGGTTTTGTCACTAGGAGCACCATATGTATGGCCAGTAAATCAAATATAAATGCTGTTTGATGAGTGCTCTCTCATCAAAATACAAGCACAACTGTTTTGACCCATCAGGTGCAATTTTGGAAGGTGCAGCTAAGAGAAATTGCTGCGAAATAGGGTAAAACACATAGTGAAATTGGACTTGCACACAGCACCTGCATTAATCAATGACCCCTAGTATTTTCCTACTATTGATAATAGAAGGGCCAGGCAAAGTTGTCACTTTGTGTAGAGGAGCAGGCACAACTTTTGATGTAAATTTTGTGCATATCATGTTGCAGTTTTCAGTAATAAAAGCCCATGACCTCTTTGTTTTTGTGATTTTGATGTGAGCCTCCAATGGACAGTGACTGGATATAATTTCCCTTCTTGCCCCTCCCCATCATTGGAAACAAATCCACAGCAATTTCTGCCTTTTAAATGCTCCTTCTTTTCTTCTTCCCCTTCTTCCTCACCCAATATTCTTTAGACTCTTATGGGGCAAAGCAATAGGTTTTGTTAAGGCAAAAAAAACTTTACAAAGACCACTGCGAATGTTAGCAACCATGTTTGCGTCCTTTTTGATCGTTTACAGATCAAATGGCTTTTGAAAACAAATTTTACAAATGTTTTTTGAGACAAAATATTTAATGAAACTCTAGAGCAGGTGTTAATGCTAACCTTTGTTTTGCAATATAATATTCGGACGAGAATTAATTTACATTGAGACTTTTGCGAGCAGTGCTAAATATTCACAATTAAATAAAACGTGCTTTTAATGTCAACGTTTTTGAAACCATGAGTAAACTAATTTCCATGAATGTCAATTTATCAAGAGATCCAAACTTGAAAAGCACGAATGGGAAAAGTTGTAGAAAAGTCATGCAACATGCAGCTTTGTTTACTTTTAAACGTAAACTATAAGGGGCAGATGTATCAAGGATCGAATTTCGAGGGGTTAAATCCCTCGAAATTCGACTGGGGAATAGAATCGAATAGGCAATTCGGGCGCATTTACGCGCTGGCGAATATTCATTCGATCGAATGCCTTTTTATTCGATCAAAAACTTGTAAAACAAGCCTATGGGACTTCCCATAGGCTTTTAAAGCAATTCGGTAGGTTTTAGGTGGTGAAGTAGGCAGTCAAAGTATTTTTAAAAGAGACAGTACTTCGACTATAGAATGGGCGAATAGTCACAGCGTTTTTGCGCTCGATCCAGGACTTCAACTATCGAATGGCGAATAGTCGCAGCGTTTTTGCGCCTGATCTATTCGAATCATTCTACTCAGGCGAATTTACACCAATTCTATAGTCGAGGACCACAAAAAACTACTCGAAATTCGAGCTTTTTTTCCCCTCTATTCATTCACCCCAGCTTGGTGAATGGGCCCCCAACTATAAGACTTTTTTGTATTGTCGCATAAAAGCCAGCATCACAAACATCCGAAAACCTTAAAATCTATGAAGCAAAGAAAGATCTTCCAGTTGTAAAAGGGACCATCTGCCGGTGACTTCTACATAATTTTAACAAGTTTAAGATGGAGTATTTTCTGATTTGTAACTGTTGTAGTTTTTCACATAATACATCCTAGAAAAGTCTTGCTTTTTTTCTGCAACTTTTTCAGGTTTTTGCCGACAAAATGCCTGACCCAAAAAAGTCACAGTTTAGTAAACTGGCCCCCAAATCTTTATACTTTTTGAGCACATTGAACAAAAAATGCTATTTATATTATGCAATGCTACTTAAATTATGGCACAAAAGCATCATTGTCTCCTAAAACTGCGACCATTTTTAGGGGCCCATTGTGCCATTAAACATAGTATTACTTTTTCCTTGGAATGTAGCAGTAACAGAATTCAAACAAATTTGCTGGTGTGATGTTGTCCACAATCAATGTTCCTCAAAATGACGTGGGTGCATTTTGCTTAATATCAGATTAATTTATACACACGCTCATTATCGGATTACAGTCACAAAGTTTTCACTTTTTGGAATAAAATGGATGATAGAGCTATTAAACAGTTAATTTGAGTTGTTTGCAAAGGCACACTCCCTTAAGGCTTATGGTTTATCTTGGTATTTATTGAACTTTAAGTCACAACCAACATCTTGGTTAATAACAATTCATGCAGCTGTCAATCTTTTTGACCAATGTCATCAATATTTCATGCTGTCGAAAAACAACAATTAAGAATCGGGTCTGGAGGAAACACTTGGGGCAAAAGTGTTTCTGAAACCGAAATACAAAATCAACAGCACAAAGCAGACATTTCCGATGGGCATTCAAATAATTCCTTTTCAAGTAAAATTTCTTTGTAAAACAATGTGAAGTAATGTTCTTCATTACTCACGCAAAGCTTTTTACACAAAGGAAAGCTGAATAATACATGTGTGTACAAGTTACAGGCAGAATATTGAGAACATTTTCTTTGTTCAGATATATTGTAGCATAGTGGGGGCATCCTTAGTAACTGATACCATCACTAGATTTATTCATCATGCGCACAATGAACTTTTGTTTTTTGGTCTTCTATTATATTCCAGTGCTTTGCCAAGTTGGGAAATAACTATTTCTGTTTTCTGATTTAAGGCATTTCAGCACAATATCCTTTAGTCTCATTGGAATAACTTATTAATCAATGTCAACACTCTGAAGTATGACAATTAAAATCAAGATGAAACATTTATTTTGCTGCATTTTTATTTCAAAAATACAAAATAAAGTCAATCAATTTAATACAGTATATGAGAAGGCTGAAGCTTTTCATAGGCTCTTTTGTAGACCACCAGAGTGCACTGAGGCCATCTGTGCTCAACCAGAACAGTTATACAGTAATACTTTCAAGTTTAAGAAACAATGCTACTGCAGCAGTTGCATGGGCATCCCAAGTGCAAAAATAAGGGAACACAAATTCCCCCCTGCCTTGTGCCCCCACCTCATAATGTTAGTGTTAAAAAGAATGCCTTTTTGCTGATCCATGTTTTCTGTTGCAGTTGAGATGAGTACCTGAGCCACCCAAGGTCTCAGGTAACTAGAGTAGGTAAAGTAGACTAAAGGAAGTATCAGAAAATAGTCAGTGTTTAGACGTAAGCTTAGTCACGGAAAGGCACATTCGGGATTACGAGTCACACAGACAAATATCTGCAAAAATATCTGCAAAAGGGAGTTTATCCATTTTATTGCTAATCACAATCCAGCCCAATGGGTTTGGAAAAGGCCATAAACGCCAAGATATATGGTGGCAAGTTTTCACATTGTTGATGGAACCCATATGCCATATAATAAAGTGATTGGAGGCACACTGGGCTTGTGGCTCCATTAACGAAGATAAACAAGAATGAGAAAAAAAATTCATTTAGATAAACATCCCATTCCCAGTATATCATGTACTAAAGAAAACGACATGAGGTGCAGGCAGTGCAATTGCACCCAAGCCCACACCCCTTGTAGCCCGCCAAAGCTAAAACAAATTTTGTTGCAAGGGAAGACTTTATGGTGCACACAAAATTCGTAGAGGGGAAAGTAAGTGTGGGGCTAGTTACTCCACTGTAAAGTAAGCATAGCCTCATTTGTTAAAGTATTTGCCTGTATCCCCTGTCACAGTTTAATCATCTATCATGGTTTGTCAAGAGTTGTAATACTAGACTTTCACAAAGTCGTTTTCCTGATAATTGCAGTGAAATCTGTTCAGTTTTGTGACCTGTTCTGTGACTCTGTTCCTGACTTCTGGCTGACAAACAGGCATTGTGATATAATAGAACCACAGGTGACACAAGCATCATTTTTCCAGGTTACACTTACTTGGCATCTTAATTAAACAACTAATTGTACTTAACATCTAGCTTGCTCATTATTCATTCTCAATTAAGTTACTGATTTCCTCTAGGCTTTAATTATTTCTTACAGGGAATAGTATCAAATTAATTTTAATATTAACCCTTAACACAATAGGTGAGGTCACTGTAGGAGAACATTTAGCCCAGGGGTGTCCAAGCTTTTTGCTCGCCGGGCCACATTGGAAAAAGAAAAATTGTCTGGGGCCACACATGAAATATAAAAGAAATATACAGAAAAGAACTACAATTAGTGATGGGCGAATTTATTCACCAGGCGTGAATTCGCGTCAAATTTGCCAATTAAATTCGCGAAACGCCCGCGAAAATTTGCGGGAAAAATTCGCCTGCGTCAAAAAAACGGGCGCCGGCATCAAAAACAAGACGCCGGCGCCGTTTCGCTAATTTTTTGCCGTTTCGCGAATTTCGCACAAAATTCACAAATTTTTTGGCAAAGCGAAACGGCGCAAATTCGCCCATCGCTAACTACAATGCCAGTTTGATAATCAGATGGAGCTATACACTGGAATATGGGACACTTTGGCCTTCGGGCCGCAGTTTGGTCACCCCTGATTTAGCCTATTCCTTACAGTTCATAACTTCTGTATAAGAGCTTTGCCTCCAAGAATAAATGGGGCAGATTTGCTAAAGGGAAAAATAATTAACACTGGCAAAAATTTGCCAGCATGACATCATTCAGGCACTTCCCGATTTACTAATGGGCGCAGGCGTAACTTTGCTAGTGAAAGAGGCAGACGCTAGTGATCATTTGCACTGTATAGCTAGCTCAGACCATGCAAAGTGCAATGGAGTGCATAGGACTTCCTCAATTCTTAGTGCAAAGATTTTCTAAGTTCCAAAAAAAAGTTGGCGTCTTTTCCTTTTTTCAGAGTGATAGCCTGCAAGAGTCCTTAAAATTTTTTTTGGGTAACCGGATTCCTCCATACATTTCCTAACTAGGGATGTAGCGAACTGTTCTGCTGCAAACTAGTTCGCGCGAACTTCGACCGTTCGCGTCCGCCGAATGTTCGCAAACGTTTGGGAACGTTCGCATTTTGAGTTCGCGTTCGATTCGAATACAAGTCGTTCGACCATTCGACCATTCGAATTCCTTCGACCGCTAAAAATCGAACGATTTCCATTCGTTCGAACGATTGTAAGCATTCGATCGAATGAAAAGCATTCGATTGAATGGCTTCGATCGTTCGATTCGAATGAAAATCCTTCGATCGAATGATTAAAATCCTTCGATCGTTCGAATCGAACGATTTTAGCGGGTGTTCGAAGTTCGCGAACTGTCCGCGAACGTTCGCATTTTTTGCCGGTGTTCGCGAACGGCGTTCGCGAACACCAAATCGGCAGTTCGCTACATCCCTATTCCTAACATATGGAACATAAACTATACAGTGGGCTTATGTGTAGGGCATTATAACAACTCTATTTTCTTTATTAAGGTTCCCTGGACTTGTGTAGTGTAATGTATTTGCTGCAACATATACTCCCATTCAACTTTATAATTTCCCGTTGTATGCAAATCAGCCTTAGACCTCTAATGAAGTTGCGATAGGCCTAATTGAATGCTAGCGCATCTTTGCTTTGATTGCTGATGTAAGGCTAGTGAAAATTTTCCAGCGTTCGACTCCCTGGACGCAACTTCACATTTTAGTAAATTAGCGTTGTCTGAGTGAATTTTTGCCTGGTGAAGTGTAACGATGTGTGTGAAGCCGTCGCATGCACAAAAACTAGATAAATCATTCAATTTCAAACCTTGACCATTGAATTAATGGTGAATAATTGGTCTGTGTAGGTGTAGATAGAGAAAACTTGAAGCATCTGTTACATAAAAGGCTTAACACTAGTTACTCCAGGGTGGAGTGGAGTAGAACTATTTAGCACCATTTAGCATTCCTCACACTTTGCACTTGTTTCACTTTCACTATATTTGTCTTGATTTCCATGTGATTGTCAGCATTTGAGTTGGTGCACCCTTCCTTAATAACAAAATACTGTATGTGAAGTATCAAATGAAACTGCTTATTGCAAAAGAGGGTTTATGCAAATTATAGAAAGACGTATTAAACAATAGAGAGCTTATTGATGCTGTGTATCATTAATTTCATACTGAACTGATTGGCTCTTTTACTGGCAGCAGCAATAAGCAATGGTCAAAATCTTGTAAAGGAACGCCATCCATTGCATTCATAAGATCAAAGTTCTCTCTAGGCTATAGATGATTTATATTATCTCGCTGTTTCAAAGTTTATTTAAATTGATCATGTTTTCTGAACCAGGAATATGTGAAGGTCACTGTTTGAATTTAGGAACCTAAATTTAGCATATCAATTAATATGTAGGTTTGCAGAATGTCACACCATGCCAAAGACCTTGAGCACCTTGATTAACACAAACAACAGTGTGTCAAGAAGGACAAATACATAATAGAAATCATAGATAAGAGGAGATTATGTCTAAAAGGAGATTTGCCCATCAAGTTGAGCCTTTGTTAAAATCTAATTGATCAAGATACTCATCCCGTTGCATATTGATTCAAAGAAAGGCAAACAAATATCTATTGCCTCAAACTGCAAAGCTGGTAGAATCCACTGCAGAATTTACCAGGAACGGTAACACATGATACAGTCAACTGGCACAGTAAGATGGTTATGTGTTGCTACTGCAGTTCGAAGAATAATGGGCTCAGCTGAAAGAGAAGCTAAGATGCATGCCAAGCAAGTCATAAGTAAAGCAGAATAACAGCATATTTAAGCAATGCTTTATCTGAACAACTGAAAACCTTATGCCAAGCATATTAAAAGGAACGATCATCCAGATTAACCTCTAGTAGGAGCTGATGGTAACTTTTTAGCTGTTTGGTATTTAGTATTATTATTATTTACATAGATAATATTGACATTTCATATATATAATGTATCATATTTATATTTGAATTGTTAGCTTTTTTTGTCTCACTCAGGCAAATCCTAGAATAGTCGGTAAGGTTTTTATAATAATTATTTGAATTCATATGTTGATATACTTTTCATCCAGTCTATCATTAAAATTGCTAGGGTCAGTAACCTTACATATGAAAGCTTAAATGCCAAACCCGACCACAAATAAACTAAATAATCTCAATGTTAGTGAGCCCCACCCAAACACACGACCAGTCACGACTCAGCAAAACACTACTGATTAATTCCAAGCAATCAAAGTACCACAAAGTACCTTTAGAGCAAGTACCAAAGGCTGAAACCCCTGGAAAACTGAGTTTTTTTGGGTTGTGCAATACTTAAGAGTTCAACTTGATGTTTTGGGTAGGGGCAGATCCAGTGGGCATAAGCCAACATTCATACCCAGGAATATTTTGGGCTAAAAGAATAGGAGAAAGGGTCTGGGCCTTGGAAAACTCCCTACAGTTTCCTGCAAACTACCACTAGGAGGAGATCCAAAAGCAATAAACCAGGATCAATGACCAAAAACAATGAGCAGTTTACAGTAAGCTACCACCAGAGGGTGAACCAAAGAGAATATGAGATCGATGGGCTCAGAAAGGCACTTGGAAATCCTCCCAGTGGCTTATAGATATTTACAACCAGGGAGTAAACCATCAGCAATAAGCCAGCGTGAATATCCAAGGAGAGGACAGGCAAGACAGACAAAAGATTATGTAATGGAGGAAAGTAGAGGAGCAGGAAGAGGGGTGAAAACTGGAAAGTAAAAGACAGACTGGAAAAAAAAGAGAAGCTAAAGGCATGTAAGACACTAGATGTACTAAAGAATACACAATGGATAGGCTCAGAAGGTCTCTTGGAATCCTCCCTGAGATTTATATAATTCTATACCTAGGGAGTAAACCATTGGCAATAAACTAGAGTGAATATCCAAGAAGAGGATAAGAGAAAGGGTCAAGACAGGCAAAAGAGACTCTGGGGGAACCAAAGAGAATATGAGATAGATGGGCTCACGCGGGCTCTTTGAATCCTCCCTGAGGTATAAAGAAAGGGGTAGAGGCAGAGCCAGGCCAACCCGGCCAGGCGCCCTAGGCAACTTGGTCGGGCATGACACCGGCTGATATCGCACTCAATTGCGCATGCACAAAACCGCGCTTGTGCGCAGAAGTGCATTTACTCACAGAAATTCCAGCAGTGCTCGGGGAGAGACAGAAATTGCACTCGATTGCGCATGCACAAAACCGTGCTGGTGCGCAGGAGCGAATTTCTGCACAGAAATTCCAGCAGCGGCCAGGAAAAGACGGGACCGGACATGGGGTAGGCGACAGAGCAGGTACATGCCTGGCGCCCCCCCAGCTTTGCGCCCTAGGCACATGCCTACTCTGCCTACCCCTAGTTCCGGCCCTGAGTAGAAGAGCAGGAACAGAGGAGAAAACTAGAAAGTATAGAACAGATAGGAAAATAAGAAAAATTAAAGAAGTGTGAGACAATAGGGGGCAGATTTACAAAGGTCCAAATGGTAAATTTGAAATGATGCCCCATAAGCTCCAATAGGAGAAAAAAAAAGTCAACGTTTTTTACGGAGGAAAACTTGATTCAAATTCAATTTAAGTTTTCGGGTAAGGACTATTTGATCAAATTTTATATGTTCACATTTTTTCATAAATAAAATACCATTCGAATTGTGAATAAAATTTAAAAAAATTCACATTACCCTAAATTTGATCTTTGATAAATAACCCCCGAGTTCAACAGAAGAGGTCGAAGAGAAGGGAAAAGCATTCAAAACAGGAAGCAGAATAAAGAAGGGAGGGTCTGTCCATTCAAATGCTACTGAACAGGCCTCACACACATTTATATAATATACATGCATATAGAAATGTTTAAATATATAAATAAATATATATGTGAATGATATCTGTGAAAGGTCATTTTGTTGATAACTTCATCCTGATAATTATTTTAAATAGCAATACTTTTTCTGCAATTAAAATACTGCACATTGCTGTGAAAAGATAAAGGATTAGCCTATCACATTGCACAAGTAGACACGAGAGATGCGGGCAAATCATGTGTGTTGCTCGGGTTTTAAGCTCCAGCTGATAACTCAGAGTGCATCAAATAGATGCTGTCAAATAGCAGAATAATACAGACTCTATCTGCATTCAACTTTTACTTAAACATTTCTCTGCTTATACTGTCATGTGAGAGCTGTAAAGCATCCAATTTTCTCTTAACTTTATGAGATAATTTGAAAGTGGATTTAAAGTTGAAAGGAGCTTAGCGTTTCTTGAGTAGCAGAGCAAAATAATAAGCATAGAATGGTTTCCACACTCAACCATCTGTTTACCTAATCCAAATGCGATGAGTCTAAGCTCCCAGTTGAAAAATGAAAACATAATTGCAGGTTTTAAAATTCCATTTAAAAAAAATAAATAAATGACATCCAGTGCTCTTTTTTTTTTAATAAGAAGTTAAAATTACCCACAACTAAAATGAACTGCTTTGCAAATCTATTGTAATTGTAATTGTATTTCCACAATGTAGCCATTGGGAGGTGCAGAAGCTAAATTGTACTGGGCCCCACAATTTACTTGCATCACATCACTACAAAATTTGCAAAACCGCAGGAAATTTTGCAAAATGGGAATACATTGGCATCAATGGGTGTTTTATTTTTTGCTGAGTTTTATTCTGAAGTTTTTTTTCGCAATGGCTTTATTTGCACAAAATACACTGCATTTTTTTCACAGCAAAACTTTGTGCAAACTTTTGTATGTACTTGCATTCTTACATCACCCCTTTAGTTTTAACTGGATGCTAAGGGGCAGATTTATCAAGGGTCGAATTGAAAATTAGCATTTTTCGATTAAAATTTTGTGTTTATTTTAGTGTAATTCGACTAGGGAATAGTCCAAATTTGAAAATGTGAAATTCAAATTTTGAGATATATCGTGTACTGTCCCTTTAAGAATTCAAATTCGACTATTCGCTATCTAAAACCTGGCGAATTTGTGTGGAGTCAATTTGGAATCATTCAGTGAAAAAAACATTTTTTTTGGTGAAAAAACGAATTTGATCGAATTTGATTCAAATTTGCAGCTCGATCCTATTCAGCCATTTTTAAACAATTACATTTTTTAAATAAATTTCGATTGGTCATTTTTTTTCAATTTTCGAGTTAATTAGTTATTATGATCATAATTTTGTAACTAAAGACGCCTGTTTTTGTAAATACATGCATTTGCATAGATATTGGATTACTTATTAGACAGGGGACCAGGGAATGTGCATTGATCAATCCCCCCTTCTTTTTCTCTCTGTTAAATGTAATTAATAATGTACCCACATGCAAATTCCTGGGTGTGCAAAAAAGGTTTACCAAGATCTAGTAACCCATGGCAACCAATGCTTGCTTTCAAACTGCAGACTAGTAAATGTGAATTTCTAAATGGTTACTAAAGTGATCCTTGTGGTGAAACACATAAAAAATCCATAACACGAGCAAGCACTTTTGTATAAGAGCTTGTGTAAGATTATTTTAACTCAGTGACTCTATATTCAGTCACTAAAATTCAAATGACTCACAGAATGCTGACAACAGCTAAATGTATCTGGTAGGGGAGTTAGAAATCCAAGTGAGCACCATGCAGAGCAGTATCTACTGGAGATGCCACTTGTACAGTAAATTAACACCAGTGTGACTGGGAGCAGAGCTCTGAATGAGAGTGTTGAGGAAGGTCCCCATAGGCTTTCTAAGTATTTTTTTATCGAAGGAAAATCGTTCGATCGATGAATTTAAATCCTTCGAATCGAACGATTTTTCCTACGATCGTTCGAACGAACGAATTGCGGTAAATCCTTCGACTACGATATTCGAAGTCGAAGAATTTTACTTCGACGGTCGAATATCGAGGGTTAATTAACCCTCGATATTCGACCCTAAGTAAATGTGCCCCTACATGTATCCTATAAAAGTGTTCTGGTCTCTAGGGTATTATACTGTACATGGAACAGATACTATGAAAAAAATCTGTGAAAATGTTTTTATTTAGCCTCCCCAAACACAAAACTCACTCTCTGGCTCTGTGTGGATCTGTCAGCCTGCACCTCCAGTAGGGGGAAGATTTTTTTGATGATATGCACTCTAGATCAGATTGGCCATCATAGCTCTGTGTACTGGGGAAGAGCAAATCTCCAGATCTCCATTGAAAGCAGGCAGGTCGTGTACACCTGGCACACTGAACAGTATTGCAACCAGTAAGACAAGGTAGGGCTACAGTATGTGTGTCAGACACATAAGTGTTGTCTGTTCCACCTGAAATTGGACAGTTATTTCTGAAAAAATAAAACAACATTGCTGCAGTTTTAGTATCTAGTAGCCCATTAGAACCAATCAGATCTCTTCTTTTACTGCAAACCTGGTACCAGTAACTTCTACTGGGCAGTTTTAAGACCTTGGTGGGCCATGGGCACAGATCCACCTGGTGGGTCCTCCTGCATGGCAATTTTTAAAAATCTACGCCCACTTTAGGCCACACCCATATTTCTAAAACACAACCAGATGTGCTGTGTACTTGCTATACAAAATGGTTAATGAGTGGATTTACTCCAGACTTGCCAATATAGTAATAATCCCTAAGTAAAATGGATAACGCCATATTAACCCTCAATGTGCCAGTATAAATACTATACTAAATTAATAATTAGCATATTAATTCCAGGAGTGCCAGTATCAATAAAAAACAGCATATTAAACCCAGATGTGCTAATACAATTACTACATAAAATGGATAATGATCATATTAACTCCAGCTGTGCCAGTATGATGACTGTAGAAATGACCAATGAGCACTCTATTAACTCCAGATATGCCAGTAACAAGCACTCAATGAACTCCACATATGCCAGTAAGATTACTGGAAAATGGCCAATAAGCACTCCATTTAACTCTATACATGCCAGTAGCATCACTGGAAAAAAGCCTATGAGTACTTCATTAACACCTGGCATGTCAGTAAGATCAATGGGTAGACTGAAAGCATTACCAGCTGTCAGGTACCACGGTGAGTCTGAAGGTGATAGCCTGCCCTACACTTGCCACTGGGCCTGTGCCCTGGAGATGAAAACAGGACGATCCCAGGTGAGGAATAGCAGGAGTGCCAGGAAACTCAGGAGAATAGTAACACAGTATATGAGTATGTAGAAACAAGGCACTTAACTGCAGACAGAGATTAGAAGTTGCGCAAGAGCAAGGGGTCAAGGTCAAGGAACGGCCAGGGTCATAATCAGAAGCCAAGAAGTCAAGCCAAAGTGGGTAACACAAAGAGTGGTCAGAAAACAAGCCAAGACTCAGGAATCCAAAAGTCACGAAAGTCTCAAAAGAACAGTCAGTGTCAGCCAAAGATGATCACCTTGCACTGAGCATAGGCCTTGGTGTATATTTAAGCTGAGAGTGGTTGCATGCTGCAAAATGTGCCCGGCGATATGCAACTCAAACGTGGGCCGCTCGATTGACGTGCGTGCACCGAACAGATGGGCACCGGCATTTCAGATAACAAGTAGCAAATTTTTCTTATTTCCTTCCTTTCCTGTTTGGCACGATCTCTCTGCATGGCTAAACACCTGTGAAAAATCCAAGATAGCCATGTATTTCAAAGTGGAAAGCACAGCCATCTTGAAGACAGTATAAAGGGCAAGGAGTGATCAGAGTCAACATCGCTGGGGGTGAGGAGGGCAGTGGTGGCATGGGGCGGGAATATGTATGGAGGGAGGGAAACATTTTTATTAAAAATTTTAGAATACATTTAGTTATAGGTACAGTGGCACAGTGGGCTCTAGGTAGTTGTCTCTTTGGTCCTATTATTAAAGTGGCCTGATTGCTTTGAGCAAATAAAGCTGTATCTGTTCAGGCATTATTGTTGCCCCCCCCAAAATGTTGCCTGTGATGTCTAGGATATTAGTATTATTCTGATATTAGACAGAATGCACATTACAGGACCCTGTACTTATTATTTCATATTATAAGTACAAAATATTCTTTGTAATATACAGCCCCTTCCATTTCATTTGTAGATTTGCATGGAATGGAAATCAAATTAAAAAGTCAAGCTAATCCAATGAAACAGAGAGCTAAATGATTACATTTGGGTTCGCATTAATTACCTAACAATCTACACCTGGATTTTAAAATCATCTTCATTTATTCCTGTGCTGTGTGTTTTGCTTTTTTATTCATATAGATGATTTATTTCTCTGATTAGAATTTCATGAATATGGAATAGGTACATGCAGAATCTGTTTTTAGAGACTTTAACTTCCTGAATTTTTTTCTTTTAAAAATTTTTTCCATCACAGTCACAAAGTCAGAAGTGATTTTGACAAAAATACTCCAATAAAAATATTCCAATGAACCCAAATATGAACGAACAAGTACTCCTGAGTAAAACAATACCCTGCATGTATGGGTGCATCTAAAGACGCGGCATCAAAACACCCTAAAACTGGGTCAATACACAAGAGCAATTTCAGCTGAAAAGTTTGAAGCTGAACTCTAGATGCACACCTTGCAGTTCTTCAGTCTAAACACCCCCTTACCTGTGAAATAACCCACACAAACTATATATTCCTTAAAAGTGCACCTCTGCAGCTATTCAGCAGCGCCATCCTTTCTTTTCTGCATGCAGATCTGTGGGCGCAGTTCTCCATAGAAGTTTGCGGTTTGACCTGAAATAAAGAAAAACAAAGTTCCAAAGTTATATTTCTCCTCAAAATTGCCATGACAACTAAAAAAACTGCTAAGTATGAATTTGTATTGTAACTTCTACCAAACAAAATGATACCCTGCATGTATGGGTGCACCTAAAGTCACAGCCTCCAAATACACCAAAACAGGGTCAATACACAAGAGCAATTTCAGCGGGAAAGTTTGGGGCTGCACTCTAGGTGCACGCCTTGCAGTTCTTTAGTCTAAATGCCCCCTTATCTCTGAAATAGCCCCCACAAACTATATAGTCCTTAAAAGTGCACCTCTGCAGCTATTCAGCAGTGCCATCCTTGCTTTCCTACATACAGATATGTGGGTGCAGTTCTCCATAGAAGTTTGTGGTTTGACCTGAAATAAAGAAAAAAAAGTTCCAAAGTTAGATTTCTCCCCAAAATTGTCATGGCAACTAAATAAACCTGCTAAATGTGAATCTGCAACTTCTACCAAACAAAACAATACCCCACATGTATGGTTGCACCTAAAGACGCGGCCACCAAACACCCCAAAACAGGAGCAATACATAAGGGCAATTTTAGCTGGAAAGTTTGGGGCTGCGCACTAAGTGCACACCTTGCAGTTCTTCAGTCTAAACACCCTCTTACCTGTAAAATACCCCCCACAAACTATATATTTCTTGAAAGTGCACACCCCCTTACCTGTAAAATACCCCCATACTCTTTGTAAAAGTTTACGGTTTGGCCTGAAATGAAGATAAAACACTCAAAATTAGATTTCTCTCCAAAACCCCAAAGACAAGTGACAAAAAACCTGAATAGCTACTGAATATTCTACTTACCATTATCTGTTTAGTGGAGCATCTTTGGACCCTTTTGTTTCATCTGTACTTTTCTTGGGCAGTGCTGCTTTTTTTTTAACTAAATACCAAATAGAAAATCTGCACAATTATGAAAAAAGACATTTGCCACCATATATTCCTACTAATACAGAAATACAGGTGCCTTCTGGAACTGCAACTGAAAGGTGAGAATTTGAGATGCCAACAATAAACTTGTGTCATTAGCTAAAGAGGTGAAATCAACTTTTGTCAAAAGTCTAATCACTCTCCCTGTTAGTCACCTAGCACCTCAATAGGGTATACCACCACAACATGCCAATATGCAGCATGCCAACCACAATCCTCATAAAAAGCTGAATGCCTACACAAGAACAAAATATATATTACCCAGAAATAAAGAATCTGCACTGAAAGCTGAGCTATTGAGTTTTCAGTTTTAAGTGCCCTGTTTCTCTCCAACTATCTTGGCTATACACTCAGTACAGTAATAACTACTATCCTTAACAAAGACAAAGACTACAATAAGCCTAAACTTTTGAAATGCAAACTGTTCTCATTTACCAGCAAACCCTTACTGTCTTTGCCCAACTGCAAACAAAAACCCTGAACATGCAAAGATCACTTTACAAAAAAGCCAAAGCCCATACTAACCAAAATTACAGGAAGCCCTAATATACTAGTAAAATCTGAAATGTTGCCCAGAAATACTGATACTGAGCAACTGCACTCAGAGGGGAGCTTGTGAGGTGTCAGTAAAAAAAAATGTGTGTGGCATCAGAGAGATTAAATCATCAGGAGGCAAAATGAAATTATCTCATAGATTCATCACATACCACACATTTTTAGTCGCCCTTGTCCTTCACCTAATGCCTCACTTGGCTACACCCCCTAGTACTAGCTAAAACCTTAAGAACACTTTAGGTAAAAGAAAATACCAAATTGCTTAGAGATATTGCTAGGAATACACATTTGTGTATTGGGACATATCCTGTAGGATGGTCTCACTCGTGCGAAATTCGCGAAACGGCAAAAAATTTGCGAAATGGCGCCGGCATCTCGTTTTTGACGCCAGCGCCCGTTTTTTGCCGCAAATTGTCGCGGGCGTTTCCTGAATTTATTCGCTGGCGGCGAATCAGGCAAATTCGCTGTGAATTCGCGCCTGGCGAATAAATTCGCCCATCACTAGGTCTCAGTCAAAAATAAATGAAAAAAATGTATTGGCTCAAAATTACTGGTGTCCACCTTACGCCAGAGACTGCTGTAAATGGGGGGATTTCAGGGGCAAAATTACCAGGAGGCCCCCGCTCAGGCTCTCTTCCAGTTACAGCATCAGCCCTATCACCCTCTTCCTGTTCCTAAACCTACTGCTCAATAAGATCTTCCACATCCTGCTCAAACTCCATGGGCTCCTCAAGCACAGTAACCATGCTACTACTTCCACCCAGAAGAGTCACTTTCTGATTCAGGGGGCACAAACTCAGAATCTGGGTCATTAAACTCCTCTGAGCTAGTGGCCATGCATAGGGCAGCAGCCTCTTCAACAGTAAAAAAAAAATTTTGTTGCCAACAAAATATATCCCCTAATCTAAAGAACAATCAGAGACAGTGACAAACTGAAAATCAAGTAATAAGTGATTTCACTGCCAGAAAATGTTAACAGCTGGATCACACTATGCAAAACGTGTAAAACTACTGCAACGCAGGCAAGGCAAAGACTTGAGAAAAAAAAAACGAAAGATAAGATAAACAAATCAGAGGACGAAAATTAAAAAAACAACAACTATAAATCCAACCGCCTGAACTTTCGAACTCCCTAGAACTTTCTGGAACAAAAAGCCTTGAAACAAACTCCCTGAAACAAAAAACCTGTCTCACATTACAAAGACTCAATAACAAGTGAAACTACTAGTGAACAAAATATCTGATAACTAGTGGCAGAAAACCACACCAGAGGAGGAGCACCTCGCGCCGGCAAAAACGTACGAGGTACATTGTCGAGCCCTAACCCGCCAGCACATACGCCGTACATGCTTGCCAGGTAAAGGGTTAATAATTAAAACATCTGCATCACTGGATGTTGTCCTGGGTGGGGAGTAATTGCATAATACTTTTTTAATTTCTGTGATATTTATTTAATTTTTGGGGAACTGATAGCATATTCAGTTCCCCGTTTCTGATTCTTTGCCCCTGTAAATGGTTCATTGGACAGCTCAAACTTTGGAACTGGAGTTTAATTCCAGATATCATTTTGTGAATTCGTAGCGATTTTATTCTGCATTATTTTTGGTAACTTGCTTTTTGCTCATAAAAAAAATGTTTATTTCGGGTCTGTACAGGTATACAGTTTTCTTATACTATGCAAATTATGTATAAAACTATTCTGAGGTGCCCTGGCGTTTGTATTCATGATGTTTTATCTTGGTACCTGAGGACATGTTTGAGATGAGATAAAATATAAGCTTTAACGCAAATGTAAAAAATTGCACAACTTTTTCTATTTTTCATTTATCAGAATGTGTACTGTCAGGTTTAATGGGGTCAACTTTCTTTAAGCGGCTATTTTGTCTTGCACTCTAAAGTATATGAGCTTATGAGTTGCTTTAAAAATTCAGTAGTGTATGGCTGTGGGTTTTGTCAGGAATCTCCTTAAAACTCTACATATGTTTTACAGGCTCAAACAGAAAAACATCTCAATAGTAATTTTTCTCATATATTTCACTTGTGAAAAATATGCTTGTGAAAAATTTTTTTATTTTTATGTGTTGAATCATATACAGTATTATGTTTGAACAGTGTAATTACACAACATTGAGGTAGATACAGTAAGGTTGTCCTACAATTCATCTAGTGCTGAAAGAGCTAATCACAAATTTGAATAAATATTCAGAAAACCAAGGACTGATCTCTATCCTTCCCACTGCAAAGGTTACAAAGTTAACAGTCTTCAGAAGAGCAGAAGGAAAAGAAGCCAACACTCTGTGTCTGTCAGTTACTAAAATACATTTGATGCGCAAGTTGCTTTGTGTGAAATTCACAAATTTATATGCAACTGACAGAGAAACTACAAAAAAGGTAAGACCTTGAAAATAACCCACATGTTCTCTTCACAAGAATTAGAATTTGTTGTTGAACAAGGCAGTTTTTGCAGTGGCACAAGAACTTTTTCCTTAACTCTTAAATAAGTATTATTAATATCATTAAGTATAATTATTAAAGTAGTATAAAAATTATTATTATTATTATTATTATTATTATTATTATTATTATTATTATTATTATTATTATTATCATCATCAGCATCATCATCATCATCATCATTATTATTATTATTATTATTATTATTGGTAGCATCCAATTAGGGATGAACATGTTCTTTTTTCACCAGATACAGGTTCATAGTGAAATGCCTATTGATTTTTGGTGAAATTTCAGTAACATTTTGCCATTTTGAAAATGTTTCTGTGAAGTAAAACAGGACTGTTTCACTCATCACTACCTGTCATGAGTCACCAAATTATAATACACAAAAAAAGTGCTCAATGTACTTCACATGCCCATATTTCCATAATCTATTTACAAATAGAAAGAATCTAGAGTTGACTCATTGGTCCCCCTGCGGGTCCAGACAGAGGAGTGAGGTGGGTGAAATGAGGGTGGGGCTGATAATGTAATGTGGAGAGATAGGGGCAGATATACTAAAGGGCGAAGTGGCTAATGTTGGAGACAATTCGCTGGCGTTACCACTCGCAGGGACATTGCCGATTTACTAACGGGTGCAGGCGCCAATTCGCTAGAGAGAGTGGCGCCAGTGGTCATTCGCACTCTATCCCCAGATGAATTTTTTCGCTCTGGCGAATGGACGTAACTGCGCAAATTCACTAAAATGTGAATTTTACTGAACGTTACCTCTTTCGCCAGACTTGCCTTTACCAGCTCAGACCAAGTGCAATGGAGTAGCTAGATTTTTCTCAATCTTCTGTCACTTACATCATAGTCTGTGAGCCGTACATGCAAGTCCAAAAAACGCTGGCGACTTTTCCTTTCTTCAGCGTGATTGCCTGCAAAACTCCTAACAAACTTTTTTTGGTTAACCGGTTTTCCCCAGACATTTTCATACATATGGAACATTAATTTTACAGTGGGCACATGTGTAGGGCATTATATTAACTCTCTTGTCTTCAGTACGGTTGTTTTAAAAAGTGGAATTTCTAAGTATATGCACCAATATTTAACATAAAGACGTCCATACAACTTTGAATTTCCCGCCCTATGCAAATTGACCTGAGCGCAACATCACTAGGGAACTTTTGCAAGGCAGAAATGAATGCTAGTTAGTGATGGGCGAATTTGGTCTGTTTCGCTTCGACGCAAATTTTCCGTGAAATTTGCGAAACGGCGAAAGATTCACGAAATGGCGTCTTGTTTTTGACGCCAGCGTCTGTTTTTTTTGGACGCCGGCAAATTTTTGCGGCGGTTTCCCGAATTTATTTGTCGGCAGCGGATCGCAGGAATTTGCCGCAAATTCGCGCCTGGCGAATAAATTCTCCCATCACTAATGCTAGTGCATCTTTGCTTTGAAATGCTCCCACTGCCCAATATCCCTCAGATTTTTTCCTTCCTCCCTCGATTCATCCGATTCCTAAACTACAGCAGGTTCTTGGTAATTTGTTTTATCATCTCCTTTTCTGCTCCTGACAGAAAGTACAAAAGAGAAATTGGTTTCATTCTCTTCTTTAGTGCCATTAGAACTATGGACAGTATGTTAAGCACAAGCCCTATCCACTGAGCTGATGCTGAAATGGGGTGTATAGTGTCCCCGTTCCTTGATATCCAAGTGTCATTTATAAAAACAAATAAATATTTTCTGAAACATTTTCTGAAACAATATTTATTTAAAACCCAGTTGATTTCATTACAATCCTTCTAAGTTTTAGTTTGGTAATATTCTATTCATTTATAGATCAAATAGAATTGCACCATATAAAGTGTAATGCATCCACAATTTCTATTCATCATAATGCTAGATAATGAAAGTAAACGAGCCCATTAAAATTGAGGCCTGGGGAAAATTACAAGTTAAAACATCTTTTATTTAGATGCCACTTTTTTTTTTTATCTTTAGTGGAGAAATTGAATTTGTCAGTAGGATACAAACATATTTCGCCCAAGTAATACAAGAGGGACACTAAAAATAATAAATGAGATTTAGAGCTAAATTAATTAGGTGGATTGCTCCGCCGAAAAGCAACGATAAAACATGAACTCAAATGTAATGATGATAGCCACAGCAGAGACAAGAAAACAAATGAATGCATTATTTAATAAGGTTCTTCATTCCAAATGATTATAGTAAATCATTATAATTAGACAAAAGCATGCTGAAATTATGCAGTGTTTTTAATTTTCATAAGTGTCAAACAGTTTAATGCCTATGATGATAACTGTATCATAAAAACCGTAAATAAATGTTCGAGGTATACAGACATAGGGTAATGTGTAATTAAATAATGTAAATAATGATGGGACCTGTGTCAGAATAATATTCTTTGTAGCATTTGCACAGTTCAGTTGTAATAAACAGTTGTAAGTTTTGGTTATTACTTCAGGGTCAGATCAGTCTGTAACACATTGTGGTGATCTAAGCCAACAAATACAAATTTGGCCTTGTGATTCTATTGTGTCTGCTGTTATTCTGCTTCTTGAAGTCACAAAGCTGGGGATTTATTTAAAGGACATGTTAACCCCCCCATTACAAAAATGTAATCAGTGAACAGCCTCTTTGAAATCTTTAGATAACTGCCACTCCGGTTGTTACAATCTTAACAATCTTAATCACATAGAAATCCTTCTACTCCTCTAACCCACTCTGCCCCTCCCTCAGGAATTTGCTTTGGCTGTTGGCTCATGAGCATGCTCAGTTCTTCTCAGCTCAGATTAATAAACACACCCTCCAGTCTAACTGCTAGTGCTGGGCGAATAAATTTGACAGGTTCGAATTAATGGCGAACTTCCACATTTTGCCACCAGCGAAAAAATTTGTGAAACTGCGCTGAAATTCGACCCTTGATAAATCTGCCTCTAAGTATGATGTAGAGAGTGATATTCTGAGACAATTTGCAATTGGTTTTCACTTTTTGTTGTTTGTGGTTTTTGAGTTATTTAGCTTTTTATTCAGCAGCTCTCCCATTTGCAATATCAGCTTTCTGGTCCTAATTACCCTAGCAACCATGCATTGATTTGAACAAGAGGCTGGAATATGAATAGGAGAGGCCTGAACAGAAATATGAGTCATAAAAATTAGTAATAGCAATAAATCTGTAGTCTTACAGAGCATCGTTTGTTTTTAGATGGGGTCAGTGACCCCCATTTGAAAGCTGGAGAGAGTCAGAAGAAGAAAGCAAATAAGTAAATAACTATAGAAAATAAATTATGAAGAGCAGTTGAAAAGTTGCTTAGGATTGGCCATTCTATAACATACTAAAAGTTAACTTAAAGGTGAACCACTCCTTTAATTCATAAGTTACTTTGTTTAGTAAAAAAATATGTTATTAGTTGGTGACCATAGGAGTAATTTATCATACATGGGACAGAGTGTAAAGGACAAAAAAATGAACAAGTCACTGTGTTTTATGGATTTTGTACACTTTCCCCATGGGCCAGTGCAAATTAGAGTGGAAAGACCTGCTCTTTCATGACAAATACAGCAAACCCTGCAAAATGTCAGCATTTCTCTATTTTTGCACATCGTGTAAATCTTTAAGGGAAGCCAAATGCTCCATTAGTACAAAAATATAACCCTATTCACAATCCAACTCCAACTGTGTCAACTCTAATGCTCGTGTCAAATTTGACGCCGGCATTAAAGTCAATTTGCATCTGAACAATGTTGATGCATGACGGTTTTGACGCAAGCGTCTTTTACGACGCATATCCAAAATTTCGAGAATTTATTTGCCAGCGGCAAAATGTGGAAATTCGGTGCAAATTTGCACCTGGCAAATTTATTCGCCCATCAATAGCACGTATCTGATGACACGAGACAACCTTGAGTCGCTTCGCAGTGGTATTGGGAAAGACTTGGTACCTGGTACTTAGTATTGCAGTGCCTCGGGATCCAGGAATGCACCTACGGGTGGCCCCACTAGGAAACAGTAATAATGCACACACAGACTTTGGTAAACTAAATTACTTTTTATCTAAAATAAAAGTAAGTAAAGGGGAAACTAATACTTACAACACTCCTAACAAGTGGCAATCTGGCCTCACTTACTAACTAGGGCCAGCTCAAACTGTCTAACTAAAGAAATAAAGTTGTTTACTCAGTCCCATAAACTTTGATCACTCCTTTACTACGGATAATGATAATATTCACATCTCAGGCTTTTAGGATCATTTATACTAACTCTACAGGTGAGTCAAGCACTTATGGACACAACAGTTTTCACTTGCATTTGTAGATGCAGTGACAAACTTTGTTCACAATTGTTTTGGGAGGTAATCACACTACAGAATTATTAATGCAGTGCTGCCTGAGTACCTGAATATCATGCCCATCAATAATGGCTTTTGCCTTGTCCAGAGCTGTCCCGCAATTTTCAGAGGAATCACCAGATTTTCCGATATGTCCACTGGTCTCCCAGCACTCTAAAGCATTCCCCCAATTTTTAACGATTGCTGGCAATTTACATTCAAAAATCCAGTGTGTGCATGCGCTGCGTGGTTTTGGCAGCTTTGGGAGTGGTTCTGAACATGTGGTGCACACCAACGCACCGCATATCTCCCGAATACCAATGGGGGAAATTTGACAGCTCTGCTAGTCCCTAGTGTGCAGACATTTCTCTGGATTTTCTGAATCTTTTAGTGATATAGTAAGTACTGTAGAAGATGAAATCCACAAATTCTTAACAATTTGACATTGAGGATCCTTCTTCTTACACTAATGCAATATTTCGCCACGCAGTGTTTCACAGAGTGGGGTATCCTCTCCATCTTTACTTCTGCCTCTCTGGGGTCCGCTCTTTTTATACCCAATCATGTTACTGACCCGCTGCCAATTGGTAAGATGCTCCACCAGGTGATTTTTTTTTAGCATTATACAACTTTTGCAGTCTTTTGGTTGCCCCTGCCCCAACTGTTTTGAAATCTGTTGCTGGCATTAAATTCAAAATGTGAACATTAAAAAAAAAAAACTGTTTCTTAGTACAGGTATGGGATCCGTTCAGAATTACGGAAAGGCAGTCTCCCATAGACTCCATTATAATCATATAATCCAAAATTTTAAAAATGATTTCCTTTTTCTCTGTAGTAATAAAACAGTTGATTTTACTTGATCCCAACTAAGATATAATTCATCCTTATTGAAAGTAAAACCAGCCTATTGGGTTTATTTAATGTTTACATGATTTTCTAGTAGTCTTAATGTGTGAAGATCCAAATTACAGAAAGACCCGTTATCTGGAAAGCCACAGGTCCTGATGATTCCGGATAGTAGGTCCAATACCTGTATTAACATTTGACATGTTGTCTTTGTACTGTTTTAAAATTAAATATGGGGCTTAGAATTTTTGTTTATATTTAACACACTACCCCACCTTTTTGGCAATGGTAATATATTTCCCTGAAGTTTTATTAAGAAAAATATCTACACCTTACCTATGAATAACTAGAACTTGCTGTGCCCCACTAACTCTTATATAAGAATATCTAGTTCACAACATATTTGTATGAGACAGAGCACTCAAAGGTGATAGGCGAATAAATTTGGGATACTGCCGGGAAAATTCATAGACCAACATTCTGTTAAAAATCTGCCAAAAATTTGGCCACAGAATAGTCGCTCACATAAAAACTGTTGCTCGTCAAAATTATTCATACGCCAAAATAGGCACACATATAACATTTGTCACGGGCGTCTAAATTGATGCGCGTCAAAATAATTTTGATGCCCATTGACTTCAATGCGTTTTGCAAATTTTTCGCTGAGACAAATATGCCCATTGCTACTCAGAGGCTGATGGTTCACTAGCATTGTGAACTAAAATCATCATTGAAATACAATCCTCTACTATCAATTTAATGTAGAATGATCCAAGAACTTTTAGTTTTATTCATACATTACTATATTTTAATCACCATAATTACAAATAAAAGTCATTTTCACTGATAGATTACAGGTATTTATTAAGCCTTTGAGAAGTCATTTTTCAATGACATCTGCACTTTAAGTAGAGGGTGGAAAAGGAATCATTATGCCTAGTAATGTATATAATATCATATTTAATTGTGCCGTTACCGTATAATGCGTTATGGGAAGCACATCATAAATGTTTCATTTACATAAATTAAAATTTAGACAGGTCTGGTATCATTTACTGATGTACAGTATGTAAGTCATTGCTTACAGTAAATTTATAGTACAAAGAACATCACAGACGAGGCCCCAAAATTGGATTCACTTGCAGCATGCCTTGTCGGAGATAAGAAGGTCATAGTCCATTTTAGCAATGTTAATGGAAAGCGGATAGGCTTAATAAGAACTACAAATAAATTATGCGAGTATTCGTTATCACATTTTACTAGGCCTGGATGATAGAATTTTTTTCCATCTTCCAGAATAAAATGTTAGTATTGTCCTCATTTGTTTAATAGCAAAGATGCATTTGGGAGGGAATTTTGAGTTCCCTTCTGATTTAGTCAGTGATATAATGACTCCACCTCATTTGCATCATAACTTTGCCCCTTATGACATAGACCTGCCTCCACACATGCCTTCCCTGCTGGTATTGTAGAAGTCAAAAGGTGGCAACCCTAATAGCAGACATTAGAACGTTACCATTAAAAACTAGCTGCTCGGTTGCTTTTGGTTACTAGTACTAGTGATGGGCGAATTTGCGCCGTTTCGCTTCGCCGAAAAATTCGCGAATTTCGTGCGAAATTTGCGAAACGGTGAAAAATTCGCGAAACGGCGCCGGCGTCTCGTTTTTGACGCCAGCGCCCGTTTTTGACGCCGGCGCCCGTTTTTCCGACGCCGGCGCCCGTTTTTGACGCCAGCGTCCGTTTTTCGAAAAAAAAATTTTGACGCCAGCGAATTTTTTCCGCGAATTTTCGCGGGAGTTTCGCGAATTTATTCGCTGGCGGTGAATCGCGCAAATTCGCTGCAAATTCGCGCCTGGCGAATAAATTCGCCCATCACTAGTTACTACTGCTTTTTTGTGTATTTTACAAATTGGATGCAATTGTTCATGTGGAGATTGCATTATTTCAATAAATGTGTCCACACTAAGGGGATTATTTATCAAGATCTGTTTATGAAAACCACACCAACCAAATCTGCACTGACTTTTCCCCTATTTATCATTAAAGTTTCACAAATATTTCTTCTGTGGATAAGGACACGATAAAATCTTGGAAACATCCAAATCGATACATTTTTTTGTATTTGACTCCAGAAACTGCAACTTTTTCAGATTATTGCCTGAGAAACCACAACATTTTTGGATTATTGAACAGAACCCAGTGCAGATCTTCCAATTGTAAACAGGACATCTACATGACTTCTACATGAACTTGGCAGGTCTGAGACTTTTTTATTCAGACTTTTAACAACATCAGGGTTTAATAAATCACGAAAATTAGATTTTTTTTATTTATTTCCATGAAAAAACAGTGTTTTTCGCCTTAAAAAGTCCAACCAGAAAAAATTGGACTTTAATAAATAACCCCCTTAATCTCTAAAACATTTGGCCCTGTTACTAAATAAATAATTTAATGTTTATTGGCCTTGATAAATATAAAAATATATCTATAAATGCCATTGTTAAAATTAGTCTACCTGCATGATGATAAAGTACCATACTTTTGAAAGCAAACATCTAATTGGCTGGTATGAACTATAAGGATGGACCAAACATTGGTCTGTTAGTAGACTTCCAAAGTGAAATTTACTTGTCCATGAAAAGTTTGACTCATACACAAAACTGTCCAGGCCAGACCAATGATCCTCTTAGGAAAGAAATTTATTTTTAATGTTACTGCATTAGATCCACAACCTTTCTTTTTCCTGCTGGAAAGAAGCAAATTAATATTAGTTTCTGTACTTACTACAAATTTATACTAAAATGCCATATGAACAAAGGAGCAAATTCCTACATAACATGTTTCTTCATGAGGGACAACTGTAGGATGATAATGCCAGAATTACAACTGAAGAAGCTGCTCGGATGAGTAGTGAAACGTCTTCATTGATTACTCAGCAAGTCCAGTTGTTTTTAGATTGACCTATACTAGATATACCATGACCTGGATGAATGAAAATCTTCATAGTCATCTAGAGATATTATTATCTGCAGCATCTAGAGCTCCTGTGTAGCTTATCCAACACATTGTCAACCTGTAACTCATCAACTGAACAGCCAATTCTCTGTTCCATGCCTCAATATGTCGGTAGATTGTTAGAAAAATTCTGACAAAAAAAATAATATACTTGAGGAACTGTGTGTCTCGGCAGAATTTCCCTCACACATAATGTTCCAAAAGCAATGACTTTATGAACTAATGTAGCTGATCCTCCCAAACTATTAAAGAAATAAGTTATTTGAGTAAATAAAAATGGTCAAAAAGGTTTAAATAAATTGAAACTTGTCTTCGTTGACTAGTTTACCTTTATCTAAAAAAATGAAATAGTTGCAAGTTACCATTTAAGAGCCATTTAGAAAAGTAGTTTGCAGATAACCCTGCAGGGAAGGCAGGATCAGAGAGAATAAAGTGGAAGGACATTTAGTGAGTTTAAATTTTAAACAATACTTATCCCAAGTATGAATTAATAATGGATAATCTGCATAAAGTATATGGCTATATTTCTTATATAACCATGGCAAATGTAGTACATGAGTACCTGTTGCTTGTTGTTCAATTTTCACCCATAATTTGGAAAAAATAATTTACAACTGAGTCTTGCTCTTTAACCTTGCCTAAGGCTTGCCTAAGCATTAAATGTGTAAGGCTATGTATTAATCTACTTTACAAGCCTGTCTGTAGGATCTGTAAAAGTCCTGCCATATTCTGTTTGGTTGAATACCTCCACCATGAGCTGTATGTCTGGGGCATGTGCACCCAGACCCCATGTTTATACTGGGGAGATTATAAAGTTAGTGGCCTTACACCTAGGGGCAATTTTACTTACTGTCGAAAATCGAACGATTTTTCGTTCATCATTCGATCGAACGAATAGCGCTAAATCCTTCTAATCGAATGATATGAAGGATTAAATCGTTCAACCGAATGATTCGAAGGATTTTAATCCATTGATCGAACGATTTTTCTTTGACCAAAAAAAGCTAGCTAAGCCTAAGAGGACCTTCCCCATAGGCTAACATTGACTTCGGTAGCTTTTAGGTGGCGAACTAGGGGGGTCAAAGTTTTTTCTTAAAGAGACAGTACTTCGACTATCGAATAGTCGAACGATGTTTAGTTTGAATCGTTCGATTCAAAGTCGTAGTCGAAGGTCGAAGTAGCCCATTCGATGGTCGAAATTCAAAGTTTTTTTTATTCATTCCTTCACTCGAGCTAAGTAAATGGGCCCCCTGGAGTTGTTCATCTTTTTTCTAAATGTTGGTCTTTTACATTGCCAGATAAATGCACTTATTTCAGCTTGTAGTGAGTCTAGAAGGGAATCTTGTATTTGTAATGGAAGGATTCAAAAAATATAAAGAATTCTTGGTATAACACTCATTTTGATGTTCATACACCCGGTCCAAAAAACTGGTTTATCTAACCACTGTTGCAAATCTCACTTAAGTTTGGTTATAAGGGCTATCAAATTAATAGAAGCCCACTCAGAATAATCCTTCAATATTTGAACACCCAGATACAGTATGTCAAAAAGCTAGAGAATCATTTATAAGGGAGGATAGGGAAATGTTACTGTAGATTTAGAATAATTGACCTTAAAATGACTAAGGTAGTTGAAACAGTTCAATTGTTGATTCAGAACAGGAATGGAAATAATGGATTGCGTAATGGAAAATAGCAAATCATCAGCATATGCTGCAACTTTATGATGACTTTCAGTAATAATGGCTCCATTCATATCTGGATACATTTTAACATTTAACAGAAATGGTTTAAGTGCTGTAATAAATAAACTAGGGGACACGGGCAACCCTATCGGGTCCCATTATGGATATCTAAGTAATTAGATAATAAACACTCTGACTACAGTTTTTCAACTCACCCCTGTAACTTCTCTTTACAGGAAAAGTAACACCAACATTTGTTTAAAGGACTTGCACTATAATGTACTGTTGCCCTGCACAGGTAATATTGGTTTGTTTCCTTCAGAAACTCTACTATAGTTTTAAGTGAAAAGTCTGAAGTACTCCAACTCAGACCTGCCGAGATCATGTAGAAGTCAATGGCAGATGTCCCGTTGGCATTTTGAAGATGCTGGGTAGAGATGGGCGAATTTGCGCCATTTCGGCGAAAAACAGCGAAAAATCCGCGAAACAGCAAAAAATCTGCGAAACTGCGCCGGCGTCTCGTTTTTTTGATGCCGGCGCTTGTTTTTGACGCTGGCGTTCGTTTTTTCGAAAAAAAAAATTTTGACACCGGCAAATTTTTGCCGCAAATTCGCGCGTAAATTCTCAAATTTACTCGCGGGCGTTTCGCGAATTTATTCGCTGGCGGCGAATCGCGCAAATTCGCCGCGAATTCGCCCTTCACTAATGCTGGGTTTTGTACAATAATCCAAAGATTTTGTGGTTTTCTGCGATACTACAAAAAAGTCTGAATTTTTGGGTGTCAAATCCAGTGATGGGCGAATTTGACCCGTTTCGTTTCGCCAAAAATTCGCCGCCGGCGAAATGTCGCGTCAAAAATATTTGTCGCGCGGCGAAATTATTTTGTCGCGCGTCTTTTTTTTTGACGCACGTCTCCATACAAGTCTATGGGCGTCATTTTTTCGGCGAAACGAGGCGAAAAAATTCGCCCATCCCTAGTCAAATCCAGAAAAATCGTACGATTCAGATTTTGCACGATTTTATCTTTTCTAGTCTTTTCCCTGCACGAGAAATTTTCGTGAAAATGTATTGATCAATAGGGGAAACAGGCAGCGCATTGGTCAAACTGGTTTTCAGAAAATAGTGATTTTGATAAATAACCCCCTTAATGTTCATTACTTTAAAGCACTTTCATGTTTTGGTGTTACTGTGCCTTTAAGGAAAACTTCTATAAAAACAATAGCTGCACCACGTAGTAGTAATAATAAAGAGTTATCTCAAATTCTGCTGATAAGTTAGTGGTCACCTACTCGAAATATATATGTTGGGGGGAAAATGGCCGTGCATATTCAAAGAAGTTGGCAGTAATAATAGTACATTTGAGGAGGGATAGTTTAACTGATTTTAGGTACATCTGCCCATTATTCCAGTATTTATTATCATAAGACTGTTTGTGATACAGGATAAAATGCAAATACATTCAATGAGAATCCGGTTCTGATTGTTGGGTTTTGTCAAGTGATGTGAACATGGAGTTTAGATTGTGATTAGTGCCATGTTTTAAACATTTTTTTTCCCTGTGAAATCATGTATATTTAACGACTTTCAATTTAGGCAGCAGTATTTTAAGTCTTAGATTTGCAAATGAGCAGCATTTAGCCTTTTCATCTTTGACATTTTGTGATTGTGAAGGAATTTTATTGAGAACAGAAATAGAGCTAAAAGATTATTCTTGACTTATTCTGGTACCACTGGCATAAGTGAGAACCTTGCCTCAGTCGGCACTAAACCAGAGGAACATTTCCATGGTAACTTTAAGTTACAAAATGATGTATTTTTCAGTAGGCGAATGCAATAATGTTTTATACAATAGTGATCCTGATCCTGCCACATCAGATGGCAAATGGCCTAGAAGAAGACTTTCTACAAAATTGCAGTAGTTTGCAAAATTATCATAAAAAATAAAATAGAACAGTGGCATTGAAAGCACTTTCAGTTTACGGAAATTTTATTTAACTTGGGGGCACCCCAAGTGGATGTATTTACTTACCTGACACCCCAGGCCGGTGCTCCTATCAACAGAAAACTGTACCGACCAGGGTTCTGCCAGGAGTGATCCTCTACTTCGCTTCTTATTTCTTCAAATTTCCCGGGGCAGACACATGCACAGTTGAATGAAATAATGTTTTTTTTTTTCACTAAAGTCACTTTACTGCGCATGCACAGCTGGGGGACAAAAGAAGAAGCAGGAAGAGGATTGCTCTGTGGTGCTCTCTGGAAGAACCCTAACAACTCTTGACTCACTGACATGGAAAGCCTTAGGCAACCTCAGAACTTTTAAGAACATGTCCACATTAATGGTAGTAACACACCAAAAAAAAGAAAAGTGGTTAATGCTCACTGCAGGGATATCACTCATCATTCATATGTGAAAAATTTAAGTTATACCCTTAAATATACCATTCTAGAAGCATAAAAGAGTCATGTGACATTTCTCTGATCAATTCTAAGCAGAGCAACATCTCAAGGCCTTTTATTTCCTCAGGAAATCCATTTTCAGCCAGCTGTATGACCTGGAGGTGGCACTGTGGTATCAAATTCATTATTATTAGCAATGTAAAAACAGCTAGTATTATAAAAACTATGGAAAAATGTGAATGTAAATTGAAAATCTGAGTGTTAGCAGTTTTCCTTCCATTTCTTCAAGTAAAAAATATTTCCTTAAAAATCAACAAAAGTAAAAATGATAAGGGATCAGACATAAACAAGATATCACCAGTTACTTGAAATAGAATTAATCAGAATTAGTGATGAGCGAATAAATTTGCTGCAAATGTCTGTGTTTCGCCGCCGGCAAATAAATTCGCAAAACTGCCGCAAAAATTCCCGAAAATTCACTGGCATACAAAAAGTTAGGATGCACGTCGGAAAAGTCGCATTAAAACCGTTGTGAGGTAAACATTATTCGGACGCCCAAAATTGATGTGAGCAGCAGAATTGATGCAGGCATCAAAATTTGTGTTTTGCTAATTTTTCACCATTTCGCAGAATTTTTCGGTGAAGCTAAACGGGACAAATTCTCCCATCACTATTACTCATCTTCACTTGTCACCCAAAGTGCTTTTTAGATTGATTTGAATACAGACAAACACATTTATAGACCTTTTACTCTTCACTTTATTATGACGAGGGATGTATTGTTGACTACTACTGTTGCTACTACTATGGGGCATATTTATCAAGGATCGAATTTCGAATTGAAAAATCTTCGAAATTCGAATTCAAAAAGACCAGCCGAAATTAAGTCAAAGTTTTTTTTGGGTCGAATATGTCAGTTTTAGATCGAATAGGTACATATTCGGCCGAATTCGAATCGTACGAATCGAAGGAATAGCGAATTCGATCTAATTAGTTTAGAAGTTTTTAACAAAAAAAGTCCACCAATTGACAGATAGATTCTAGGAGGTCTCCCATAGGCTAAAATGGCAAATTCGGCAGGTTTTAGATGGCAAATGGTCGACGTTGAATTTTTAAAAAGACAGTACATGATACATTTCGATATTTGAATTTTCTAATTTTTTGCAAATTCGAATCAAATTTGGACTATTCCCTAGTCGAAGTGTACAAAAAATAGCTTGAAATTCGAATTTTTTGCATTCGAAAATTCACCTCGACCTTTCATAAATCTGCCCCTAAATGTAGCATTTAAGAACCACTTTAACAGTCATCATTTAGTAAGTGAAATCTACAGAGAGTAATTTAGAGTTTTCTTATTTTTAAGATCAAATCAAATGGTCAGAACGATTATTAAAAAAAAAATACACATATATATATAAAACCTGATGGGCGTAGTGTTTCAGTATGTTTGCTTCGTGCGCTAACATCACAATTTGTTGTTTTGTTACACTGCGTGTGTATGAATCAACTACAGTTCAATATATTAAATCCTACAGTGATTCAAAGCTGATGTGTGTAGGAGTTTCCAGAAGTAAATCTGCTTATTCTGACATATGAATCACAGCAGGTGCACAAGAACGTTACCCACCTACTCAGTGTTAATAAGACGTAAGAAGTAATAGAGCCATTAGTCTCTTACCAGTCTGCAGTAATAATGAAAACTTTATAGAAAGGAGGAGTCTCACTTGTGATATGCTTCATTTTATTACACTCATTTCTACTGATCAAAATGTTTCCATTTTTAGCAGAAAGAGATTGTGATAGATATGACAACATTAATGAAAACATTAATGTTGCCTGCTAATGTCTTCCATTGACAAAACATGCCCGTTAAAAAGGAATACAACAAATGATAACAGGAGAAAATATACTAGATATATTATGGGGCATAGTTATCAAGGGTCGAATTTCGAATTGAAAAAACTCTGAAATTCGAATTCAAAAAGACCAACTGAAATTAAGTCGAAGTTTTTTTTTTTTGGTCGAATAGGTCAGTTTTGGATCAAATAGGTCCGTATTCGGCTGAATTTGAAAGGTACGAATCGAAGGAATAGTGCATTCGATCGTATTCGATTCAAAGTTTTTCCCAAAAAAACTTAGATTTTTCACCAATTGACTCCAAATTGACTCCAAATAGGTTCTAGGAGGTCCCCCATAGGCTAAAACAGCAATTTAGCAGGTTTGAGATGACGAATGGTCGAATTCCGATTTTTTTCAAATTCGAATCTAATTTGGACTATTCCCTAGTCGAAGTACACAAAAAATAGCTCGAAATTCGATTTTTTTTTTTCATTCGAAAATTCACCTCGACCTTTGATAAATCTGCCCCTATATCTTTAAAGCACAAAGCTCCTTTTCTTTTTTTATTGTGTGCATGTTCAGCTTGCTAGGTAAAATTCAACATGGTGAATTTACACGGAGATGGAAAATTGAAAAAGAAAAGGCAAATCTGTAATGAAATGCACCTTGTATGTATTTTATTAAGCCCTTCCATCCTATGCGTAGTCTTGCTGTGATGCAGCTATGACTGAAGAAGTTATAGAATATTGCCAGAAGATGAGATAGTAATGGTAGTTTGGGTAATGGTAGATGAGGTTTATTTACCCAAAATACTACAATTACCTCTTGTGTAGTTTCATCATTAATATGGAAGAGGAAGAAGAATACTTCAAAAACAACTTCTCATAGTCTTTTAGTAAAGTTAAGATTATATTCTGTACAGAAAATTTTAAAATACTATAGGAGTCACTTACCAAGTGCCACCCCCAGGAATACAGCACTGTCTATGTTCAAAGGGAATGGGGGGAGTGTAGGCATAGCCCCTCTTACCCCCTACCTGTCCCCTAACTTGTACAGTATATCATTTAGACACACACGCTAGCAAGTGGCTTACTGTCTGACCTATGGCAGATGGTACAGAAAGCTTGTCCGAGGTTTCAGATGTCAAATCCGGAAAAGTCGCAGTTCTCTGCGATAAATCTGAAAAATTGTAAGATTTGGAACACAAGAAATTTTCAAAAAAATGTATTGATAAATAGGGGAAAAAGGTCAGTGCAGATTTGGTTGGAGTAGTTTTCAGAAAATAGTGAGAACTTTTCAGATTTTGATACCCCCTTAATGTATCAATTTAGAGCAGTTACAGTGTGGGTGACCCCCCACTCCCAGAGTTGCCTTTAAAAACTTTACACTTGTATATGAGAAAAAATGATCACAAATAGAAAATAGAAAGTAATTGGAAAACGTTTTTATTTCCAGTAAACTATCTGAAACCCACTGAACTGAAAATAGTGTTTGATGATGAACAACTGCTTTAAGTGATTAGACGCTTTAGGGGTTTTGCAATAACCAATCAGCAGGTAGCATTTACCGGTCACCTGTTAAAAAACAAATATCTTATTATATGCCCTGGGTTACTAAACATAATGTCTTTTATTACATATGGGTTTAATTCCTGTGCCCTACAATGTAAAGTTATACATTTATATCCCATGGGTGACAACCCTATGATTTCCCCCATTGCCCTAAATCATCCATTTATCAATGGATTAATAAAATCATTGTTTTAAAAATTAGCTGGACTTGGTGTCCACTTACACAAGTGGAAGGAGACCAATTCATTTGCACTGCTGTTTTGATGATGACCCAGTGTCATTGATTTGATTACTTAATTTAATTCTTTCCCTTTATAAGGAAGCTTTCACTTTTCAAGGCCAATGTGAGTTTGAGTTTCTAGGCAAATGGTTGGTAAAAAAGGGACAGTTTCCAAACTTATGGCTAACCTTGTTCATTCTCATTTCTGTGTGTAATTGTCAGGGGGCCTATCAGCTCCCAGCAGGAGTAGTCAGGACCAAGGAGGAAGCCCAGGGGTCAAAGTCCAAGTTCGTGGTACAAATAACGGTCAGGCGAAAACGTAGTCCAAATCCAGGCAAAAGTCCAAAAGGCAGGCAGAATAGAAGCAAGGTCAAGGTTCAGGCAGGGTCAAAAGTCCAGTAATCAATATAGCTTGAATTATAAAGCAGCCAGGAATGCACCAAACAATTCCTACGATTGGCATTGAACCGGTGTCCTGGGCATCCATTTATTTTTAATTTGGCGCCAGTTCATGTGAAGTCCTGACACCGGCGTCGCTGCGCCATCACTATCCACGTGGAGGTCATGGGCACTGCCATCTAACAAGGTCTGATTTCATGCACTGATAATAACTTTTTAATCTTCTAATCAACATAACTTATTTACATATATTACTCACTGAATATAAATGGATCATATAACACCAATTTTCAATAATAATGCATTTCCGCTGAAAACTTTGAACTTTTTCTCCCCATAAATCTTGTTCTCCTATGTGTATACGTTCCTTTTTAGCCATCCCAGCAAAGGGGACTTTGATTAAAAGAAATTGGCTCTATTGCTCATAATAGAAATTCATTGATTGTAAAGCACTGCCTGTAATGGATTCCTTCAATCCAGCATCTGTTATGTATTAACCTTTCAGCCTTCAGAATTATTGGGGGTATGAATTTCTTGCTCAAACTACTGGTCAGATGAACCATCCATGACATTTAATAAATTGCACTTTCTGCTCATAGATTCGGGTTTTCATATAAGCTGAGAAAAGAGCATTAGAAAAAAAGTTAAGACAAAGTAAGGATGGAAAGGTACAGGAAAGTTAAATATGAAACCCAAAATATTATGAACCCGCATAGCAAGGTCTACTGCTTGGAGGCAACAAGGCCCCAGAAGTGTTAGGCCCTAAAGGGACAGCCTCCTTTTAGAAGTCGGGGTACAAGAACCCAGAGCATGAGGTTAGCAAGCACAGGATAGATACTGTTAGAGAACCTTCTAGGAAGAGTGAGACAGTCAGATTAATTAGCAAGAGCATCTTTTCCCTCCAACCAGGAGGATAGACAGGAGTAGTTTTCCCTATCCCTGTTCCATGTCTGCTGTAGGGGATCTGGTCCAGATGAGGAACTGAATCCCTGGCAGGTGCACTCTCAACTCCCCCGGCTATTCCTCAAGTGGTGCCATTCTGTTCTTCATATGCTACACCTTTGATTATGCTGCTCTTTATGCTGCTCCCTCATTGCTCACTACTCACTGCCAAAAGTAGGGTTACTCTAAAATTTTTAGAGCTTTTTGTATTTTTTAACACACAGGTAAACTTTATTTCCTGAACTTCTTCTACTTGTGTCTTTTTCATGACATTCATGGTTTTAAAAAGATAAGGGAGAACGTAATTAAAAATCCCAAACAGTGTTTAAAATGCAATTTGTATGTATGTTTAGCGATGCTAAAGCGAATTTGATCGAATGGGCTTTATCGAATGAATTTATTTCATCTTATTTAATCAAATATTACATTGTTCATTTTCACTAAGCAAAGGTAAGCATTAACACCTATTATGGAGTTTCGTTAAATATTTGGTTGCAAAAAAAACCCCTTTGCGATTGCATGTTCACAAAAGCCATTTGCTCACAAACTTTGCGGCGAAGTTGTTGAGGTCTCATTGGTCACAAAGGAAGCAAAACAATGAAAATCTTGGATGCAAAAATGTTTTGTGCTAATGAAACATATAACATTCCTCCAATAGAGTTTAATAAATAATACATTTAGGGGCAGATTTACTTAGGGTCGAATATCGAGGGTTAATTAACCCTCGAATATCGAAGTCG
This sequence comes from Xenopus laevis, assembly GCF_017654675.1. NCBI lineage: Eukaryota > Metazoa > Chordata > Amphibia > Anura > Pipidae > Xenopus > Xenopus laevis. The sequence continues at coordinate 13,724,206 of NC_054382.1, forward strand.
AAGGATTTACCGATCTTCGCTCGCTCGAACAATCAAAGGAATAATTGTTCGATCAGATTTTAATCCATCGATCGAACGGAATTCCTTTGATCAAAAAAAGCTTAGAAAGCCTATGGGAAGTAACCTTCCCGATTGGCTAACATTGAGGTTCGGTAGGTTTTACGTGGCGAAGTAGGGGGTCGAAGTTTTTTTTAAAGAGAGAGTACTTCGACTATTGAATGGTCGAATAGTCGAACGATTTTTAGTTCGAATCTTTCGATTCGAAGTCGTAGTCGAAGGTCGAAGTAGCCAATTCGATGGTCGAAGTAGCCCAAAAAATCATTTGAAATTCAAAGTTTTTTTTATTCTATTCCTTCACTCGAACTAAGTAAATGTGCCCCTTAATAAATTTGACCTTTAAAAAATAGGCCTCAGAGTGTACTGAGCATCCTCCCAAAGCCCCATTCATGGTTTCCAGGATGTCCGGATGTTTCTACTTTCTGCCTAGTTTTCTTGCAATTGTATCTACTGTGTCTACCCAGTGTCTGTGTTCAAAAGGGCTACAATAACTACATATCTATAAGCAAAAAATGTTGGCTTCCCAACAAATATTTCTCATCCTTTGTCTTCAATGTGAAAACACTATCATCTATCAAGTCTAATTTTAGCTTGTTGGTCTGCACGCATGGTCATTCAAGGCCTGAATGTTTCTATGACAGTATATTTGGTACACGACACAAATATTAATTAGGATACATCTGATATCTTATCTGGTAGCATGAAGTTAATTCACACATAGGGGCCGATTCACTAAGTTCGAGTGAAGGAATAGAGGAAAAATAGTTCGAATTTCGAATGTTTTTTTTGGCTACTTCGACCATCGAATTGGCTTCTTCGACCTTCGACTTCGAATCGAACGATTCGAACTAAAAATCGTTCGACCATTCGATAATTGAAGAACTGTCTCTTTAAAAATTTCTTCGACCCCCTAGTTCACCACCTAAAACCTACCAAGGCCAATGTTAGCCTATGGGGAAGGTCCCCATAGGCTTTCCAAGTTTTTTATGATCGAAGGATAATCCTTTTATGATCAAAGGATAATCCTTCGATCGATGGATTAAAATCCTTTGAATAGTTCGATTCAAAGGATTTAATCGTTCGATCGAACGATTATTCCTTCGATCGTTCGATCGAAGGAATTGCGCAAAATCCTTCGACTTCGATATTTGAAGTCGAAGGATTTTAATTCGCCAGTCGAATATCGAGGGTTAATTAACCCTCGATAGTCGACCCTTGATACATCTGCCCCATAGACATTTTCACCTTGAGTGACAGGGAGGTTGTCGATGTTTTCCAGTGTTTTTTGATGCCTCTGCCACTCGTAGATTTATTTTATTATTTTCGGACAATATTCCTATTTCCACCTTCCCTCTAATGCATATATAATAATAGGGCAGCATTTTAGAAATATAAATTTCTGGAATCTGACTTCCAAAATACTATATTACAGCTCTAATATGTTTCATTAGAACTGTGAAAGCTCAATGAAATGCAAACATGGCCAATAGGAAATGTTTCCAAGCTGAATCGCTGAAATGAATATCATAACTTGCTTTTGAATGGTCATAAGAAGATGTCATTATGCTTTAAGGCATAAACATGCTCTCAATTTAAATACTGTAGCAGTGTATAGAGAAGTAAATTAGCATATTAAGTGGTTAGCATCTTGTTTGTATAGCCCCAAGAGAAAATATTATTGGACAAATCAAATATTGTATCAGAATTTATCTAGCAAATTTACCCAGTAAAAGAGTTTAAACTTCTGTTTAGATTTGCTTTATCATAACCTGCATTATTCATTCTTTTGATAAAATACACAGTCCATTGTCTTGGGATTAAATGAAATGTTACATAAATCCTCTGATTAGCAATGGGCGAACAAATTTGGCAGGTGAGAATTCGAGACGAATTTGTACGTTTCATTGTCGGCAATTACATTTGCGAAACTCCAGCGGAAAAAAATTTGGATGCACGTTGGATGCACGTTCAGACTAGGGATGCACCGAATCCAGGATTCGGTTCGGGATTCGGAAAGGATTCGGCCTTTTTCACCAGGATTCGGATTCAGCAGAATCCTTCTGCCCGGCCGAACCAAATCCGAATTTTGCATATGCAAATTAGGGGCGGGGAGGGAAATTGAGTGACTTTTTGTCACAAAACAAGGAAGTAAAAGATGTTTTCCTCTTCCCATACCTAATTTGCATATGCAAATTAGGATTCAGATTCAGTTCGGTATTCGGCCGAATCTTTCACGAAGGATTCGGGGGTTGCGGCCGTATCCAAAATAGTGGATTCGATGCATCCCTAATTCGGACGCCCATTGACTTTAACGCTGGTGTCAAAATTGACGAGAGCGTCAAAATTTGAGTTTCGTGAATTTTTTTGCAGTTTCGCAAAACGGGAGAAATTAGTCCATCCCTACCTTTGTACCTTTATAGCATGGGCATAGGACTATTATCCATAATGCTCGGGACTTGGGGTTTTCCCAATAATTGATCTTTCTGTAATTTGGATTGCAAGTTTTTTTTTTTAAACTTAAAAAAAATTTGAATTCTGGTCTTAAAATAACCTGTATGGGAGATGGACTTCCTGTAATTTTGAACTGAATTGATAAAGGTTTTCTGGATAAGCGATCCTATACCTGTATCATAGTGACTGGTCATCCTTTGAATTGTGAATTATGGCGAATGATGTGCATGTTGTTATATATTAAGTTGAGTTATGAGACCTGTTGTCCAGAATGCTCGGGACCTGGGACTTTCCAGATAATGGATCCTTCTGTCATACTTTAAGTCTAATAGAAAATCATGTAAACATTAAATAAACCCAATTTACTGGTTCTGCTTCCAATAAGGATTAATTATGTCTTAGTTTGGATCAAGAACAATGTACTGTTTTATCATTAAAGAGAAAAACTAAATCATTTTTACAAATTTGGATTATTCGGATAAAATGGAGTCTGAGAGACTTTCCAGAATTCAGAACTTTATAGATAACGGGTTTCCGGATAACGGATCCCATACTTGTACTATTATTTAAGGCCAACAAATGCTGAATTAGAATAAACACATGAAAACTGGACTAACATTTTTTTCATTCTGTATATACTAGTTCAATGAATAGGACCTGTGCTGCACACACTTTTTGTCTATTGTTTGAATTAGGAAATATATTTGTTTTTCATATTTCTACCACGGAATAGGGCACAATTGAAAATAAAAAAATTTTTTAAAAAAGTCACATTCTACTTCAAGCATTTACATTAAGGGGCCCATTTACTAACAATCAAATTTTTATTTTTTTCCACGAATCTCGGAAAATGTGTGGTTTTACTATGTGTCATAAAAGCTCTAACAATTTGAGGTTTATTTAGTGAAAACATATACTTGTAATGCAAACATTTTCCAAGTAAAAGTTATCAAGGTCCTACAGAAGTCAGTGGGAGCTACACTTATCTTATTGGATAATTTTAATCGATTCGGACTTTTAGAGATTTTCAGGGTTTTTTTTCACTAGTAATTGTCCGAAACACTTTAATTTTTAGAGGTTGTAGAGGCATTTGTGTTTTTTAGCTCATCTTTCAGTGTTTTTTTTTCATTTCTACTTTTTATATTTAATAAATTCCATGACATTCGTGGTCTTAGAGAATGTTAGTTTAGTATTGGTTTCAAAAACCTCTAAAACCACTAAAATGAGAATGGTAATATTTAAGCCTCCACCGGTCTATTACCAGTCTATTAAAAAACCTCTGTATAAACAAACCCCTTCCTTCTCCCAGATGTTATTTGTAATGCTTTCAGTTAAGGAGCAGCTCATTATTCAGAGGCTTCTCAGTTGATCTGCTTTGATTGAAGCTGGAAGTAGAATTTTGACTTTACTTTCGATTTCCGATTTTTCCTTGTTTAGTGCAAGATGCAATGAAAACCATAGAAAAAATGCTGTTACTACTAGGACCACCACCCCAGTTTAAAAACATCCGTATTCTGCCATCATAAATACAAAAAAAAAATGATTTATTAAACTGCATTTTCCTCTTGGCGCTCATGTTTTATGTTACTTTTACTGCAGGTTCTATGGGACTCCATCATTATCGTTGCGTGAAATGCTTTTTTGTGAGTTCTTATAAATATAATAATACAATCATTAATAAACATAATCTACAAAATTCTACAGTTCTTGTATACAAATACAGTAGACTGAGCTGAGCATAAATAATGACAATAGATTATAGTTCTGATATATTCATAGCTTTTCTGTACGTTCCAGAGAGGTTTTAGAGGTCTATGTGATGCTAAATGCAATTGACTTAACAATTAACTCCTATCAACCTCTGTCAAGACTTATTGGAGCTTAGGTGGTACTCCATGGGAAATGTTATAAATGGGTAAATAAGTGAAAGTGCAGAGAAGAATGGGATAATTATAAAATCTAATTCAGTGGCTTCCAATCTTCTCCTCTGTTTCACCAAAGGAAACAAAAGGAAGACTCAGCACTTAATCATAGTATGCTTATAGAAACTAATAAACAAAGATCTGGCTTACTATCCTATCTATTTCTCAACTCAATGAGAAAGGTTTAATTGAAGTTCAAATACACATTATTTAACTGCAGGATATTGTTTTAAAGCTTTTTCATGATTTAATGGATTCTGGAATAAACCGTACCTAATTTCTTTAATAGTGTTTTCTCAAACAGCTGCATTTAGGGTCATTTTGTCAAGCAATAATCGTGGTTAGGGACAGGAAACCATAGAATTGTAATGATATAAGCTGTTGGACAGTTTATGACTGTTGAGTAAAGGAGCTAATTGACTACAAGTGTATGCAGTTTTATATCAGGAGCAAGGTTAATTATGTCAGACCCTCTGTGGCAGAACGGCAATTACTCAGGTCAGATCTCTTTAAAGTGTGTTATTTGAAGCATATTTCTTGCTTTTTTTACATAGGTGGTATTATGGCATGAGTCATATACAATATATATTGTTTGCTTATGAGCTGACTTCTCCCAATGGTACCCAATTAGCATTCACACATTTTGTGTACCCCAAAATGGTGTTGGGAAAGACCCCTCCACAGCAGAAAGGAGGTCAGAGTTTCCATAGATCTAGAGAGAAGGATCTTCTTTAGACCCCTGAGTGCAAGAGAGTAGCTGTGTGGAACCGGCTGATGGAGTCTGTATTTAGAGATAAAGCTCCCTGATGAAGAAGGGCCCCAGATGTGGGAACAGTAAAGGGCTAGAAATCCCCCAGATAGATTCAAAGGTGGTAATACAGTAGATATTTTAATGTTCTTTGCTTTCCTAGTTGGGCCACCTTCAGTTATTCTGCTAGGCTGCGGCACCATGCCTGATTGTAGAGATGTTGACATTGTTGAATTTGAGGCACATTTGGCAGTTTTGCCGCCAACTAATTTGTTTGCAAAACCGCTGCAAAAATTTGCCACACGACTTGCTTCACTGTGCAATGTGCGTATCAAAAAAACAACAAAATTGACGAAAAGCAGCAGGTCCGCCCATCACTACCAGATTGTCCTATTACCCAGTATGTCCTTGCAACATAAATGAGACATGCAGGTAAGACAGAATACTTACAGGGAGTGTAAAAGCCAGAAGCCAATGGATAACCCGGCAATGACATTACACAATAAAGAAATCAGAATGATATAAATATTGATCAAATACCAAGGTGCAAGTTCCTTGGCTTGGAGTTTTTTTCTCACTGGACAGTTATTTTATGAACGTACATTTAATTTGGAATTAAAAGACCTTTCCAGCACTTTTCAGCTTGTCCTTGAGTTATGCAAAAATTCTTCCTATTATATAAAGGACAACATAATGGAAGGGACTTATCAAATGCATTTTTCTCTCTGCGAAATAAGCTTATTGATTTTTGCCAGTTTGACTAGAAGTCACAATTTGGATATTTGAAAAAAAATAAATAAATAAATAAATAAATATATATATATATATATATATATATATATATATATATATATATATATATATATATATATATATATACTGTATATACGTGACTGATACAAAGATATATCCCTCTAGGTTTAGAGGGATATTTATTTCATTGTCTGAATTTTCTTTACATTAAAGGGCAGATTTATCAAGGGTCGAATTTCGAAGTGGAAAATACTTTGAAATTCGACCATCGAATTGAATACTACAAAATTTGAAGTAGAATTCGTAGGATTTTTTGCATCGTACGATCATATTTAGTGAAGGGCGAATTTCTCCTGTTTTGCTTCGCCAGCGAAATTCATAAAATGGCAAAATATTTGCGAAACGCGACTTTTGACGCCGGTGTCCAAATATTTTGGACGCTGGCGACAATTCCCAATGCCGGTGACGGAATTGTCACCAGTGTCAAATATATTTTGACGCCAGCGAATTTTTGCGGCAATTTCGCAAATGTATTCACCGGAAAAATGCGGAAATTCGCGCGTGGCGAATAAATTTGGGCATTCCGATCATACTTTGAATCGTACGATTCTAACCATTTTATCGTACGATCGTACGATTTTCCTTCAAATACAAAAAACATAAAAATATGCTCTGGAAGGTCCCCATAGGCTAACATAGGACTTTGGCAAGTTTAAGTTGGCGAAGTATTGAAGTCAAAAAGAGACAGTACTTTGATTATCGAATGGTCGAATAGTCAAACAATTTTTACTTCGAATCAAAGTAAATTCAAAGTCGTGGTATCCTATTCGATGGTCGAAGTATCCAAAAAATTACTTCGAATTTCAAATTTTTTTATATCGAAAATTCCCTCGAATTCACTTTGACCCTTGATAAATCTGCCCCTAAAAGTACTTTGCAAATGTGTTGGTCTCACCTCAAATAACCCTGGACCAGGATTAGAGAAAGGGAGGTCCTTTTCAATGCAGAGATATTGGGACCCATCACTACAACTCCTAGGAACTATGGATAAAAGGTGTATTTCTGTAATGTGGGTTCACCATACCATAAGGCTACTAAAAACATTTGAACATTAAATCAAACCAATAGGATAGTTTGCCACCAATATGGATTGATGTGGCTTATTTACTATTACTAAAGGTAATTTTTATTATTAGAGAATAGAGAACTATAAAAAGAGAAAGAAAAAAAAATTGAAAATGTTAATTATTGATTAAAATGGACTCTACAAGGGATGGTCGTCCCATAATCTGGATATCAGGTTTCCAGATAAGAGATCCATACTAGTACTGTTATAAGGCCAAAGATGCTATAGTCAATGTCAAGAAAAGCCATTGCGTCAAAATGTGCACGGCGTCATGATGCTTGTGTGTCAAAAGTGCAGCGTGAGCACGCAACATCAGCGCAACTATTTTGACACAATAATTCCCCTTAAATGGACGCCAGAGCCCTACAGGTACAGGCTTTTTGTTTCTGGGTTTGTTCTACTACTGATTCTGACTCTGATTTCCTGATATTGACCTTGGCCTATTTATTGACTAAGAACCTTGCTGCCTGAACTGACCTTTGCCTGGGTTTGACTTCACTACTTCGCTACCCCTGTGATACCGCGATCTGTGTTGGTGCCTGTTACTTCCTCCTTCCTTGGTCCATAATTCTCATCAGAGCCTTTGGCCCCTGACAGAGATAAACCATGAGATAACCTTTTTAACACTAATCTTTTATATATTTAATTTTAAAATTTGGCGTGGGGCAAGACATGATGTACAATTTCCCAGGTACCCCCCAGTCATGTGACTTATTCTCTGATAAACTTCAGTCACTGTTTACTTCTACACTGCAAGTTGGAGTGATATCACCCCTCCCATCCCCCAGCAGCCCATCAACAGAACAATGGACAGCTAACCAGGAAGCAGCTACAATACAAAAGTCCTGATTGGGTGTTATTTTCATGTCTACCAATAGGTGGTCTTGGGTCGTATTAAAATACAATGAAAAAGTGAGAAACAACAGGTGTCTCAAATCAGTTCCACCCTGAAGTGCTGGCTCCTACTCAGAGCTTGGAATCAGGCACAATGCACTGAGATGGGCAAAAAAAAATACAGCTAAAAAAATAAAATTTTATAAATTAAATGTTATATGGTAGAGTGAGTTATTTGCAGTGTAAAGGATGTAATTTAGAAATAAAAAGTAAACCATAAAAATCATGACAGAATCTCTTGAAATCTATTTTTACAGATAATCAAAGAATATCTTTGTATCTTTTTGAGTCCCGAGAATCTCTTTTTTCTATCTGTATGAATTATGCAGTTATACCCTCAATTCACCATTGCACTCCTTCCAAAGTGTTAAATGAAGTCAACTTGATGGGGGCTATAATTTTTTCCTCTTCATAAAGGCCACTCCCTAGGATAACTTGTTTGAAGAGAGATATCAAAAATATTGCCAGTAAACACAGTTATGTGAGAACAAGACGTCATGTAAACACAGTCTATCGCTCAGATTTGTACAGTACATACAGTGTAAAAAGAAAAAGTTCTTGACCACAAAACAAAAGCAGAAATCCCAAATCTGACTTTTCAAATTCAGTTTCTTTCCAACAACATTTAAAGTATTAAAAAAATATATATATATTGAGGCATTATCTTCCTTTTTATTCTTCTTTGGTTTCCAACAATTGCATTTTCATATTCTTCATCATTTTTAATCACCACTAAAGTGAAATCCAGTTTCATTTATTCTTAAAACAGCTCTATTCTTTATGGCTATGGATTGTCTTCTTAATTATCCTCCTCGAACCCACTATCTGTCTTGGAAATGAAGTTCCTTTTATTATCATATGAAAGGAATAATAAAAAAGACTTTTCTTAAAGATTAAGATAATACAATTTTATGGTCTGTTTTCCTTTATTACATCAAAGACCTTTTTTGTATGACTACTGGAAACTAAAAATAATAATCTGTTTCAAAATTCAGACAGGACCTCTATTAAAAATGTTAACTCTAATTGTACTGTTCCCTAACAAAGGAGTAACTTTACAGTAGTGGCGAGAGAAATGTTTTGAGGTCTGGATTGGTGGCTAAATTCCACGTATTGCAATGAGCTAATATTTTTTGGAAACTGCCTCCAAATTGCACAGTGAAAAATGTGCCCGTAGACCACAATGTATTCTTCATTGGGAAACTACTTTACAAACTTCATATTTGTGATTCTAGAAATGTTATTTTCAATTAAATGTTTCATATATCAATTGTAAGGAACGCTTATCCTGGTGGTCCAGTGGCCAGCAGGGACGTTGCCGTGTGGTTCTTTTCCCCTCTGGTGCCGGTGCCTCTATGGTGCACGTGGCGCACACTTCCAGGTTTTAATGCACCTGCGTGATGACATCATCGTGCCTCAAAGGTATTTAAAGGGGCTTTGAATGGAAACTCATGGCTCATTGTTAGGTCTAACTTCATTAGTTCCTGGGTGTTTATTCCTTGTGTGTATTCTACTTGTGTATGCTGGTTTTGACCGTTGCCTGCCTGCCTGAATATTTTCACTTGCCAATCCTGATCCTTGCCTGTCTGACTATCCTGTGAACTCTGTCTGTACCAACCCGGCATTTCTGACCATGCTATTCCATTTGATCCTTCTGAGTTGTGTTGCCTTCCGTCCTAAATCAATCGTGCCCTTTGTCCGTCCCCGAACTCTTGCTTGGTTCCTCTCTTCTCTCTAAAACGTGGCAGCATCTGAGTAACTGAGGGCTCCTCCCGAGGACAAAGGCGGCTGCTACAGGTGGAAGCAGAGCCGTGACCAGGGAGCCAAGCACTTGTTCTGGATTTAGGGTGCCGATCATGACATCAATTCATTTACAATTAAGGGGTGCATGTCATGTATACATAATAGGGGAATCCACAAGAGTTCCCAGCAGTTTGAGCTACAACTTTTCTCCATGTCCCTATTCATCTTGCCTAACTCCTGAGCTAAGCCCAAGGCAATATACCGTAACTTGACTCAGGACTCCAAGCCCAAGACAATACTACTTGACTCAGGACTCCAAGCCCAAGGCAATACTACTTGACTCAGGAGTCAGGACTCCAAGCCCAAGGCAATACTACTTGACTCAGGACCCCAAGCCCAAGGCAATACTACTTGACCCAGGACCCTGCCTACCCATTCACCATCACCACCATATATGCTTATCCTTTCAGCCTCTAGTTCCAGCCCTGCCTACTATCAGGAAAGCCAGTCTGCTGTATAGAGCGCTTTCACCTATTTGAGTCCTTGTTCCCTGATGCAAATTACATGTTAGGTAAACACTTTATATCTTTATAGAATTATTGTTGAATACAAAAGTATACATTTTTTTCAAAGCCATATGCATTGGTACTGCTTGAACATAGTCCTACAAAGTGTCATACACATAGGGGCACATTTACTAAGCTTGAGTGAAGGATTAGAATGAAAAAAACTTGAAGGTTTTTTTTGGCTACTTCGACCATCGATTTGGCTACTTTGACCTTCGACTACGACTTCAACTTTGAATCGAACGATTCGAACTAAAAATCATTCGACTATTCGACCATTCAAGTACTGTCTCTTTAAAAAAAACTTAGACTACCTACTTCGCCACCTGAAACCTACCGAGCACCAATGTTAGCCTATGGGGACCTTTCCCATAAACTTTCTAAGCAATTTCTGATCGAAGGAAAATCGTTCGATCAATAGATTAAAATCCTTCGAATCGTTCGGTTAATTGATTTTTCCTTCGATCGTTCGGTCAAAGTAAATGCGGTAAATCCTTCCACTTCGATATTCGAAGTCGAATGATTTTACTTTGATGGTCGAATATCGAGGGTTAATTAACCCTCGATATCCGACCATTAGTAAATGTGCCCTATAGAGTAATACAGTTGTAACTGCTGTTACAATGCCTAAATAATTTATGATGTGGGATTCTGTTATTTTCATTTGTTCTTCGCATGTCATTACCTTCTCCAACCACACTTCTTTGAGTTACATCACAGCAGCTCATCATGACATAGGTTGCTCAGTATTCTGAATTTCTTTTGGTTTTACAGGTATGGGATCTGTTACCTGGACATCTGTTATCCAGAAAGCTCTAAATTACATGATGGCCATCTAATGTAGACTCCATTTAAAAAAAACATAATTAAGATTTTTAAAATTGATTTCTTTTTTCTCTGTAAAAATAAAACAGACTTTTTATACATTATAAACTAAAATGTAAATGCCAGAGACTTTGATTCACTTGAAACACTTGAATCACCTTTTTAAAATCTCAATCAACCCCTGGCTTCATTTACCAAGAATGGGGTACAAAAGAAAAGTCCTAACCCATTTTAGTTTTAATTTGTTCTCGTTTTTGGGATAAATACTCAAAAAAGTATCAAAATTATATTAAAGATTGTATTTTACAAGCAGTCCCTTTCGTAAGCATACCATGTTTTTTATGGTCCCTGTTGAGCTCCTGCAAAAAAATAGAGAAAACATTAACACCACCCCCTTTATACTAAGACCTGTCTAATTCTTATTTCTAATGTGTAATTCTTAGTTCTAACACCTTTTTATTTTTATTATGCTGTAATAAAAGGGTAATTAAATATTTCAAAAGATACCTATTTTTGAGCAATGCATAATTAGTATAAGGCTGTGCATATAGAATATTAAAGACTGTTCTTGTGCATCAGGGTCAATAGTCAGCTTGTTTTAGTTTATTTTTTTTATTTCTGACGATTGCCATCTATCTTAAAGAGCTTTAAAATAAATCTCTGAGCTGTCATCCTATTGACACCATGGTGGTTTTTTTTAAAGTTTTTCAAAGATTTCAGATCAGAAAGATCTTTCAAGAGGATTTTTCAATTTGTGCAGTCAGATTCATGAAAGAGACTGAAGCTCTGCAACAACACAGAGATCTCCTTCTGCATCTGAGTTCTAGTCTTCAAAGGGAAAGTTGTACAATAGACAAGACTTTTATATTTTCTTTACACAATGGAACAAAGTATTAAACTAGGGACATCAACTAGGAATGAGAACATTCATTAATATCAGAAATGTATAACCGTCAGCAGTGTACGGTGTCTGTGCTCTTTACTGTAATAGTCACAAAACTGTATGTTTCTCTGCTTTGAACATTTCTAAAAGGCATTTATTTAATCTCGGTTTAGGAATACGTTAAAAAGGCAAATGTTATGAGATGGTGACATCTGTTGTGTTAGAATATTTTTTAGTATGGCACATTTGAAAGTTAGGAAACATTATACTTTTTGTCCTACAACAGCAAATGTTATTAAAGCTGCCCATACATTTGCTGATTAACATTACTGGTTTGACCAAAATACATCCTCAACTGATCAGACTGATTGAAACCCCGACTAGGTGAAGGCCTCATCAGGCCATGGATGCAGTCCTCCACTGGTTGTCTCAGAATATGATTCAGTCATTGGTCTGGGGCCAGACAATTGGATCAGTCCACCAACTTGGTCATGTTCACACTGGGCCAACGGGACACCAGGTAAAAACCTGGAGGGCCCTGGTGACTCAGTCCCCCAACCACGCTCGTTGCCCCTTATTCCCCCTGGCCCTTATTGCATCCGCAACTAGAGAACAGGTACATGCGAGGGGCCCTGATAGGGGTTGTGGCTGGAGAGGGGGGCCCAGAGAGGGGGTGGGGGGCCCTGTTGAAGAAGCATGGTGGGCCTTGGACCCTCCACTCTTTATCAAGCAAAGATTCACTTGTTTGGTGACCTTCTGTATGGTCAACTTTTGAGAAATGAGAGTGTGGATTGGCCAAAAGGCTATTTGCCTATCAATGGTTCCTTGGCATGGGATTAAAAAATTACATTGATATTAAAATAAACGTTTAAGGTCTAATCACTAAAAGTCAAAATAGGAACAGCTGCAATTTTTATAAAGGAGTTAATTACTATAGGAAGGGCAGGGTGCAAACAATGGACACTCAGTCATGTTTTTTGCACATCCTGCTGCAGGTCTCTGCACCCCAAAATGGAGCTGTGTTGGCACAATGAATATGCAAAAAAGGCACTTGGAACAAGACACCATACTTGCCTCTGAGTATCATCTTATGCAGAAACCAGGATTACTCTTGCTATATAGCTGAGAGAATTGAGCTGTTGATGTTGCACTGGCTGACGTCTCTGAACCCCTACTTGTGCAGAGAATTTATATAATTGCATCCCTGCAGGATTGTAGCACCAATACAAGCAAGGCAATATTTAAAGCTCAACTACTACCAATGTGGTAGACTAACTCTAAGTTCATCTGAGTCTTTCCTGAGATTGTTGCGGTTATTGACTTGCTGGTGATCAACTCTTGATCCATTTTTCTGACTCTTCCTGCTGTGGCCTATGTCTAAACTTGACTATGATTCTGCTTAGCACCTTTATTGTCACACCATCAGGAATTTTTGTCTCAACCTATATTGCCCCTATAGAAAAACATAATTGGTCGTCAACATGAAGAATGTCCAACCTAATGCCTTGAGTCTCCATGCTAGGCAGGAGTGATTGATGGGAAATTTCTAAACTATATAGGAAATTAAAAAGCAAAAGAGGGTTTTCGGTGCGCTTACTAATCAGGGATTACAAAAACCTTTTTTATGTTCAGTTAGTACTTAAATTATGTATAAAGAGAGTCCTGTGCTTGACTCCAGATAGATTCACCGGGGATCGTTGAGAAATAACTGCTACAGGCTTCAGTTGATTTGATCGGCGTGGTAACCTGTCAGGAAAGAAACTAACATAGTGCAGAAGAGCCGACCGGTTGAATGCGGGAAAGCGGTTGGTATATGCTTACCGGACGTGGATGTTTAATAACACTCTGAACCTGTGTTGGAAGTGGTCCTGTAGCGCCTTCCTCCTGACTTTTTTCCCCGGATCCGTTAGGCGGTGAGGGTTCGTCTAGTCGGTCTGGTCATTGTGGTACCTGTCGGAAAGAAAGCTCACATAGCGCAGAAGAGCCGGCTTGTGGATGCAGGGAAGGCGGTGGGTATATGCTTACCGGATGCTGATTTTTGATGGCAATGTAAACTTGTGCAGGTAGCGGTCCTGTCGCACCTTCTTCCTGGGGATACTTTCCCAAACTGTTCTGCAGTCTGTAGAGGTAGTGGGTTACTACCTGGAGTTGGTTTCCTCTGTGTGTTAGGAATTAACAGAGCATTGATAAAGCCCAACGTGTTTCGTATAAAATTATACTTCATCAGGGGCAGAGAATCTCTGCCCCTGATGAAGTATAATTTTATACGAAACGCGTTGGGCTTTATCAATGCTCTGTTAATTCCTAACTGATACAATTTTGTGAATAAATTTAATTTTACAAACACCGTGCTGTAACTAGTGTCTGAAAAAAGTACTAGCGCACGCAAACGCTAAGATTGGAAACATCGAACACACAGAGTAAACCAACTCCAGGTAGTAACCCACTACCTCTACAGACTGCAGAACAGTTATTTCTCAACGATCCCCGGTGAATCTATCTGGAGTCAAGCACAGGACTCTCTTTATACATAAATTAAGTACTAACTGAACGTAAAAAAGGTTTTTGTAATCCCTGATTAGTAAGCGCACCGAAAACCCTCTTTTGCTTTTTAAACTTATACAAGGATTGGTGGATCCATTTATTGAGGTGCTGCTATCTTTACTATTTGAAAAATAGAGCGTCTTCTCTCCCTCTTTCTACTATATAGGAAATTAATATCAATCTCAGGTCACACAGCCCTTCACCAGCCAATCATTATGCTGCATTCCTTTAAATACAGTAAAAGCTAAAGCCCTACCTGCCCCCTCCATATGGCACAACTTATCTGAAACCAAAAAGAATTGTGTTGAAAGCACTTAAGTGTCTGATTCACTTTCATTCTTAGATGACCTTCCTATTTAACAAGTACAAGGACTATAGCTAATATGTAAAACCAAGTAGATGAAATGGCTTTGAAGTTTAAAAGAAAATGATAAATTGTCTTGGTCTTGTGTTGGTCTTGTAAACTATTCCTAAAAATGCTGAATTGAGAAAAGAAAAGGAAATAAAACAGTTATCCTCCGCAGCAGAAAACTACCTTGAAAAAATACACTGCGCAGCATTTTCTTCAATTGATTTTTTTTGGAGAAAACTAGAATTAACTGCTCTATACAACATGCAGTTCTACTTTTATCTAACCTTTTAAATGTCTCATTTTAGACATGTGAATGCAAGCCAACAATGTAGCATTACAGGGCATCCTTGTGATTAGTTTTAAGGACAAGGAAATGCTATTTCACCGGTGGTATGCCAAAATGTTAGGGACCCTCCAGTTAAGGTGCACAGGTAGAGGTTTAAAAAAAGTGAACTAACCTTTTCTTGTACTTTAATGTACACTGTTCTTATAATGGAGGGCAGGACTGAAGTTAGAATGAAGCAAACCTTTACAATGTAAGAAGTCTGTATATTGATGACACTGTTTTTCACTTTTCTATCAAAGTCTAAATAAAAGCTGGGCATTGTTTAAGTTTAAAAAGTGACACAAAGAAAAAGAAATCATAGTATTAGAATTAACCTTACATAAACTATGATCACTGACATTTGTATAAGCTTTTAAAAAGTTAATGCTCTGTTTTCATTATTTCTTATTCTCTTTTCTCCACCACAAACACATTCTTGGATGGTGCTTGAGGTCCAATAATTATAATAACAAAAGTACTAGAGAAAATATTGATTCAGAAAGATCTTTTTTGTTCCATTTCGTTAAAATGTGGATTTTCTAGATGACGGGTATAATATTAACTAGTGATTAGCAATTCTTTTGCCATGTATGGTTTTGCAACGAATCTTTGAGTTTTGAGTCATGAACTCCACGGTGACTTTTATTATAAAGGTATAGGACCTGTTGTTCAGATTGCTCATGTTTTCCTTATAATTAATCTTTCCGTAATTTGGACCTTAAATCTGCTAGAAAATCATTATAACATTAAGGGGATTATTTATCAAAATCCAAAAATTTCTCCTAATTTTCTGAAAAATAGTCTGACCAAATCCGTATGCATTTTTCCCCCCTTATTTATCAATACATTTCACGTGCAGGAAAAACTAGATATAATCGTGAAAAAATTAGAATTGAACAAATTTTTTTGTATTTGATGCCCGAAATCTCAGTTTTTTTGGATTATTGCCTAAAAACCATGAAATCTTCAGATTTTTGAATGAAACCCAGCTCAGATCAGTATATCTTCAGGACTTCTCCCATTTGACTTCTACATGAACTCGGCAGATCTGAGTTGCAGTACTTTTTTATTCTGACTTTTAACACCGTTGGGGGCAAATTTGCTAACCTCCAAAAGTTCACCAGCTATGGCTTTGCTCAAAGCGCAACACTTCACCAGGTGTAGATTCACCAGGACAACGATAATTCACTAAAATCCAAAGTTGCGTCCAGGGCGACGAATGCTGGTGAAGCGAAGTTGTGCTATCGTTGGCTTATTTGGACGTATATTTTGCAGCAAATACATTACACTACACAAGTCCGGGAAACCTTAATAAAATAAGGTCCCAGTGTATAGTTTATGTGCCATATGTTAGGAAATGTAGGGGGGAAGCCGGTTACCCCAAAAAAAATTACACAAATGGGGGCAAATGTGATTGGTGCAAAGTCACACAAGTGCAAGTATCTTTAATAAATGGCATCAATACAATGTTGTGTCCACTTCTGTGTGGCTGCCACTAAATGAGCCCTATGGGGTTTTGATAGAGTAAGTGCACTCTGCAAATTATAAATAAAAGCTAATTTATAGTCAACTCATAGAAAGGGTTTGATAGACCTTTAACATAAAATACATACAATGTGAAATTAAGGGTCAAATTTATAACACCAATTTAAAATGCAGCAGAGAAATACATTTAACAGATCCACTTTTTTTGCACCTTCATTTGCATGTAAAGGTTAGTGAAGGCTGATACAGACTTTGAACAACAGAGAAGTATTCGCACACCCTGGCCTTCCCGAAAAGTAGAGCAAAATGCACAGCAAAATGGAGGAAACGGCAACCTCACGATCCAATGGCGACAAGAAATTCACCGGCACACAGGTAATGCAAGCAGGTTATACCTTGCTAGAAATTTATTGCAGCATGCAACGTTTCGGGGTTACCCCCTTATCAAGCTTGATAAAGGGGGTAACCCCGAAACGTTGCATGCTGCAATAAATTTCTAGCAAGGTATAACCTGCTTGCATTACCTGTGTGCCGGTGAATTTCTTGTCGCCATTGATACAGACTTTGAAACACTGGCATAGCCCCATTTAGAAAACTGGCGTTTTTGGGAAAATTGCATAAACTTTTTCCAGATCAAGTCCAAACTGGGCTCCATTTTTAATGAAATTATGATTTAATTGTGGCTTACACATTTTGCATGCAGAATTTACACACTGTGGGGATTTCTGCACTCTCTAACCCACCACAGCCTTATATATTTCAGCTAAATTTTACAAGACTGTGGGAGGCAGTCGCTTGAACATTTAAAGGGCAGGTAAAGGCAAAAAAGTAAAATCCCATTTTTACTTTCTTTAATGAAAAAGAAACTAAATCTAAAATATACTTTAATTAAAAAATTGTACCATTTTTATAAGAAACCTGACTGTATGCAGTGAAATTCTCCCTTAATTTACTGCTGTGGATAGGAATTGTCAAACGGTCCCTAACTGCTGAGCAGGGAAACAATCATACTTATGAACAGCAGGGGGAGCCCCGCCTTACTTCCCAGCCATACAGAACTCAAGCAGCTTTGTTTATGACGATCCCTAAACAGCCCAGACCACACTGAGCATGTGCACAGTCTTAGCTTGCAAAGATGTTTAACAAAGTTACAAGATGGTGACCCACTGTAGCCAACTTTGAAAGCATAAATCATTTGTTTGATTAGGCTTGTGGTGCAGTAAGTTCATGTTTATATTTAGTATACAAAATATTTGCCAAAAAACCGATAACCCTGTCCTTGCCATGTTATACCAAGCCCAGGTTACGACAGATGCCAGCCACCGCAGCCGCGGTATATATATGGTGTATATATATATATATATGTATTTTATTTTTATTTTTTTATTTTTTTTACATAAAACCCTAAAAAGCAACACAAATGTCTGCCCAACATTTTAAAGCAATGACTGGAAAGAGTGGTGTTTAACTTTACCATGTGCTAATTACTAAATAAGACCTCATGATAAATGTAGCTGTTTCATGACATGTCCAGAACATTCAGACAAAAATAGCTAAGCTCATTTTCACCTAATCACTCATATTTACACTTGCTCAGACCTGTTTTTGACTCCTACACACAGTCCAAATTGATGCGATTATGAAACTAGGCATTTTATTAAGTGGGTAATTTGATTCTGGTTGAACTGTGCTGCATGTGTCTTCCATGGGAGATATGTTATTATCATTTATACAATTTGTGGTAGGTCACTGCCATTTCATATTTTTGACACAGTACGATATGAATAAAGAAAATGATACTGAAGGATGTGGGCAGTTACTGTATGAATGAAACTTTTATTATTACAGCAGAAAATAGAGCAAGTTGAATGTATGACCTTTTAACTTTGTAAAACCATTCCCTTGGGTGTCGCTTTCCATGTTTCTTCCTTTCACATGTCTCTGGGCCCTTTTGTCACTTTTCATTTGTGTTCATCACACCCCAATGTGTCTCCCTCTATCTCCATCTAATGTATCTATCGCCTTCTATATACAATATCTCTTTACAGTAGTGACAGGCGAACCAGCAATAATTCAGCAAAATTTATCAGTCTATTGGTGGCAACATTTGTTTTGACGCGCGACAAATTGCGTGACAAATTTTTGATGCATAACTACTTTTTCACCCATTAGAGTGTATGCCCGTCATGTTCGAGGGGAAGCTTGGTGAAAAAATTCACACATCACAACTTTTCAGGTGTCCTTCCACTAAAGTTGTTCTTACCTTGTCTTAATTCTTGGCAGGTGTCTTCTTCATTTCCTTCAATGAACCTACCTCTAGGAGTATTTTAATGGGGTATTTCCAGGTGTCTCTTGCTGTCACTCATAAGAATGTTGCCTTTTTCTGTCAACCTTGATCTAACAGAAGCAACCGATCTTGACATTGTCCACCTAATAGTCCACCTACTAGTGATATCTTGGGTCTGATTTACTTACTTTTTCTTTTCATTGGTGTCAACTTGTTTACCTAAAATATTTCAAAAATTGACTAATGGTTTGGAAAAAAAAGCATTCATGTTCATGTGAGAAAAAACATTTGTTAAGGAGGTATGAGTGAATGACCAAAAGAATAAGTCAAACTGCAATATTTTCTTTAAGTTTCTTCATAATGGTAGATATGAATTCCAGGGAAGGTATTACTACACAGGTGACATGCTTTCTCTGTTTCAACAATCTTTCGCTTGGGTCCAGGAAGCTGGAGGGTTCTGGAAGAAATGAGCAGGCCAGACACTCCTTTCCACTGGTCCAGCTCACATATGAAGTAGAGTGTTGTCCTGTGAAAAAGTACTGAATTATGAACGTTAATAAGGTCTCGCTAAGCAGGAAGATTATCTGTCGGTGGTAGAGTGTGTAAAAGTGGGCTCACAAATAAATGGGGAGAATGAGAAGAAGAGACATGTAGTCTGCAAGGATGGAGCAGGACATGGAAGTTGGGGAGGAATGTTGTTGTTTGGACTTATGAAGTTTAATGGGATTCTGTCATGATTTTTATGGTGTAGATTTTATTTCTAAATTACACTGTTCACACTGCAATTCCTGACCCAACAAGTGTATATTTATGGTTGTAATATTGGTGTGTAGGTCATTTTGCCTGGTCATGAGCTTTCAGAAAGAGCCAGTGCTTTACTATGGAACTGCTTTCAGGCTATTCCTTCTCCTACTCAATGTAAATGAAGGTGTCTCAGTGAGAAATGGATTTTTACTACTATCTACCAGAGAGCTGTTATCTGGTTACCTTCCCATTGTTCTGCTGATGGGCTGCTGGTGGGGGGGGCAGAGAAGGAAGGGGGTGATATCACTCCAACAGCAGTAAAGAGTGACTGTTTATTAGCGCACAAGTCACATGACCAAGGGGGACCTGGGAAACTGACAATATGTCTAGCCCCATGCATCAATATTCACTCTCCATTGTGTCCATTGTGGAGTTCTTACATTTCCGGGGGATTCGTAAATGGCCCCTTCATCAGTATTTAAAGTCTTTTCATCTTTGCTTCCTTTTTTGTGACGGATGACAGATTACGGCAAGGCTATATGTTTAACTATCAACTTGATCCATAACTTTCACCAAACTAGAAGCCATTCATTGGCATTGTTGTGTAGTATTCATCCTTCTTTTTTCAGTGTCTCTGAACCATTTATTTTCAAATCAATACTCAATTTCTAAGCGTAAGATTCGCTCTTTTGCTCTTCTTTAAGATGAAATGATGGTCTTGTGCAATATCACTTAGTCAATGCAAGCCTCTCTCTCTCTCTCTCTCTCTCTCCATTAACTAGTGATACTAATAAAAGGCCATGCAGATACATTATTAAACCTTTAGTATTTTTCTCATATGAATTAATCATTGTGAGAAGGGCTTTTTACATTGTGATGGATGACCGAGAAAACAATTCCCTCTAAGTAGCTTTTAATTTCAACTCCTGAAAAGTTTATTGACAGAATCTCCCATCAACCTATCAATATTAGTTTAAATGGGTTTCCTATTTTTTTTGCTATTGAGAAGAATAGAACGGCTGTGAGCTCTTTTTGCTGATCTTCCCAGCCTCAATATTTGATTTGGTAAAGGAAGAGTATTCATTCTTGGATAAAAGCGTTGTTATGGTTAGAGATGTCGCGAACTGTTCGCCGGCGAACTTGTTCGCGCGAACATCGGGTGTTCGCGCTCGCCGGAAGTTCGCGAACGTCGCGCGACGTTCGCCATTTTGGGTTCGCCATTGTTGGCGCTTTTTTTTGCCCTCTCACCCCAGACCAGCAGGTACATGGCAGCCAATCAGGAAGCTCTCCCCTGGACCACTCCCCTTCCCTATAAAAACCGAAGCCCTGCAGCGTTTTTTCACTCTGCCTGTGTGTGCTGAAGAGATAGTGTAGGGAGAGAGCTGCTGCCTGTTAGTGATTTCAGGGACAGTTGAAAGTTTGCTGGCTAGTAATCGTTTTGATACTGCTCTGTTATTGGAGGGACAGAAGTCTGCAGGGGTTTGAGGGACATTTAAGCTTAGGTAGCTTTGCTGGCTAGTAATCTACCTTCTACTGCAGTGCTCTTTATGTAGCTGCAGTGGGCAGCTGTCCTGCTTCTGATCTCATCTGCTGACTGCTGCAATAACAGTAGTCCTTGTAAGGACTGCTTTTATTTATTTTTTTGTTGTTTTACTACTACTACTACTACTACTATAAGAGCCCAGTGCTATTAGTCTAGCAGTGTTGGGGAGTGGGACTGGTGTGCTAATCTGCTGCTCCTAGTAGTTCAGCAGCACCAACTTTAATTTTTTTTTTTAATATTCATTTTTTTTTTATTTTACTTTTTTTATTTTACTACCGCTGTAGTAGTGTATAAGTTGACCTTTTAGGCATTATTTGCCCTGTAGGCATTATTTGCACACTGTTTTCTTCAACCCGCCATCTAGCTGTGTGACCTTGTTCACATTCTGTCTAAATATCCATAATATTACCGTCTCCAGAAAAAACACCGGAGTGACTTTTTTCAAGCAGCCATAATATATTTTACGTAATCCGTATCCACCGCTGTAGTAGTGTATACGTTGACCTTGTAGGCATTATTTGCACAGTGTTTTCTTCAACCCGCCATCTAGCTGTGTGAGCTTGTTCACATTTTGTCTAAATATTGATAATATTATCGTCTCTAGAAAAACCACTTGAGTTACTTTTTTTCAAGCAGCATTCATATATTTTACGTAATCCGTATCCACCGCTGTAGTAGTGTATACGTTGACCTTGTAGGCATTATTTGCACACTGTTTTCTTCAACCCGCCATCTAGCTGTGTGACCTTGTTCACATTCTGTCTAAATATCCATAATATTACCGTCTCCAGAAAAAACACCGGAGTGACTTTTTTCAAGCAGCCATAATATATTTTACGTAATCCGTATCCACCGCTGTAGTAGTGTATATGTTGACCTTGTAGGCATTATTTGCACAGTGTTTTCTTCAACCCGCCATCTAGCTGTGTGACCTTGTTCACATTCTGTCTAAATATCCATAATATTACCGTCTCCAGAAAAAACACCGGAGTGACTTTTTTCAAGCAGCCATAATATATTTTACGTAATCCGTATCCACCGCTGTAGTAGTGTATACGTTGACCTTGTAGGCATTATTTGCACACTGTTTTCTTCAACCCGCCATCTAGCTGTGTGACCTTGTTCACATTCTGTCTAAATATCCATAATATTACCGTCTCCAGAAAAAACACCGGAGTGACTTTTTTCAAGCAGCCATAATATATTTTACGTAATCCGTATCCACCGCTGTAGTAGTGTATACGTTGACCTTGTAGGCATTATTTGCACACTGTTTTCTTCAAACCGCCATCTAGCTGTGTGAGCTTGTTCACATTTTGTCTAAATATTGATAATATTATCGTCTCTAGAAAAACCACTTGAGTTACTTTTTTTCAAGCAGCATTCATATATTTTACGTAATCCGTATCCACCGCTGTAGTAGTGTATACGTTGACCTTGTAGGCATTATTTGCACACTGTTTTCTTCAACCCGCCATCTAGCTGTGTGAGCTTGTTCACATTTTGTATAAATATTGATAATATTATCGTCTCTAGAAAAACCACTTGAGTTACTTTTTTTCAAGCAGCATTCATATATTTTACGTAATCCGTATCCACCGCTGTAGTAGTGTATACGTTGACCTTGTAGGCATTATTTGCACACTGTTTTCTTCAACCCGCCATCTAGCTGTGTGACCTTGTTCACATTTTGTCTAAATATTGATAATATTATCGTCTCTAGAAAAACCACTTGAGTTACTTTTTTTCAAGCAGCATTCATATATTTTACGTAATCCGTATCCACCGCTGTAGTAGTGTATAAGTTGACCTTGTAGGCATTGTTTGCCCAGTTTTTTTGGCCGCAGCCACTGAAGCACAGAGGCCAGAAAAAATATGCCATATAAATGCTGAAAATAGTAATTTTTTGCCATACGTTGACTCAACGTATATGGCAAAAAATGACTATTTTCAGCATTTATATGGCATATTTTTTCTGGCAACTGTGCTTCAGTGGCTGCGACCAAAAAAACTGGGCAAACAATGCCTACAAGGTCAACGTATGGCAAAAAATGACTATTTTCAGCATTTATATGGCATATTTTTTCTGGCAACTGTGCTTCAGTGGCTGCAACCAAAAAAACTGGGCAAACAATGTCTACAAGGTCAACGTATGGCGAAAAATGACTATTTTTAGCATTTTTATGGCATATTTTTTCTGGCAACTGTGCTTCAGTGGCTGCAACCAAAAAAACTGGGCAAACAATGTCTACAAGGTCAACGTATGGCGAAAAATGACTATTTTCAGCATTTATATGGCATATTTTTTATGGCAACTGTGCTTCAGTGGCTGCGTCCAAAAAAACTGGGCAAACAATGCCTACAAGGTCAACGTATGGCAGTTGTTTAAAGAGAACAGTAGATTACTAGCCAGCAAAGCTACCTAAGCTAAAATGTCCCTCAAATCCCTGCAGACTTCTGTCCCTCCAATACAGAGCAGTATCAAGCAGATTACTAGCCAGCAAACTTACTATCATCTGTCCCTGAAATCACTAACAGCTCTCCCCCTACACTATCTCTTCCAAGCACACACAGGCAGATTTTTCAGATACATTTTTGCCCTTGATCCCCCTCTGGCATGCCACTGTCCAGGTCGTTGCACCCTTTAAACAACTTTAAAATCATTTTTCTGGCCAGAAATGTCTTTTCTAGATGTTAAAGTTCGCCTTCCCATTGAAGTCTATGGGGTTCGCGAACCGTTCGCGAACCGCTCGCGTTTTTGCGCAAGTTCGCGAATATGTTCACGAACTTTTTTTCCGACGTTCGCTACATCCCTAGTTATGGTAAACCTGTATAAAGTACTGGAGAATTACGGGATAAACAGGGAACCAGCTGTTTATATTTTTGTAATTTTTTCAGAGATCCTCATCATCATAAGTTACCTATTTATTTTTATACACCAGAAAGTTATGGTGTTATACAGATCAGATGTCTGCCAATTGCATTTTCCACTACAGCTAATTGGTCCAGGAGTCAAACTGTGTGAATGTATCACATCTGATTCATTCTCAAATTAATGCAAATTTCCTTTTCTAAGCAGTTTCACCATTTAAATAATTTTTTATTTTTTCACAGCTATTAAGATGTTTATTTACTGCTAATATAATTAATTTTGCAACAATAGGGCCACCTGCTGGTCAGTTCCTCGACTGTATGGTCGGAAAGATACACCTTAGAAGGAAAACAAGGAGCTTTTCTGATGTTGTTTTGTTTAGGAAAGAAATCAGAAGCTTCAGATGACCTTTCCCATCTCTTTCCTGAGCAGAGCAACATTTGCTCTGTTTTTCTTCTGAATTACCTTCCTTCTAAGATAGTTTCCTTCTGAAATAGTCATTTGAACTGGCATACCAGTATTCATTCTGGGTAAGGCAAAAATATGTGGGCCCTAAATTGCTAATGTTAATCAATAAGTACCCAGATGGAACGCTTTCCTTACTCCCTGAACATTCTTTCCACACTCGCCCTTTCTTAACAGGGATTTACTTTTAGGTTCCCCCTTGAATCTGGATGGAAGTGGGGACTTGTACTCAGTCTGCCCCTTCTGCATTTGTTGAGTTCCTGCCAGTGGCTACCCCTCCAACTCATTATTTGCTTTAAAATATGTATAAAGGATCAACAGACAATAAAGGCACTCACATGTATGAAAACCCAGAAGGTTTGGGGCAGAGTCCATAATCGAAGCATCAAAATCCTGAAAAAGAAATATCTTTTTTGCCAAGAGCTTAAAAGCTCACTTTTATGAATTCTTAGGCCCAGATAGTGCTAACTTCTTTCTACAGGACTTATCTACAGAAAGACAGAAGTGTATGAAGGGACCCTTAGGTTTTCTATGTTCCTATGGCTTTAAGCCCTGCCCTTTTTCCTTTTCCTTAGTTACTAGGCAAAAGCCTATGTATCCATATAAGTATTTACATCAGTGTTATTGGTTAAAGGGTGTAATGACCACTTCCTGCCACACTTCTATATAGTGAGTGGAAAGGGGTGGATCTTCCTCTTTGGCTGCTGGTGTCCTTACCTGCTGGTTGTTCTCATTGAGCCTGGGTACACCAAGGCCCAGTAAAGCCACTGCCCTAAAGGGACCTGTACCTTTAGAGATTAAGTCGGGGACCAGGGAACCCCGTGAATGATGTTTAGCTAGAACAGGATAGTTCTGTTACAGACTCTCTAGGAGAGTAAGATAGGGAGCTTAACTAGCAAGAGCAGTTGTGTGCTCCAACAAGGATCTGTATCAGGGAGTAGCTTCCCAAGGCTTCTTGATTGCCTTTAGTGAAGGGACCGCAGTGGATAGGGACCAGGCTTAAACTTCTTCTCCCTGACCATTCCACTGGGTGGGATCCGGACCACTTTGAGGTATATCTGCCGACAGAATCTTTGACTACAATGTCTTATGGGAGTCACATTCTCTATGCTGTGTCATCTGCCTATTCTGTGATGTACATCTGCTAACTCCTCCTCATGTGTGAGTAAACCTGGGGTTATTGTCTTGGACTAATAAATCATCCTTTTTGTTTCACCCTAAGAACCTCCTGGTGTCCAATCATTTTCCTATTTTACTATACAGTAGCCTGAGTGTTGTAGTGTCACTACACCTTTATGGGAAACTTCCAGTTAGCGAAGGCCCTGATCCTGAAGTGTGAGTCGCAATGTAACCCATGCTCATATCACTAGCTGGACATTAACTATCTGTGGTCTGGATAGCCCAGATTAGGGTTACAAGTACAGAACTTTGCTATTTCCTTAATGCAACAGAACTTTGCTATGTTCTTAATGCACTATACAAATAATCTGTCATGGGTTATAATTATTCATACAGGGCCCGCCATTTTTTAGAGATTATATAAGCAATAAATTGTTATTTTAATATATTGGTTTCGCAATCCACCTTCTAATCTGGAACTGAATTAGGAGAAAAGTTTTTTTCTCTTCAAATTGAATCTTTCACATGATCAACCATGAGATAACCTTCTCCCTCTGAGTTAAATCTGGCCCTTTATGAGCTCGTGGACAGTAGAACAAAGATTCAAGTACTGGGGATTGCATCTGTTTTAAGCACTTTGTAACTTGCATCGCTTTAGTAAATATGGCGAAGGGTTTTATATACACGATTGAGCCAAAATAGGACTATGTTTTGCTATGAATTATGTTTTCTTACACTAACATGTACAAAAAATAGTCAGTCCCATATGTATCAAGGTAATTGGTATGGGTACAATGGAAAAAAAACTAGGGATGCACCAAATCCACTATTTTGGATTCAGCCAAACCCCCAAATCCATTTGTGAAAGATTCGACCAAATACCGAACCAAATCCGAATCCTTGTTTACATATGCAAATTAGGGGTGGAAAGGGGAAAACATTTTTTACTTCCTTGTTTTGTGGCAAAAAGTCACGTGATTTCCCTCCCCGCCCCTAATTTGCATAAAGCAAATTAGGATTTGGATTAGGTTCGGCCAGGCAGAAGGATTTTAGATTCGGTGCATCCCTAAAAAAAACTGGCACAATGCTGCTAGTTTGCAAATGCAATTCTTACATCTACTGTTCTGGATGTAACGGTAACAGGGATGTGGGAAGAACATGTTTCACTTTCAAACATGGTTTCCATAGAAGTAAAACATGAACCACAGACACAGACCCGTCAGAATTACAGCAAAACCAATGTCCTCGTCACAGAAACTAAATTTGGAACAGATCACTTCTGATTTCAGTTTTTTTTGTGCTTAATACCTGATGAAGCATTTTCAGAATAACACTTACTAAGAATTAGTAGCTCAGCAGCTGTTAAATCTCTGAGCATTTTGCCTTCCTTCTCTATGACACCTTGATAAGGCAATTACTACATAATTACCTTAACAAGTGGCGTTACAGGAAATTATTGTCATTCTACTGTTAAAATAACATATAATCAACTGGAAGTGAGTTCTAGAATCCTCAATCAGCATCTCTTTAGCGTGAACAAGCTCAGTGAAGGGAGTGCCATCAATGAAGACTGTACTGTAAGATAAACAGTCCCAAAAAGCAGAATATAGAAGAGATATCCAGTTGAGGTGGCACATGGCTTACACGCAGGCAAGTTCATGACTAACTATTTCATTGTGTCTTTAAACATTTTCCGTGTCTTTCCTTCATAATCCTTCCTTTCCTCCTTCCCTAGATTTCCATCTTTCCCTCCCTTTCCTTCCCACCCATGTACATTTATTAAGGGAATGAAATATAAAAAAACAGCTGAAAAACTACAAAATAGAAACTAGTCACATCTGTGGGGTTTATATTGAGCTTTAGTATTTTAATTACCAAAGTTGTGTTTAGTTTGAGTGGCAATTGATAATTATCTAAGGAGAGTCTACCTGTGTGTCTGTGGGATTCTTTTTACTCGTCACTGACTATTGCCGTCAGATAAAGAAGAGAAGAAGAAGTTTGAGAAACAATGTACAGGTTGGCTCATATAGGCTAACTCCACAAGTGTTGGGAATCCAAACTTTTCTCTCGTATGATCTATTTAGCTGTAAACTAGAGAATTATTTGGAAAGGTTTTTAATCAAAGTCTCTCTCTATCTGTCAGGCTCTGTTGGGGTTTGATCCTGGGACTTCCTGGTTGCTCACCCTAACCACCTGGTCAGGAGAGCAGCCAGAGAGTTATTGTTGACCTTCTGCAGGGGTCTCAGATTTAGCCATTACACCCCTGCATTCTTATTGGTAGGTTGAGGTAAGCCAATCAGGGCTGACCCTGCCCT
The DNA here is from genome assembly GCF_017654675.1 of Xenopus laevis. NCBI lineage: Eukaryota > Metazoa > Chordata > Amphibia > Anura > Pipidae > Xenopus > Xenopus laevis. Next base: position 13,752,225 of record NC_054382.1, read on the forward strand.
ATATAAGGCCAGACCTTCTCATCACCAGTGCCTGAGCATTGGCCAAACTTACGAAGGCACTGCCCCTGGCTCTGATTCCATCTCTTGCCCTTGTCTGCCTTGTCTTACCTTACCTTGCCTCATATAGTTTCTATCCTGTTCCTGCTCCAGCACTGTCTGTTCTAGTCCTGTCTGTTCCTGCTTTGCCCGCACCGTCCTGTCCTGCTATGCCTAGTCCTGTCTCTATGCCCTCATCACCCTGTTCTTGTCCACACAGCATCAGCCCGGACCTTAAAGACTCACCTTTCCTTTCTCTGCCTCTTCAGTGCCCCCTACCTATACCTGATACTATCCATCCAACAATAGTATTAATGATATAATATAATACAGGTACAGACAGAGAGGAACTCCCTGGCATACACAATATATATATATATAGTACTCGCGTTACATACACCCGACTTACTTACATACTTACATGCTGTTTGCTTGGCCTTTATTAGCATTTAGCTTTAATAAACCACCTGCCCCAATCCCCTCTGGCATTTGTTGTCTACTGTACAGCACAGAAAGGTAAAAATAAATACTATGTTAATGTTATCTGTCTAAGTTGCATTTAATAAGTAAATGTATATGTTTCAACTTACAGTACATACAAATTCAATTTAAGAACAAACCTACAGACCCTATCTCGTATGTAACCTGGGGACTACCTGTATATATATATATATATATATATATATATATTCAGGCTTCAGAGGAGGCCGAAACGTCAGTCTCGCATTGAACAATAAAACATTTTTTATACTATATTTAAGACCTGAGAGTGCGGATCCTTTTGTTGGTTACTATATATATATATATATATATATATATATATATATATATATATATATATATATATATATATATATATATATATATATTTTTTTACCTTAAGAGCTGGGTTGATACTGTTTTCCTGGGTGCCTTACTTTGAGAAGAAAACTCTGTATATAAAAAAAATGTTGTGGATTTGTTTTTAGACTAAAAACCCAATAATAAATTCCTGAATATGTTACTGACAGATTGAAGTGGTAATATTGATATGGATATAAAATGGTCCAACAAATTATCTTGTTTATGTAACTGATTAGTGATGGACGAATAAATTTGCCTGGCACTAATTTGTGGCAAATTTCCACGTTTCGCCGCGGGCGAATAAATTTGCGAAAATTCACCGGAAAAAATTACCCAGCGTCAATTTCTGATTTTCACAATTTTTCCGTGAAAATGTCCCATTGAACCTTCAAATTTCACGATTTTTTTGTGAAATCCTTCAAATTTCACAATTTTTTTGTGAAAACCTTCAAAATGCACGATTTTTTTGTGAAAACGTCCAACTTTCACTATTTTTTCGTGAAAACATTCGAATTTCATGATTTTTCTGTGAACTTTCCAATTTCACGATTTTTCGCAAATTTTTCGCCGTTTTGCGAATTTTGCAGGAAATTCGCAAATTTTTCGGCTAAACGGGAGAAATTCGCCCATCACTATAACTGACATCAACTGACCTGTCTCTGTTTCACTCATGCGTCATGTGCCATATACCATAACCAGTTCTGCTATTGTCATACCATTAAAAAATATTACTGTAACTAGAAATGGGCTTTTAATATTTTAGAACTCTTAACTTTCTGGTGTCTTGAAAGTATTTCTTCCTATAAAGTTTTAATTGGTAAGCTACCCTATATACTCGAGTATAAGCCGAGTTTTTCAGCATCCAAAATGTGCTGAAAAAGTCTACCTCGGCTTATACTCGAGTCAGTGGGCAGTAGCTGAGATTGCAATCACTTTTAATCATTCCTATACCAACAGTTCGCTTGGGGAGAGACTGCAATATCACACAGCGCCCTCTGTTGGTTATATGAAAGAATAACAGTGACTGCAATATCACACAGCACCCTCTGTTGGTTATATGAAAGATTAACAGTGATGGCAATATCACACAGCGCCCTCTTATATGAAAGATTACCAGTGATGGCAATATCACACAGCGCCCTCTGTTGGTTATATGAAAGAATAACAGTGACTGCAATATCACACAGCACCCTCTGTTGGTTATATGAAAGATTAACAGTGATGGCAATATCACACAGCGCCCTCTTATATGAAAGATTAACAGTGATGGCAATATCACACAGTGCCCTCTGTTGGTTATATGAAAGATTAATAGTGATGGCAATATCACACAGTGCCCTCTGTTGGTTATATGAAAGATTAATAGTGATGGCAATATCACACAGTGCCCTCTGTTGGTTATATGAAAGATTAACAGTGATGGCAATATCACACAGAGCCCTCTGTTGGTTATATGAAAGATTAACAGTGATGGCAATATCACACAGCACCCTCTGCACATGGTAGTGGGACAGTGGGACAATGCACACAGTAATCCATTTGGCAATTCTCTGTCACCATCAACTTTGCAAAGAAGTCCGGTTGATCGCTGGGGGTCGCTTTGGCAGAATGTGCGCTGCTGGGAGACAGGGCAGTAGTTGTGTCCAGGCTTATTCTCGAGTCAATAAGTTTTCCCAGTTTTCGTAGGTAAAATGAGGTACCTAGGCATATACTCAGGTTGGCTTATAATTGAGTATATATGGTAGTTTAATTTGTTCTCCATTTTATTGTGCAATCAAGTTTTTTGGTTATTCTTGTTAATAGTATATGATATCAATTGATGGGCTTATTTGGATAACAATGCCTTTCAGAGCAAATGGAGCAGTGAATGTCACTGTATAATCTGCAGGATAAATATGCAGTGAAGCTTCACAAAATCTTTAATATTCAAATATGTTACATTTTAAAGACTGTTTGGAAGTTTAAAGATGTCTAATAGACAAGAAGCTGAAAAATGTAAGTCGTGTCATATGTTTGTATGTGTTAAATAATTCAAAATGAGAAAAATAGAAACGGTGACATTTACAGTAATTGTTGATAAGCAAAGAATTACTCAAAATGTTAATACATTATCCGATGACAACTGTTTAATCTACAGACTTCCGAGAAGTTACAGAATTAGATTTTCTGACAGTTTGCCTTTATCAGTTCCCATTATTGGATGGTATGGTGAGTTCCATGTTAACAGCATAAGAGGTTATAGTGATAAGGATTTTCTTTTTTCAAACCCTAAACCATGTTTTATAACCTAAAGGTTATATCTTCATCTTCGCAACAAAAAAAAGAACAAAACTGTTCATATTCCAGCGAAAAATACAAATATATTTGAGCAAGAGCGTAAAAAGGCCAGTTCTGTGGAGTGTTGGTTCTATGTAGTTGCTTCTTGCTTAAACATGTCATGGTTAAAGTACAGATTAAAGAAAACCTATGCAAAGAATATGCAGACATATCTAATTGTCCTATTTATCACATACAGAGCATTAAGCTTGGGATAATCTATGCAAGAATAGTGATGGGCGGATTTATTCGGCAGGCGCGAATTCGCGGTGAATTTGCGCGATTCGCCACCAGCAAATAAATTCGCAAAACGGCAGCGAAAATTCGGGCGAAAAAAATGAGAAAAAAACAAGATGCCGGCGCCGTTTCGCGAATTTTTCGGCGCAAATTCACCCATCACTATGCAAGAAGAATTAATCCAAACTAGTCAGTTTGTCGAGTATTGGAATGAATTATGAGAAATAGTTCAGCAGGTCAAATGGTTTAGCATAACTTGTTTGTTATTCTTTCAGAATGTTTCATGTTCTTTATATGGAACTTCATATATATCCACATGTAGTGACGGCGAAAAATTTGCTAAACTCATTGAAGCCAATGGCCATCAAAATAATCTTTACGTGCGACAATTTTGACAAAAGCGACAATTTTGGTCCAACTGCATTAAAGTCGATGGGCGTCTGAAAAATTTTGCCGCGTCAAATTTTCCATGGCGAACTGTGGAAATTTCCAGAGAATCCATGCCTGCCGAATAATTTCGCCCAATACTATTCATGTGCTGTTAAATAATGTGTTTGCTTTCAAAAAGAATTTAAGAAGAAAGAAAGAGTGGGGCAGATTCACTAAAGGGTGAAGTGTCAATTTGCCAGAAATCCCAGCCATAGGGACATCGCCAATTCACTAACAGGCGTAGAGGACAATTCGCTAGTGAAAGAGACCATTTATATCGTTTGTTCGCACTCTATTGCAGGTGACCTTTTACTATGGAGAATGGCTGCTGAGACACGACTCTGCATTTTAGTGAATTAGCGTAGTGGTAATTAGTGATGGGCGAATTTATTCGCCAGGCGTGAATTATTGGTGAATTCCAGCGAAATTGCCATAGAATACCACTGAAAATTAGTAAAAGCTGATTTCCCCTTTATAATTGTATTCATCATAATACTTTGGTACAAAAGTATCACTTCCATCAAGGAGGTTTCGTTGTTTAATAAAGTCAATATCCATTTCATGCTAAGCTGCCATTTTTTCCCCTAGTTTATACATTTATTTATTTGCTCTCTTCTTCTGTTAAATTGCTACTTGTCAGAGGTATCATCAAAGGTTCTTGGAAGGTTTAATGAAAATATATGATTTTATGTAGATATGAGTAAAAAAAGAAACATCCTGGAAACTATAATTATTGTCTCTTCAAATTCAATTCAAGTGTTCATAATTTGGCTCCGTAAATACTAAAGCAATTAACATTGGGCATGGTATGAATTACAAGCTGTTGTGGAGTCTTGATCAAAGAAGTTCATGCAATAAATACAAATCATAATATATATATATATATATATATATATATATATATATATATATATATATATACATGGAAATGCAAGAGGTCATCTGAACCCATGATTGAGTATATTAAAAAATTGTTTGTCCATATATTGCAATATATTTAAGCTGGCCAACTACGTCTAAGTAATCCCCAGTATGGCCAGTCCTACACTCAACTTGCATCTGATTCATTAAGGGGCAGATTTATCGAGGGTCGAAGTGAATTCAAGGGAATTTTCGAAGTAAAAAAATTCGCAATTCGAAGTAATTTTTTGGCTACTTCGACCATCGAATAGAATACTACGACTTCGAATTTACTTTGAATTTGATTCGAAGTAAAATAGTTTGAATATTCGAATATTCGATAATCGAAGTACTGTCTCTTTAAAAAAACTTTGACTTCAATACTTAGCCAAATTAAACCTGCCGAAGTGCAATGTTAGCCTATGAGGACCCTTTACAGCATTTTTCTACGTTTTTTGAAGTCGAAGTAAAATCATATATGATCAAATCGTTCGTATCGTACGATAAAATCGTTCGAACCGTACAATAAAATCGTTCGAATCGTAGGATTTGAACGATTTAATCATTCAATCTAACTATTTTACTTTGACCGCAGATTTGAAAAGTTCGAATTTAAATTTAATGGTTGAATTTTTTACTTCGAAATTCGACCCCTGATACATCTGCCCCTTAGAATTCTATTGCTTCATTATACATTTTACACAAGGATTAAGTTTTACCTGCAAATTACTTGCTGCTTTCAAAGTAAAACTCCCAAAAATGCTTACATTTTTAGTAGCTGTATGCACAAAATGTTTCAATGTCCATAATATATTAATAATGGGTTGAGTGCAGAGGACTTCATGTGTATTTTGTGGTCACAGCCTGATTGCACCTCCGCTTAATGCTTTTAGTGGTGAGCACAACTTTCCCATGTTTGTTATAGTCTATAGAGGATCAGTGACCAGCTCCAAGTTGTAGCTCCCATCCTTCCCAGCTATAGTCAGGTGATCCCACTAGTGGCTAATAAAAGAGCAACCATGCTTGGGAGTTTTACTTTGAAAGTAGCAAAAGTTGAGGGTAAAACGATATATATATTATATATATATATATATATATATATTTCACAAAGAAAAACATCATGGTCAATGACTGGGTGCTGGTAAAAAACATGTCATACCACCTTCAAATATAAACTGCACTCACAGGACTTACTATTGAATTTTCAAAGTAAATAAATTTGAAATTCAAAGTAATTTTTTGGATACTTCGACCATCGAATATAAACGGCACTCACAGGACTTAATATTGAATTTGAAAAAAAATTATTTATTACTCACAGGACTTAATATTGAATTTGAAAAAAAAAATATTATTTATTCAATTTTTCAGCCCCTGAACTCAGCCCGCCTTCAGGAAGTGCAAACCACACTCAACTCAATAGCATTTTTAAATACACGAGTGGCATGAGTTGAGTTGTGTGTGGTTTGCACTTCCTGAAGACGGGCCGAGTTCAGGGGCTGAAACGTTGAATAAATCACTTTTTTCTAGGGATGCACCGAATCCACTAATTCGGATTCGGCCGAACCCCCCGAATCCTCCGAGATAGATTTGACAGAATACCGAACAGAATTCTCATCCTAATTTTCATATGCAAACTAAGGGTGGGAAGGGGAAAGACAATAAGTCACGCAATTTCCCTGCCCACCCATATGCAAATTAGGATTTGGTTCGGCCTGAATCCAAATCCTGCTGAAAAAGCCAGAATCCTGGCCGAATCCAGAATCGAATCCTGGATTTGGTGCATCCCTACTTTTTTCATACCCTCTTTAGCCCTCACTAGCTTTCAGTATACACAACTCCCAGAATCATGAGGGGCTCATTCAAGACACTAATAGGGGTATATTTATCAAAAAGTGAAGTTAGAGATCGCCACAGCCCTTTAGAGTGAAATTCCGCCAATCTCCATTAATTTCTATGAAAATTTTAAAAGAATATTTATCAATGGGTGAAAGTGAAAGTTCATCCTTTGATAAATATGCCTTTCATAATCCCATAGCAATTTCATAAATATACCCCATAGTCTCCTGGGAGGATTTTCTCTTTTCCTCTCCAGTCTTTTTGGAGCTCTCTCCAACACAGGGGGAATCACTAATTTCTCCTTGCTGTACACATGCTCATTAGTGATGGGCGAATTCGCGTGATTCACCGCCAGCGAATAAATTCGCAAAACGCCCGCAAAAATTCGGCCGAAAAAATGGACGCCGGCGTCAAAAACGAGACGTCGGCGCCGTTTCGCAAATTTTTCGCCCATCACTAGTGATGGGTGAATTTATTCGCCAGGTGCGAATTCGCGGCGAATTTGCGCGATTCGCCGCCAGCGAATAAATTCTCGAAACGCCAGCGAAAATTCGCGTCAAAAATTAGTCGCGAGACGAATTTTGCAAATTTTTCGGCGAACCGAAACGGCGCAAATTCGCCCATCACTACCCATCACTAATGCTCATCTCCTTCCCTCCACTCAAGGAGGTTCTCACGTGGTCCTTCACCCTCCTCCACTGAAGGATCACTGTTGGATAAGACAGCTAGAATCCCATGAATGCAAGGTGGCAGAATAAAAAATATTCCCTTATGCAAATATAAAAAGTAATGTCATTGATGAATGCTTTCAACTAGCTTAAGTATCTAAATAATAAGAACTATGTTTCTAATGGCAATTTATTATACATGATTGGATCCCCAATGACCAGGAGTATATACAGGTATTGGACCTGTTATCCAGAATGCTCTGGACCTGGGATTTTCCAGAGAATTAATCTTTCTGTCATTTTGATCTTTATACCTTAAGTCTACTGGAAAATCATGTAAACATTAAATAAGCCCAATAGTCTGGTTTTCCAATAAGAAATAATTATAGCTTTGTTTGGATAAAGTAAAGGTACTGTTTTATTATTACAGAGAAAAAGGAAATCGTTTTAAAAAAAAACTGGATTATTTGATTATAATAGAGTCTATGGGAGACAGACTTTCCATAATTCAGAACTTTCTGGATAATGAGATTTTGGATAACAGATCCCATACCTGTATTAAACCCTTGTCTGTTTAAAGTTGAACAACTCCATTCTATAAGTGTGGAATGGCCCTGTTCATATGCAAGTATTTTACATGATTTCTTGGAGTGAACAGCACAGAGCATTTTTTCTGTTTGCAAAAAATTTTTTAGTATAGGTAGATATTTTTATGTCAATGTAAAAATGTGGATGTGCAACAATGAGACCAAAAAAACCCCAAAAAAACAAGACACACACTAATTGCATATCGTCTCTTTTTTAGAAACTGAAAGGCTGTTCTGGTAATTTGTCTAACTTATAATTATCATTATAATTGCTCACCTGTACAAGTCAGCCTGCCAGAGACAACCTATAGTTATATTGTACTAAGCAGAAAAGGAAAAAGGGATTAATTACAACTTGTTAGAAATTCATGACATATTTAATGTGATTAAACAAAAAAATGTAGTTTTGTTTTTAATGGAGACATTGTTTTTCGATGCATGTTTGGGATAGTCTTCTTAGAAATAGGTTAAAGGAGACATTCATCTCTGTTAGTCTTTAGCTTTAGTAGAAATATATATTTATTGTAAGATATGTGTGTGTCAAAAGGGCACAATCATGTGTGTATTTCACCATCATTAGGCTGGGGAAATGAAAACTTCAGGGAAAATATGTGTTTCTGCAGCAAACATTGCTTTAGTTGTGTATCGGCTCAGGAAAAGCTGGATAATGGGTCCCTGGAGTGGATGGAAGAGATCAGGATGGGCTTGAATTCCTTGCTCCATTAGATGCTTTGCAGCTGCCAAGCTAGGGACAGTTACTAGTGATGGGCGAATTTGAAAAATTTGCAACAACGGCGCCAAATTTTTGCCGCGGGCAAATTTATTCACTGGCGGCGAATCGCGCAAATTCGCCACGAATTCGCGCCTGGCGAATAAATTCGCCCATCACTAGCAGTTACGTAAATAGCTACAGGTGAGCTGTAGTTAAAAGGATGTGTGGGACTACACCTCAGAGCTTCCCCCTAGAGACATCCTTATACGAATACTTATCATTTTGCCACAGGCCGGGTTGGTAAAGCATGATAAGGGATACTATAATCATAGGTTTTATTTAATTTTTTATTTTATTCACTTTATAATCATAGGTTTTATTTAATTTTTAATTTTATCCACTTTTCTTGAGCTCTTATGTCTAGTGATGGGCGATGGCCAGTACTTTTCATACGCAAAAGGGATTCAGGGCCCTGGATTGCAAAGGGTTAATTGCTATTTAAAGACAGTAATCAAATTAGGATTATAGTACCATCTGTAGTATATATATATATATATATATATATATATATATATATATATATATATATATATAGTTTTGTTTGTCTGTATACTACTCCTGATGAGTAGATGAAGTTCCATCTGAGTAGTTAAATGAAAAAAAATCCAAACATAGATGAAAAATGCTAAAAACTTTTAATATACAAAAATAGAAAACGGCACAATTGTAGTGATGGGCGAATTTGCGCCGTTTCGCTTCGCCGGAAAATTTGCCAATTTCGCGCGAAATTCGTGAAACGGCGAAAAATTCGTAAAAAGGCACCGGTATCTCGTTTTTGACGCTGGCACCCATTTTTGACGCCGGCGTCAGTTTTTTTCCGACGCGGCGAAATTCTTTTCTGACGCGGGTGAATTTTTTCGGGCGAATTTTCGCGGGCGTTTCGCTAATTTAATCGCTGGCGGCGAATCGCGCAAAGTCGCCACAAATTCACGCCTGGCGAATAAATTCGCCCATCACTACACAATTGTGCTTAGTAACAACAACAACAAGTTAAAGTACAGGAGGAGTAGGGCTGCCTCTCATTGTACTACTTGTTGACAGGGCCCCATGTGGGTAAGGCTCTGCTAACTTAATAGCATGGGCCAGTGACAGTGTATCAGCAATAATGTTCCTTGTACGCCTACTGGGTGACATATGCAGTCTGCTTGACTTCTGAAGTCTTCAGGTTTCTCCAGGTTTCTACAAAATGCTGTGAATCCATCAAAATGATGAAACCTGACCATACTGCCAAATCCTGTCAGGAACGAAGGAAACAGGTACTGGCACTCAGGACGAATTCAAACTGGAGACAAGCCCCTTACATGTTTATTTGTCGTCACAATGTTTCGGGGGCATTCCCCCTCGTCATGTGATTTCCTTCGTTCCTGACAGTATTGAGCAATTGCCGATTTCCTAGGGTTCGAGCACCGGGTGATAAGCTGTTTAAAGGGCTCAGATGAACACGTGATTCCTTGGGGTATATTTATCAAAGAGTGAAGTTAATAGTGAAGTTCCGCCACTAGAGTGAAATTTCCGTCACTCTCCATTCATTTCTATGAGACTTTTAAAGGCATATTTATCAAAGGGTGAACTTTCACTTTCACCCATTGATAAATACGCCTTTCAAAATCCCATAGAAATGAATTGAGAGCTGCGGAATTTCACTCTAGTGGCGGAACTTCACTCTTTGATAAATTTACCCCACTTGTGTCTACATACTGCCAAATCCGTCACACAGGCTCCATATGAAATAAATATGCATAAAAGCACACACAGATGCTAATTCGAGAGTTTTTTTTTATTATAATACAGTTTAATTAGATAGAATATAATATATAAAGTTGATGTGGCAAAAAATGTTGTAAAGTTGATGTCAAGGTAATCATGAGTGAAATTGGCCTGGTTCGTCAGAAAAATTTGCAAAACCATAGAAAAATGTTAGCAATGTATGTCAATGGGAAGTGAAATGGCTTTTTAGTTAAGGTGTTTTTGCTGTGCAATAGCAATTCTTAGGAAAACTCCTTTCCACTATGCTACAACTGTTCTAGACCTCCCATGTTGCCAGTTTGTTCCAAACATGGATCTCGGATAGTGATGGGTGAATTTGTGGCGTTTCGATTCGCCAGCGAAATTCACGAAACAGGGAAAAATTCACTAAACGGCGCCAGCGTTTCATTTTCGATGCCGGCGTCTGTTTTTACTGCTGGCGTCCATTTTATTGGACGCCAGCATCCGTTTTTGGCGAAATTGGCCGGCATCTAAAAAAACATGGACTCTGGCGTCCATTGTTTTTTACGCTGGCGAATTTTCGCAGGTGAATTTTCACGGCGGTTTCGCGAATTTATTTGCTGGCGGCGAATCGCGGGAATTTGCCGCAAATTCCCGCCTGCCAAATTAGTAAATTCGCCCATCGCTAATCTCGGACACTTTCTTAGACAGTGAAATGGGGAAGTAAAATTAAATTTTTGTGAAACCACGCTAGAATTTCCCCATGCATTTTGGTTTGCTTGAAAAAAATAACACAGTCTTTTGCACTTCTTTTGAACTATCACAGATGTCATTATTATGCACCCCTTGGCTTTCAAAACAACCAATAATATCGGATGCCTCCCCCATCCGATATTATTGGTTGTTTTGAAAGCCAAGGGGTGCATAATAATGACATCTGTGATAGTTCAAAAGAAGTGCAAAAGACTGTGTTATTTTTTTCAAGCAAACCAAAATGCATGGGGAAATTCTAGCGTGGTTTCACAAAAATTAAATTTCACTTCAAAACTGTACCAGGCTAAAAAGTTCACTCCGTTTTTCCATTGTTTTAATGCCAGATGCAAAATGTAAACTGTTGGGGTAATTATCAAGAATATTCAACAAACGGGAAAAACCATGACCACTGAAATGTTTGAAATTCAGCAGGAGATAAACATGGCCATTGCTAAACCTACTCTTTTGTCTAGTGTGAATCAATCCTCCTACTAACAAGTCTTCTCTCCAAGTTCATTACCCTGTCATAATTAGGGATGTAGCGAACGTCGGAAAAAAAGTTCGCGAACATATTCGCGAACTTGCGCAAAAACGCGAGCGGTTCGCGAACGGTTCGCGAACCCCATAGACTTCAATGGGAAGGCGAACTTTAACATCTAGAAAAGACATTTCTGGCCAGAAAAATGATTTTAAAGTTGTTTAAAGGGTGCAACGACCTGGACAGTGGCATGCCAGAGGGGGATCAAGGGCAAAAATGTATCTGAAAAATCTGCCTGTGTGTGCTTGGAAGAGATAGTGTAGGGGGAGAGCTGTTAGTGATTTCAGGGACAGATGATAGTAAGTTTGCTGGCTAGTAATCTGCTTGATACTGCTCTGTATTGGAGGGACAGAAGTCTGCAGGGATTTGAGGGACATTTTAGCTTAGGTAGCTTTGCTGGCTAGTAATCTACTGTTCTCTTTAAACAACTGCCATACGTTGACCTTGTAGGCATTGTTTGCCCAGTTTTTTTGGACGCAGCCACTGAAGCACAGTTGCCAGAAAAAATATGCCATATAAATGCTGAAAATAGTCATTTTTCGCCATACGTTGACCTTGTAGACATTGTTTGCCCAGTTTTTTTGGACGCAGCCACTGAAGCACAGTTGCCAGAAAAATTATGCCATATAAATGCTGAAAATATAAATTTTTTTGGTTGCAGCCACTGAAGCACAGAGGCCAGAAAAATTATGCCATATAAATGCAGAAAATATGCATTTTTTTGGTCGCAGCCACTGAAGCACAGTTGACAGAAAAATTATGCCATATAAATGCTGAAAATATAAACTTTTTTGGTTGCAGCCACTGAAGCACAGAGGCCAGAAAAATTATGCCATATAAATGCAGAAAACATGCATTTTTTTGGTCGCAGCCACTGAAGCACAGTTGACAGAAAAATTATGCCATATAAATGCTGAAAATATAAATTTTTTTGGTTGCAGCCACTGAAGCACAGAGGCCAGAAAAATTATGCCATATAAATGCAGAAAATATGCATTTTTTTGGTCGCAGCCACTGAAGCACAGTTGCCAGAAAAAATATGCCATATAAATGCTGAAAATAGTCATTTTTTGCCATATACGTTGAGTCAACGTATGGCAAAAAATGACTATTTTCAGCATTTATATGGCATATTTTTTCTGGCCTCTGTGCTTCAGTGGCTGCGGCCAAAAAAACTGGGCAAACAATGCCTACAAGGTCAACGTCGTTGACCTTGTAAGCATTGTTTGCCCAGTTTTTTTGGCCGCAGCCACTGAAGCACAGAGGCCAGAAAAAATATGCCATATAAATGCTGAAAATAGTCATTTTTTTGGTCGCAGCCACTGAAGCACAGTTGCCAGAAAAATTATGCCATATAAATGCTGAAAATATAAATTTTTTTGGTTGCAGCCACTGAAGCACAGAGGCCAGAAAAATTATGCCATATAAATGCAGAAAATATGCATTTTTTTGGTTGCAGCCACTGAAGCACAGAGGCCAGAAAAATTATGCCATATAAATGCAGAAAATATGCATTTTTTTGGATGCAGCCACTGAAGCACAGTTGCCAGAAAAAATATGCCATATAAATGCTGAAAATAGTCATTTTTTGCCATACGTTGACCTTGTAGACATTGTTTGCCCAGTTTTTTTGGTTGCAGCCACTGAAGCACAGAGGCCAGAAAAAATTAAACCAGTAGGGTTTGCACCCTAGTTTGTAACGGTGGCGGAGGGAGGAGGAGGACGCTAAAGGACAGCTGTGTGTGGAGTCATGAGGCTTGAAGAGAAGGACAGCTGCATAGAAGTCAGAACAAGTCTTCCGGCGTGCAGTAACCCTCCGAGATCCACCCCTCATTCATTTTAATAAAGGTCAGGTAATCGACACTTTTGTGACCTAGGCGAGTTCTCTTCTCAGTTACAATCCCTCCTGCTGCACTGAAGGTCCTTTCTGAGAGCACACTTGAGGCTGGGCAAGACAAGAGGTTCATGGCAAATTGTGACAGCTCTGGCCACAGATCAAGCCTGCGCACCCAGTAGTCCAGGGGTTCATCGCTCCTCAGAGTGTCGATATCTGCAGTTAATGCCAGGTAGTCCGCTACCTGCCGGTCGAGGCGTTCTTTGAGGGTGGATCCAGAAGGGTTGTGGCGCTGCCTTGGACAGAAAAACATTTGCATGTCTGACGTTACAGACTGGCCAAAGGGCTTTGTCCTTGCAGGTGTGCTCGTGGCAGGATTACTGGCACCTCTGCCCCTGGAATGTTGATGAGTTCCTGAAGTGACATCACCCTTAAAAGCATTGTACAACATGTTTTGCAGGCTGGTTTGTAAATGCCGCATCTTTTCGGACTTGTGGTATGTTGGTAACATTTCTGACACTTTATGCTTGTACCGAGGGTCTAGTAGCGTTGCGACCCAGTACAGGTCCTTCTCCTTAAGCCTCTTGATACGGGGGTCCTTCAACAGGCATGACAGCATGAAAGACCCCATTCTCACAAGGTTGGATGCAGAGCTATCCATCTCCGCTTCCTCATTATCAAGGACTGCATCATCCACGGTCTCCTCCCCCCAGCCACGTACAAGACCAGGGGTCCCCAAAAGGTCACCACTAGCCCCCTGGGAAGCCTGCTCCTGTTGGTCCTCCTCCTCCTCCTCCACAAAGCCACCTTCCTCCTCTGACTCCACTTCTGGCACCTCTCCCTGCGTTGCAGCAGGTGCCTGGGTTCGTTCTGGTGATTCCGACCAGAAATCGTGCGCTTCCAGCTCCTCGTCACGCTGGTCTACAGCCTCATCTGTCACTCGTCGCACGGCACGCTCCAGGAAGAAAGCGAAGGGTATTAGGTCGCTGATGGTGCCTTCGGTGCGACTGACCATATTTGTCACCTCTTCAAAAGGTCGCATGAGCCTGCAGGCATCGCGCATAAGCACCCAGTAACGGGGGAAAAAAATCCCCAGCTGTGCAGATCCAGTCCTACCACCCAGTTCAAAAAGGTACTCGTTGACGGCCCTTTGTTGTTGCAGCAGACGTTCCAACATAAGGAGCGTTGAATTCCAGCGAGTCTGGCTGTCAGAAATCAAACGCCTGACTGGCATGTTGTAGCGCTGCTGAATGTCAGCAAGGCGTGCCATGGCTGTGTAGGAATGTCTGAAATGGGCCGACACCTTTCTGGACTGGGTGAGAACGTCCTGGAATCCTGGGTACTTGGAGACAAAACGTTGGACTATTAAATTTAACACATGTGCCATGCAGGGCACATGTGTTAAATTGCCTAGTCTCAACGCTGCCAACAGATTGCTTCCATTGTCACACACCACTTTTCCGATCTGCAGTTGGTGTGGGGTCAGCCACCGATCGGCCTGTGACTGCAGAGATGACAGGAGTACAGATCCGGTATGGTTTTTGCTTTCCAGGCACGTCATCCCCAAGACAGCGTGACAACGGCGTACCTGGCACGTCGAATAGCCTAGGGGGAGCTGGGGTGCACAGGTGTGGAGGAGGAGAAGGAGGACCCAGCAGCAGAGTAAGAAGAAGAAGAAGACGAGGTAGAGAGCGATGGAGGAGTAGAGGTGGTGGCAGAACCGCGTGCAATCCGTGGCGGTGACACCAACTCCACTGTTGTTGTTGAGCTACCCATTCCCTGCTTCCCAGCCATTACCAAGTTCACCCAGTGGGCAGTGTAGGTGACATACCTGCCCTGACCATGCTTGGAGGACCATGCGTCAGTAGTCATATGGACCTTTGGCCCAACACTAAGTGACAGAGATGCGGTAACTTGGCTCTGCACATGTTGGTACAGGTGTGGTATTCCCTTTTTAGAAAAAAAATTGCGGCTGGGTACCTTCCACTGCGGTGTCCCAATTGCTACAAATTTGCGGAAGGCCTCAGAGTCCACCAGCTGGTATGGTAAAAGCTGGCGGGCTAAGAGTGCAGACAAGCCAGCTGTCAGACGCCGGGCAAGGGGGTGACAGTCAGACATTGGCTTCTTACGCTCAAACATGGCCTTCACAGAAACTTGGCTGGTGGCAGATGACTGGGAATGGGAAAAGGTGGTCAAGGTGGAAGGCGGAGTGGAGGGTGGTTCAGACGGGTCAAGGAGAGCAGAGGTAGAGCAGTAAGATGCTGGACCAGAAGGAGTGTGGCTTTTAGTTTGCCTGTTGCCTTTGAGGTGTTGCTCCCAAAGTGCTTTGTGCTTGCCGCTCATGTGCCTTCGCATAGAAGTTGTACCTATGTGGCTGTTGGGCTTACCAAGGCTCAGTTTCTGACTGCACTCATTGCAAATTACAATGCTTTTGTCAGAGGCACACACATTAAAAAAATCCCACACTGCTGACTTTTTGGAAGTGTGCGATCTGGCGGTAACAGTAGAAGTTGGCGGAGTTGGCGGTATTGGCGGCAATGGCGGGTGCGTTGGCCGGCTGAACACAGGTGCCGATACATGTTGTTGCCCTGCTGATCCCTGCGGGCTGTCCTCCCTGCTTCTTCTAAGTCTTATTCTCCTACTGCCTCTCTGACTCTCCGTCTCTCCATCTGAACTACCCTCCTCTTGCTCTCTTCTACTAGGCACCCACAAAACATCAATCTCCTCATCATCATTCTCCTCAGATGCATCAATTTCTTCTGACACATCACAGAAGGAAGCAGCAGCGGGGACCTCCTCCTCATCACTCATTATGTCCATCTCTATCGTGTTCTCTGCCAGAATTAAATCTGGTGTAAGGTCCTCATCTCCTTCATCTTCTTCTGGCAATAATGGTTGCGCATTACTCAGTTCAAGAAACTCATTGGAAAATAACTCCTCTGACCCCAGTGAAGAAGGGGCACCGGTGGTGGAGGAAGTGTTACGTGGGGTGGCCATAGCAGTGGAGGATGAGGAGGATGTTGTGGTAAAGTTAGAAACGGTAGAGGATGGGGTGTGCTGTGTAAGCCAGTCAACTACCTCTTCAGCATTTTGGGAGTTCAGGGTCATTGGCTTTTTAAAACTGGGCAATTTGCTAGGGCCACAGGATTGCATAGCAGCACGGCCCCTAGCACGGCCTCTGCGTGGCGGCCTGCCTTTGCCTGGCATTATTTTTAAAAAAACAACAACAACAATAAAAACTCAGTTGGTTTTTCTGGAAACGATAATACACACAGCTAGATGGCGGGTTGAAGAAAACACTGTGCAAATAATGCCTACAAAGTCAACGTATACACTACTACAGCGGTGGATACGGATTACGTAAAATATATGAATGCTGCTTGAAAAAAAGTAACTCAAGTGGTTTTTCTAGAGACGATAATATTATCAATATTTAGACAAAATGTGAACAAGCTCACACAGCTCGATGGCGGGTTGAAGAAAACACTGTGCAAATAATGCCTACAAGGCCAACGTATACACTACTACAGCGGTGGATACGGATTACGTAAAATATATGAATGCTGCTTGAAAAAAGTGACTCCGGTGTTTTTTCTGGAGACGGTAATATTATGGATATTTAGACAGAATGGGAA